>NC_134402.1:182908303-183223744 GCF_038048845.1 Mixophyes fleayi | reverse complement strand
ATGCTAACTATCAAGGAGGCATTAAGAACTCCCTTGCAATGAAGGAAATCATCAGGATCATGCAATGGGCAGAAAAAAATGTTCTAACAATATTGGCAGTGGTCATACCAGCAGGCAGGTCTGGCATCCGAGAGAATGGTTCCTCTACCGGGGACATCTTTCAGCAGAAAATTTTGCCAGCCATGTGGCATTAAGAAGCAGCCGGGTGGCGGCAGATGTTAATACTTTGCAATAATAATGAAAAATGTTGGAGGTTATTGCCCATACCTTTCAGGACTGGTCAGACTGGTGGTCAGTGATCTAACACACACTGCTAACTGTAGTGCTTAAATAGCGTCTGTTATAATAGAAGAAAAAAATAATTATTCTTTACAATAGAACTCTTGTTGGGCTCCGAGAGCTGGGTTGCAAGCAAAAACAGCTGGGTGGAGCAAACTGGGAAATAGGTGCTGGGGAGAACACTGGTGGATCAGTTGAACATAGACATGATAGCCTTTAGGCTGAAACACAAGTGGAGTATTTTTGGGCGAAGGCCAAGGGTCTGCAGGTGTTTCTTTTAGATGCCATGATGGTTCCATGGGATTTTCATCTCATATTTCCTGCCGTGGCGATGCTGCCACATAATCTCTAAAATATAAAAAGGGAGATCGGATGCTGTTGGTGGCACTGGACTGGCTAACGACATGTTATACGGACGTTCTTGGGCATGTCGTAGTTTCTTCTCCTAAGGAAGGATTTGCTAATCCAGGGACCGTTTTTCCATCAGTACAGAAGTGTTTTTTTTCCGACATGATGATTGAAACTATGCTCAGGGTAGGAAACCTGTTTTGCAAAAAATGATCAAAGGGTCTGGAAGACCTATGTTTCTTGGTGTGAGAATAAGAAGTTTCCCGATGACTTCTTTCCAGTTGACCCTGCTCCTTTTGTTGCTACAAGATTGCTTAGCTAATGGTCTGAAGTTGAGTGCACTCAAAGTTGTATGTCCGCACTGTGTTCTATTCCAGAAGAGGGTAGTGCTCTTATGGGAGTTTCTTATGGGAGTTGCAGACTTTTATACTGGGTGTAACGTATTTTAGGCTATTTTTTATTCCTCCTTTAGTTCCTTGGGAACTGAATTTAGAAGGCTTTAAAACAAGCTCACTTTATACCACTGGAATAGATTTCAAATTTTTCATGTGAAAGGTTGTTTGTTTGTTTTTCCTTTTGCTTATTTCAACAGCCCGGAGTGTGTTGCTACTGGGGCCTCTGTCTTTTAGATCTCCCTGTCTGTTGTTTTTTTTGTTTTTGTGTAGATATTGCTGTTCTCAGTTTGAAACCACCCTTTCAGCCTAAAGTGATTTCTTATTCTACTTAAATCAGGACACTGTGATTCAGGACGAAGAGGGACCTCTTCAATCACTATATGTTAGGACATTAAAGATATGTACTGTATGTCAGAATAACACTACACTATAGAAAGACTGATGATCTTCTGGTCCTATACTATGTGTGACAGGATGGACCGCCTATGCTACCCTGTCTGTTGTTGCTGGGAACTGGCTGGGCTTACTTTGCCACCATTCCCTTTCGTTATCCTAAATGCGGCCTCTTGCCGCATTCGGAGGAGCTTACAATGGTGCCACCACTGAGCTCCTTCTATGGCACTCGGAACCACGTTCCTTCTGGATCACTGATGCTGCTAGCGTACCTCGTTGCTGGTGTACCTCGGCTGGTACTCTTGACCTCTCACTATAGATCAGGGTTGCTGTGGATGGATCCCCCCTGGCCTATCACACTGACCATGGCTGCAGGTAGCATGCAGAGCGGTGGTGCTGGAAAAGCGTTGGCCCAAACCTCAGACAGCCGGAGAACGGATTAGATTTTGGGTCTAATCTGCAGATCACAGGAATACAGCAATATTAAAGATGTTTCAAGCAGGTCTTGAAGCAAGATGTTTATTTGCTCTCATCCTAGTTGAAGGTACCAGGGTGATCAGGTCAGATGAAAATCAGAAGATACATGCTCACACAGCTCACCTTTTATACATTTCTGACATAACTCCTAGCAGAGGTAAGCCAGCCCCTTGGACCCAGCTGGCTTCAACCCATCTAGAATATTCCCTCAAATCTCAGGATGTAATCTAATTTTGCATCTAACACAATTTAACTTCCACATCCCCCCATTCAGATGTTCTGTCTCCATTGTTTAGAGTTTCTGTCTGTCTATCAGGACCTGCATTCAGGTAACAGGCCCCCCTGTTGTGCATTCAAGTGTTGGTCACTCACATTGAATAGACTTAATTAGCCTTAATGAGGACAGTCTCTACACTACACAACAGACTTACAAATGCTTATCAGAAATCAAACATATACCTCAGACATGAATGCATTTCCTTGCACTAAGATATGCAAAGGCTTTAAAAAAAAACCCAACTTATTGTATCAGGTATACATCAGTAATCAGGTATTTGCTTTTGAAAGGTCAAAACAGAAAAAACACTTTTTCTACCCTGATCTTAGAAATAACGATTTCCTATCTCAAAATATTAAAAATAAGTGCATTGGCAATTTCTATAAATAAGCGTCCTGCGCTATTTCCCTTAAATAAATTGATACCATAAGTTATTTATCAGTGATCCAGTCACACTATGCTTCATAAACAGATTGGCCCGCATCTAAATAGACTATAGCCAAATAGATCACTTCTGTGTTTCATCAAACTTACATTGGAGCAGGGATCTTATAAAGTAAAGGCTCATTCTGCCAGTTCAGCTTAGCGCTTCGTTGGGCGTATGAGCAGCTATGTCCCGTGGCCACAAGGAGCACAATTTTACAGGTTCTAGGTTTCTCTTTCATCCATCTGGGGGAGACTGCTTAACCATGGGGTTGAGTAGGGAGGGGAGGAGTCTGGCACTTAAAGAGGTAACTTTTTTCCTGCTGACAGCATATCCCTCCCACCAATTCCCCACATACCTCAGTTTGAATTGGGTGCCCTAGGAGAAGGGCTGTGCATCAGAAGAGCTCCAAGAGACCGTGAACACTGTTCACTGGTAATAGTTTTTTTCTTTGCTTTTCAAAGATTTTTTTTTGTTGATAGCAGCGAGAGGCTCTGTGTACAACTGAGCTGACTCGTGGGAGAAGCACCTGTCAGCTGGGGGTGGCCCCGCAGACAGAGGAGGTAAAACGCTTCTCACAGCGGGAAGCAGTCGGCAAGAGACTCTCCCCGCTGATAGCAGGACGGGCGCTGCCATTAGGCAGAAAGCGCCATTACTGCTGCCGTTCCCCGGAAGCCAGCTGGAGCATACCAAGTCCCCTCCTCCTATGGAATGGTAGTGGGTACTTGAAGGATGGCGCGCTAGTGATAGCGCTTTACGGGGAACACATTCTAACAGGATTTCCCCTAAATACAGAAAGGGAAAATCGCTGTTAATGAAAAAACACAGAAGGAGATTCCAATGGTAGGGGAATGTGTTTAAGGAACTCCGCTCCCCCCCCTGCTGAGTGAGTACATGGAAGATCCCTTTTGGCGCCAAAGTTCAAAAGGAGGACAGATGCAGCAGTCATTTGGAGAGAAGTGCACTGTTGACACATATCTTCCCGCTAAGTATCACTTTGTTTCTTCTGTGTATGCATGTGTATTATAAGACAATGATGTGTTGAGAGAACTGTTGTTTAAGGAAAACTATAAAGCTCTCCAAACCTGTCTTATTTAATCAGAAATACTATGATATGTTAAATAACCTAATCTGTATTTTCTGATAAATGTTGTGGAAGTGTTTGGGCGTGCCAAACATATTGTCTGTTCCAAATGTAATGCTAAATTGGCTTGTGAGCATTGGCCCAGGTGCTCTGTGCTAATTGCAGTCATTCTGGAAAACCTGCTGCAGCCTTTCCTTGGCTAATTATAACTTATACTCTCTATATAGGATTGATAGAGAAGTATAGATTCTGACGGCATTTTTTAGAGAAGAGCATAATGTTTATAAAAAGATTATTGCTCTCTCAGGAACAGAAATACTATCTTTGACTGGTTCATAGATGAATGTGTACCTGTATTTTGCGGTGAGAAAAATAAAGCAACAGGATTTCACCTAAGTAGAAAGGGGAAATCGCTGTTAGCAGAGACACAGAAGGAGATGCCAGCGGTAGGGGAATGTGTTGAGAAGCACCTCTTTCCCTCCCCCGCTGAGTGATCAGGTGGTAGATCCCTTTTGGAGCCAAAATACAAAAGGAGGTCAGATGCAGCAGTTATTTGGAGACAAGTGTACTGCTGACACATATCTTCCCCACTAAATATCACTATATTTGTTCTGTGTAGGCATATGTATTATAAGACTATAATGTATTGAAAGAGCTTTAGGTTAAAGAAAACTATAAGCTCCCCAACCTGTCTTATTTAATCAGAAATACTATGATATGTTAAATAACCTAGTCAGTATTTTCTGATAAACATTGTGGAAGTGTTTGTGCGTATGAAACGTGATTTTGTTTTTTCCTTATCTTGTCATGACTGATAAAGGTAAAACAACTGGTGCGAAACATATGATCTGTTCAAGTATTCTGGGCAGAGAGCCAGCAGGGGGGAGCTGTGTAAGAAAACCACCCCACCCCCTCTGCTGAGAGAGCACGTGGATTCCCTATGGTGGGAAATGGACACAGCAGCTATTCGGAAGGAAGTACAGCTGCTGACACACATCTCCAAACTCTAAGTATCATTATTCTCTCTATATATGCTGAATAGAGAAGTATAATTATTGTGGGCACATATACTAGGGAGAGCTTGATGTTAAAAAGATTACAGCTCTCCCTTCTGAAAAGTATCTTGTGTGTTATGCCTATTCTGTCTATACGTGACTTTATTTTTATTTCTCTTATGAGGGCTGATAAAGAGTAAAGCAACACGTGCCAAATAGATGGTCTGTTCCAAATGTAATGCTAAATTGGCTTGTGAGTACTGACCAAGAAGCAGGTGCTCTGTGCTAATTGCAGCCATTCTGGTTGGCTAATTATATCTTATACTCTCTATAGATCTGATAGAGAAGTATGGATTCTGACCACAATTTGAGAGAAGAGCATAATGTTTATAATAGATTATTGCTCTCTCAGGAACAGCAATACTATCTTTGGGTGTGGTAGCTTGTTTTCTACTAAAAATGTGAGGAAAATAGAGCAACATGTGCCAAGTGGTTTTCTCCCTGTTCCAAAGGCAATGCTAAATCAGCTGGTGAGCATTTGGAATCAGGGATGCTGTGAGGACTGCAGCCAGTCTGGAAGGTCTACAGCTGCTCACAGCCGTCCCTGGGCTAAGTATATTCTATACTCTCTATGTAGTGGGTCTACTGATAGGGAAGTATAGATTTTGACTACATTTTGAGGGTAGAGCATAATATTTATAAAAGATTATCGCTCTCATGTACGGAAATACTATCTTTTGACTTGTTCATAGATTAATTAGTATTTCTGGGTGGATACCTTTGGTATGTACCTGTATTTTACTATGTGGTGGCTTTGTTTTCTACTAACAATGTGAGAAAAATAAAGCAACATGTGCCAAGTGTTTTTCCCGGTTCCAAATATAAGGCCAGGTTACCTGGTGAGCATTAGGATCCAGGGATGCTCTGGGCTGATTGCAGCCAATCTGAAGGAAAACCAGCTGCTTGCAGTCTTCCCTTGGCTAAATAGATTTTATACTCTTTATAGGAGATAGGGAGGTATAAGATTCTGAGTACATTCCCGGGGGGAATAGCATAATAATTCTAAAAAATTATTATTGCTCTCTTGTTGACAAAAATACTATCTTTCTTTGACCTGTTCATAAGATTAGTTAGTATTTTCTGTGGAAATATCTGGTGGTAGTTGAAGTTCAGACAGCCCTTTCGCGGGGGCGGGGCTGGCAGAGGCCAGACTACCAGTTCAAGGGCCGGGGGAAGCAGGAGACAGTCCCTTCCCTCTGCTTAACCAGATGGTTCGTTCAGACCAGTGCTGAACCTCAAGCAGTTAGATCTGCATCTGAGAGCAGACTCCTTTCGGATGTAATCCCTGAGAACGGGCATAAATGGCCTGGAGACAGGCCAATTCATGGCATCTATAGACATCAGGGATGCCTATCTCCACGTTCCGATCTGAGAAGGGCATCAGCCTTTTTCTCAGGTTTACGATAGGCACAGCTCACTATCAGTTCAGAGCTCTTCCATTTGGGCTGGCCACAGCCCCAAGGGTGTTTACAAAGATTATGGCAGTTATGGCGTCACTTCTTCACTCCATGGGGGTGCAGTTAGTGTCTTATCTGGACGATCTGTTAGTCAAGGCTTCAACAGCACAGTTGTTGGAACAACATCTTTGCCTTACGGGGAGGGTGCTGGAACAGCACGGCTGGCTCTTGACTATAACAAAGTCACAGATGGTCCCTCAGCTGGTGGTTGTTGGAGGACAACCTAACAAGAGGCAGATCCTTTGCCCCGTGGGCTCGGGTCCTGGTATCCACAGACGCCAGTCTGAGTGGTTGGGGGGCAGTGGTATTTCACCTAAGGATACAGGGCCTGTGGTCAGAAAGACAGTGGGGTCTTTCCATAAATATGCGGGAGCTCTTGGCCATCTGGAAGGTGCTACAGAGAGCTCAGAGTGTTCTTCAGGGAAGGCCGATCCGCATCCACTCCGACAATGCCACGGCAGTGTCATACAAAAACAAGCAAGGAGTGCAGGAGCCTCCCTTTGGACCTCTACTCTCAGCAGAGTGGCGGTTCTTGACCTGGAAGACAGTCTTCCTGCTTGCCATTGCCTTGGCTAAAAGGGTCTTGCAAAGAACCTTATCTGGTCTTTTATGAGGACAGAGCAGTTTTAAGGACTATTCTGTCCTTTCTCCCTAAGGTGGTCTCAGGTTTCCATATCAATCAGGAAATAGTTGTTCCGGTGTTCAGAGAGGAACCTCTGACTCCAGGAACAAAAACAAATAAGTATTTGGACGTAGTGAGGGCATTACGTATATAGGTTAAGAGATCTGCAAAGATACGTAAGACAGATTCTCTATTTGTTTTATTTGTTTTTTTCTAGGAGGGGATGGCCAGCATCTAAGCAAACTATTGCCAGATGGCTTACCCTGACAATTAAGGAGGATTATATTGTATTAATCTCCCTGTGCCGAAGGGGCGGCACGGAATGGAGCCACGGTGGACCAGCTGTGCAGGGCAGCCACCTGGTCCTCGGTCCATACCTTTACGAAATTCTACCAAATTAATGTATTTGCGTCTGGGGACGCCTCCTTTGGCCATAGTGTGTACGTGCAGGGAGATCGGAGCGGTCCCACCCTTCAGAGGGATTGCTTTAGTAAGTCCCCATGGTTAAGCAGTGTCCCCCAGATGGATGAAAGAGAAAACAGGATTTATACTTACGATAAATCTCTTTCTCTGATTCCATCTGGGGGACACTGCGGTCCCCCCCTTTTTTCTTTTCTCTCCACTCCCCCATCTGTTGAGTGGTGTATCTTGGTTGATTGGCCTCTCGTCCTAGGGCTTTGGTAATCAAACTGAGGTATGTGGGTATAAGGTATGAGGTATGTGAGGTATGTGGGAGGGATATGCTGTTGGCAGGAAAAAAGTTAACTCTTTAGGTGCCAGACTCCTCCCCTCCCTACTCAACCACCTGGTTAAGCTGGTTAAGCAGTGTCCCCCAGATGGACTCAGAGAAAAAGATTTATCGTAAGTATAAATCCTGTTTTTTGCATCCAAGGCTGCCAGTTGCGATTGGACAGGGCTGTGCACTTTGACTCTGAGGAGAAACAGCTTTTGGACTCATGGAACCAGTGTCCCTGAATTAGATGAGTGAGATAACAGGATTTATTTACTTGCTTTAAACCCCTTTCTCTGAATCCATTGAAGAACACTGGGAACCCACCCTTTTTATGCCTGTTTAACATTTTTATCACTGTTTAAAACATTTTTTGGGTGTGTAGTTTCTGTCTCTTGATTTTGTTTTTCTTCTGGTTCTGTTCTATGGGGCGTTGTTAGAAAAATAACTGAATTCTCTGCAGCATGGGGATATGGAGGATTAAGGAGAAATGACTTGTATGAGAGTTTCCTAAAGGCCTTGTAGTCCTGGAGGATCGTCTATACCACACTATGCTATTTATATGAGCAGATGGCCACGTTTACTGCACATGTATTATTACTGCAATTTAAATAAATCATTCTTTGTGTGTGAGTATATAATGTGACAAAAGGGCGTGTCAGGACATTAAAACTAGGGGTTTAGCGTGTTGGACACCCCTCTTATGTATTTTATGTCTAGTGTATTCTTAAATGTTGCCAGGTGGGCTGGTATACCTGCTACTGTTATGTAAACCTTTCTCTTTATTGTGTACTGTTAGTTGTGTAATATGCCTCATGGCCCTTGCGTCTATGTGCCAGCAGCTGCAGGCCCACTGAGTCTTTCTCCTGTTTTAGTAGATGTGCTGGAGTCACATTCAGTAGGGTGCTTGCAAGTAAGCTGAGGAATGGGGGAGGTCTACAGCCAACCCCTGGTAAATGAACCCAATCGTGGGTGTGTGCTAATGGAGTGCCCATCTGAAGATGCACCACCATGGGAAAGGAGGAGGTTTAAAAAAAAAAAAAAAGCACAGACGCAGGAGATGAGGTGTTCTCTTCAGGACAGCTCTGACTTAGGAGTCATTACCTCTGTCAGACTGGTGTAGGATTATACCTCTGTGGAATAGGTCTAATTATTAAATTACACTCTACCCACAATCAGTCATGACTTTCAATTTTAAATCAATAGCAATCATATTAAATAAATAAACTTATTCCCTCCCCGAGCATATACATATACACTGTGTTTTATTTTGTTTTTTGTTTTGATTTTTTTTCGCTTTCAGCCGCAAACCACAGTGTAAGTATGAATGGCCAGAATGTTAATGGCCAGCTTGATGGTAATAAATGGACAAAACAGTTAATGTAATAGATTGTGGATAATTTGTGAGCTCTGTTTGTTTGACTTGTGTTCTCATGTACTAATCAGAAGTCTGTCTGGAAGAAGAACATTTTGGAAGACACTCTCCCATTCTTGAAATATGATGGCCAAATTTCCTATAGTATTGAAGAAAATGACTGCTCTTTCCTGTCAGAGATGATCAGGTGAGCCCTTTCAAATAGGCAATGTATTTGATTAAGTGGATTATGATTATGGGAATTCATACTTCGCGTGTAGAATTTCCAGCTTTATCTTATTGGTAGGTGCCAAAAATGTAAGTGTTCTGTGGGTTTTTTCTTTCTCAGTTAAAGATCTCTTGCACTGTGGTTAAACTAAAGACTAAAAATGCTTTTTGTTGTAGTTTGGGTTAGCCAGTTGAGTCACGTTTTTATGAAAATGTAATTAATGAATGTGTGTATAAAAATTGTGCTTATCCTTTAAATTGTCATGTACTTATATTTTAGAGCGTATGTCCGAGAAGGAGATGCTATTGGATTTGACATTGAATATCCCGTTGTTTATACAATGGGAAAAACAGGGAGGGTTTCCCTCATCCAATTGTGCGTTTCAGAAAGGGAATGCTACTTATTCCACATTGCCTCCATGACAAGTATGTTATACTTAAATGTTTTTATATGTTGATAAATATATGTATTGTAGATAAGATTCACAGATTATAAATGTTAATTTGTAATAATACTTCACTGCATTTATCACTAAAAAAAAGTTAGAGGAATTGGAATATGCCATGCAAATAAATAACTTGTAAGAGAGCTCTTGACTAATATTGTGCGTATTGAAATACAATTTTCGTGATTTATGTTCTCAATTATTTATGGTTATTTGATAATGTGTCAGCAGTAACCTACCCAACAAAAATGCTTAAAGGATATCTCCACCTAATACAAAAAATTAAATAAAATAAAAAATTAAACTTTTATTGTTTTTCTTTTTTGTGACAGTCATGAAAACTTAGCCCACACAGGGGCAACTAACGTTTTAATTAAACACTGCATATAAACAAGCATTGCAAATGATGCAGAAGTCTCTAAAACAAAAAAAAACAGACACACGCATCACACTCATCAATCAGTCAAAAAAGTAAACAGACAAAGTAGAATATAGTCTGCATTTGACCGTAAACAGTACAATCAGCAATGCAAATGTACAATACAAACAAAAAGTAAAGACATGGAGAATGACTGGCCATCTGTCTAAAACAAAATCACAGAGGGCAATCCAATTTTATTAACTCTTATAGGACAAAGGGGAATATTTATCCACCTGTGCCAAATCTTTTCATATTGATCCAACATATTACGACTCATTTACATGATTCTTTCAAGACCAAATGTGTCATTAGCTAGGCTGACCAAATTACAAATATTCGAACGCTCAGATGCCTTCCACTTCCTGGCAACATGAACAAGGTAGACAGTAATTGTCTAATAAATTCATGCATTTTGCAAACAGATCAAGTCCAAAGAGGCACATTTTTGGGTTTATTGAAAGCACACCCACTCCCAGTTTTAGTATGCAACCCAGAAGTTTACCCCAGGCAAGTCATGATATTGTTGTTCATAACTCGGCGCCTGATGCAGAGCATATTGGAACTTTGGCTGCAGGACCATTACAACAAGAGCGAGTCGACCAGTTAACTTGAGCGGCTATTGTTTCCAAGCATGCATCCTACTTTTTAAATAGTCAGTTTGAGGCTGAATGTTAAATTCTATATACTGACTCATTTATTAAAAATCCAAATACTTAAATTTAGAGATCAGTTGCAGGGGAAGATGGACAACTGGACCAACCGGGCAAGCCCCCTTAAGTAGAGCGATATTAGATTTATCCCAGTTAACCTGCAGCCCAGAGTATTTCCCAAATCTATTCACTGCGTTCAAAAGTGCGACTGAGAGCATTGCATATCCGACAAAAACAATAACTTTGTCCGCACATAACACAATGGTATCAGTTCTATCCCCCATGGTAAGACCATGGATCTCTGGGTAAACCCTTATTACACATGCAAAGGGCTCTATTGCTAATGCAAATAGCGCAGGCAGCAAAGGGCATCTCTGTCTCGCGCCCTTGATTAAAGCCCCGGCAAACATAGCCAGTCACACATACCCTTGTAGCAGAGGATAAATCAAGCAATTGCGCCCAATTAATATATACCTAGACCAAATTTAGTCAGAACTGCCCAAAGGTACCTCCACTCCACAGAATCAAATGGCCTTAGCAGCATCCAACGACACCACTACTGCTTCGTCAGCCCCCCCATTACTCAGTTGCAAGTGACAAAACAGCCAATGCAAATTAATGGCAGTTGACTTACCGGACATAAAACCAGTTTGGTCGGAGTGTACAAGTTCACTAATAACCCTGTTGAGACGCATTGCCAACATTTTTGCCAATATTTTGACGTCAGTAGTCAATATGGATTTAGGACTCAGGAAAGAAAGGATTTTTCCCCGATTGAGGTATTGAAAAGGGCTTCTGACGTGGATAGAGACGAAGAGCCCAATTCATAAAGGTTATTGTAAGTTTCTTAAGACTTTGGGGGAAAAAACGCTACGTGTTTCTTGTATTCCGTCCAGGCTCAGAGCAGTTTAGTAAAGGAGGAATTATCATCTATCTCCTCCAGTGTACTTAAAGAATTCAGTAACTTTACTAGCATAAGTATGTCTATCATAGGTATAAAGCATATTAATTTCACCATCAATTTTTATCCCACTCACGTTACAGTAGATGGTGCACAACCCAGACACATGATGGAACACCGATGTGTGCAGTTAAAAATAGTATGTTGAGTATGTAAGACTCTTGGGTTATTTAAAAGCATTTTATTCTAGACAAGTTTATAGAATATAATTAGACTGTTTCATTTTCTTGCACAGGTTTTCCAAAGGGTCTTAAGAGGTTGCTAGAAGATGACTCTGTTAAGAAAGTTGGTGTAGGGATCGAAGGAGATAAGTGGAAGCTTTTAACTGACTTTGACCTGAGTTTGAAAGGATTTGTTGAACTTACTGATTTGGCCAACCAAAAAGTATGTGACATTCAGTGTGAAAATGTTTAATTTTTTTGGTCGATATGTGGACATCCTATGGGAAATTGATAATATGTTTGAGTATTTTTCTAATGTATAATAATAATACTGTATTTCTATGCCGAAACACTTAAGTTATTGGACAGTACGTTCAAATCTGCAAACCCACATAGATTTTTCAGTAACATGAATGTGATTTGCAAAAATCTCTCAGTGGGGAGACTTAAATGGCTGCAGTGTCTTTCAGCTGGAACACGTTAGCAGTTCAGTACTCAATCTCATTCCTAAGGAGAGGGTCAGCTGGAGATAGATTTACTAAAACATGTAAAAATGAAAAGTGGAGGTGTTGCCTATAGCAGCCAATCTAGAAACAACCCCTTTTGTTTTTTAGAAGTTTTAGTAAATGTACCTCCTGAGTGCTTCCTCCATGTACATGATGGAGAGCAAGGAGATAAAGGGTGGATTGTACTATTAATGAACATGCTGGGAAGAGGGACATTCCAAAGCCTCTCTGCCCACTACATTATATGTTATGACTGTGGTTGCCATGGTAGTCGGGTGACACTGTAAATCATTGATAACAGCTTGAAGGAAAAAAAGTAAGGACACCATGTTTCTTCTTATTGACACCCAGAGTTACTTATGTTAATAATAAACACATTTTTTTTTTTCATGGGATTGCAGCTTTAAATTATAATGCATAATTAGAATGTAAGATTAATTGTGATAGATTTCACACCTATGCTTGTCAATATAATCCTGATCTGCAGATTTTGATATGTGACTAACATCAAATTATATTTAATTCACTTTATGTAGGTTAAATGCAAAGAGAAGTGGAGTTTGAATGGCTTGGTTAAGCACTTTTTCAACAAGCAACTTCTTAAGGATAACTCTGTGCGTTGCAGCAGGTGGGACAGATGGCCCCTTAGTGATGACCAGAGAATGTATGCAGCATCTGATGCTTATGTGAGTTTGATTATCAATCAAATGTCTTGATATCAATTCTAAATCTAATACTTGATGTTTCAGTTATAAAATTAAGTTTCTCATGTTTCCTCTGTTGGCCCGCAGTATTTTTTTATTTTTCTGAATCAGTGGCGTCTACAATTAACAAGTGGTATCCGACTGTACCCCCCTCTATATTTATACTCTAGACACACTGACCACTCATGCGTGGGAAACGCAACTAGTTCTTGGTTTTCAGGATAGACTAATGTCAAATTCCTCCTATTATCTCACACACTGAATGTTAATCTTTGGTTTGTAAACACAGTATGTGCCTGCCTACTTTTTCCAATATCAAGAACAATTTTATAGTATAAGGGGATTTTTTGGTTGTGTTTTGTAACAAAGAAAGACCGTTGTTCTAAGCAAAAATGTTCCTGGGTTAAAAACAACAAAAGGATTCTCAGAGAGCTGAGTGTTTAGTTCTGACTTAAAGTTGCCGGCTAAAATTTAGCTTTTAGATCGTTGGTAATGTATTTTAAATAAGATGTCCATGAATCTAATAAGAAACATTTGTTTCTGAAGGAGAGGTTTTTATTAATCAAAGCTTGAAGCTAGAAAATGTTTAGTAGTGCATCATGAGTAGATCTCATATTTGAGCCCTTACCGCGTCTTCTAGTATTGATTTTAAGGCAATGTACATTCAGCTAATTCAGCAATGGAAGATTTCTCACAAGCCCATCCTGCCTTTCCAAACAATGTGCATGTTTGAGTTTTTGGCATTCTTTCCTTGGTGGCTTTCTCTTTGAAGTTCATACCATAGAAAAGGTGCAACAGGACAAGGCAACAGGCGGTGACTACATTTATAATGGTGAATATATAATTCAGTCTATGACTGAAAGTAGAATGAGAGATGTTGCTATTTAGATAACAATTTTATAGGTTTAATGTACTTTACCATTTTGTAAATAGCTGATCTATTATGGCACTGGGTTTTAGACTTGCTGTTTGGGTAAAGTTCAGCAATTCCTCTCATTGAGGTCCAGGTTTTTACATAGTAACATAGTTGATGAAGTTGAAAAAAGACACCAGTCCATCAAGTTCAACCTATTTTGGATCTCCTGTGATCCTTCACTTATATTTGAAAATGATCCAGAGTAAGCAACTGCCAATTTGTTTCAATTGGGAAAAATCAATCCACATCCAATATTGCAGTCCTATTTTTTCCCTATAGCCACTACTATCCTTCATTTTAATTAACAATGGTCTCCATGGATACACTTTTCCGCTAAAAATTTGTCTAACCCTTTCTTAAACATATCTATTGAATCTGCCATGGCAGTGAATTCCATATTCACTGGCAGTGAATTCCATATCTTGACTGCCCTTACTGTAAAGAACCCCTTCCTTTGCTGGTTGTGAAACTTCCTCTCCTCTAACCTTAGGGGGTGACTGCATGTCCTGTGTATAGTCCTTGGGGTAAAAAGTTCCCATGAAAGTTCTCTGTATATCTCCTCTTGGACGCCCTCTATTCTAAAGTAAACATGCCTAAACTTGCTAACCTTTCCTCATAACTTAATGACTCCATACCCTTTATCAATTTTGTCGCCCTTCTCTGAACCCTTTCTAGTTCCAAAATATCTTTTTTATAGAGTGGTGCCCAGAAATGTACTCCATGTTCAAGATGAGGTCTTACCAGCGATTTATATAGTGGCAAAATTACACTGTCTTGCCTTGCATCTATGCCCCTTTTTATGCATGCCAATACTTTATTTGCCCTTGAGATGCTGCTTGACATTGAGCACTATTGCTTTGTCTACTGTCTACAAGCACTCCCAAATCCTACTTGACTCCCCACTAACCATGACTCATCTGAGGAATTATTGAGCGTTAGTCCCGCTGCTGGGGGTGGATCTTCAACCCAGAAGAATACTACTAGTAGTTTACAACAATTGACTGTTAAACAATCCTTTGCTAGAGGAAGAAAATAAAGCTGTCACCCAGTCGCAAAGCGGATCACAGACGCCATGGGAACTATGCTAGTATTAGATCTGCGTCCAATGCACTATTAATGCAGCTGGTTTTAGACAGTTACTTGAGGTCTTGTGTCCCTGTTACCAAACTCCATCATGACACCATTTCAGTAGAAAAGCAATTCCTCACCTCTACCATGACTGTGACAGCCCACTGGGTTGGTGATTCACCTTCACCAGCAAGGAACAGCAGCAGCATGTACCCAAGTATGTCACATTTTTCAGAAGTAGAATACTCTGTGTATAAGCGGCTTCACTAAGAGGCATACAGCTGACAATCTGTTACAAAAATTAAGTGATGTCATTGCAACCTGGATAATCCTGCTTGGACTCTCCTGAGGATATGTGATTACTGATAACACCACTAATATTGTTAGAGCATTACAGCGGGGTGGAATTCCATCACATTTCCTGTTTTGCTCACACAATCAACTTGGTGTTACAGAACTTTTAAAAAATGACATGCAGAAGATGCTGTCTGTGTCCTGAAAAATTTATGGTCATTTTTGGGATTCTGCAACAGCATGTAAGAGAATGCAGCAGCTGCAAGAAGACTAGAATTTGAGGGGAATGTACTTTAGTTCAGCGAAGTAGTTACCTGTGAAGAGAGTGCAGACACGGTTAGCTTGAGTCAAGTGATTGCTTTAATTATACTTTTTGAGAAGCAGCTAGAGAAATTAAAGGATGAAATAAAACGAAGCAAATCCGCTGACTATATTGTAATTGTAGATCTAGGACTTAATTCGCTTCGCCAGGATCCAAGAGCTATCAACATCTTGCAACTGCTTCTCAGAAAAAACCTAGCTTTCCCAAGACACCCAGTGGAGATGCAGATGAGCAGCACAACATTTTGACAATTGATCTGCTCTAAAGGAATTGCCCAAAAATCGTGAAAGCTCTGCCTTTAAAATGAACTACAAATTCCATGAGGAAGGCTATTATCGGCAATTATATCAAAGTACACAGACTATTGTGAAGGTGGATTCCAGCGGGGATGAATTCGTATTGTTTGAGGAAGATGTACACAATGATGAGGGTGAATATGATGACAGTGTAGATTGCAGGTGCTGAAATCTAGCTAAGAGAAGGGAGCTTCTTGATGCTGGTATGCCTGCTAATATTTTGGGTAGAATAGTATCTTGGCAGTTTTATGTTTTCTACAGTAAACTTTCAGCTTTTTTTAGAGAGGTTTTTTTTTTCTCTAAAAAGGTACAAGCTTTTTATTGACATTTTTGTATCCCTGACTTAAAACCACTATGCGCTTGAACATAGGCTTTTGCACATTAGGTAGAGGGATTAGTATCTTCATGACTTAGACTGAAGAGTGACGACAACAATGTCGTCCCTCCTGTTTCTGTATGAGCTATGACACAATAGAATGTCACTGGAGACTTAAGAACACTGACAGCCCTATTACAATTTCTGTTTCAGCACAGAACCCTGCCACCTCTCCTGTTTCTGAGTGAGCTATGGTACAGTAAAATGTAACTACAGCTTTAGACCAAGCCAGCCCTATAATTTCTATTTCAGCAATGACTCTTAGCAATGGTGCACTCCTCTTTGTCTGTTACTTATATATCGCAGTAGAATTTGTCTGCAAATTCAGAAGACAAGCCTGCTAGCCTCCTATTTGTATTTCAGGAATGACTCTAAGCAATAGAGCACTCCTCTTTGTCTTTTACTTATATAACACTTCTGAATTTGCCTGCAAATTCAGAAAAACAGCCTGCAAGGACTTGTATATTTGTATTTCAGCAATGACAAGTAGCAACTCGTTATTTATAGATTCCAAAACTCCCGAGATCCGACGATCTCACAATGACTTTTTGCCTTGTTTTGGAATTCGAAAAAGTGCGAAAGTACTGAGCCGCGTCGGCTCGGTACTTTGATCCCCTAAGTTCGGATGGGCTCAGTTTTCGGGAAACCGAGACCGCCCATCTCTACTTAAAAGTCGTAGCATCAGAACAGTTTATGTGAAGGTCTGACCATTTCACAAGCAAGATGTACTTGTAAATTTTTAAAATGAGTAGCAGGTGTGTGTTTAAGTTACATAATGCATAGTTTTGTAGAATCTAAAATGGGTCTATTTCTGTTAAATTGATATCTTCCCTTTGATAAACTTTAAACAAATGAACCAGAACATCTGAAAGCATCATAAGTGAATTGTTGAAATTGTATGTTCTCATATATTTGCTTAAACCTTCAGCTATGATGTCATTTTGTTCAGTGGCATTCCAGTGCAGTAATGACACTCGCCAAGTATTCTCTTAAAGACTCTACAGCAAAGTCAAGAGACAGCCACTTAGTGTCACTAGCTATTTGAAGTTTAATCTGAGGACTGTTCAGTATATTCTGGATTTCCGTTAAACCAGCCATTCTAACTGGGAAATTTTGTAAAAAGAACAACAGTTGTCTTAAGAGATTGTTAAATTTTACTAAATAAGTTACCCCAGCAGCTGCTTGGGTACTAGCAAGAGCCAGGCGGTGGTTTATACAATGACAGTTGACCATTACTCCGCTGGTTTCATCTTTTAATAGTTTTGCTACTCCTTTGTGCTTCCCAATCATGACAGCTACTCCATCAGAGCCTAGACCCACCAATTTAGATTTTTTTAATATTGGCATTTTTTTTTCATTATTTTGTTATAGTTTGCTTTACCATCAATGATACGACATGTTGATATAAAACTAACAGTAATCTCTTTAAGTTGCCAAATGTATTTCCCATATATAATAAGCTGCTTCAAAACTGAGATGTCTGTTGTTTCATCACACAGAACATTGATGTAATCTGCTGAATGCAAATGTTTAAGTAATTCACATCTTATTTGTGAAGCTAAGATGTCAAGGAATTCTTGCATTAATCTTTCTGAAGTGTAATTTGCAAACTTTCCAATATCAAGATGCTTTAAGTATGTGCAACCCATAATGTTGCAGTGCTCAAGCAAATTTCCATATAATGTAATATGTGGTAGTTTGGTTTTTGCCAACCAATACATTGTTCTTAAAGCTCCCATAAAAGTATCTCTCTGCAAGTTACTCAAAACTGAAATTGATCGTTCAATTTCCCCTAACACAATTTCTTCAAAAACACGTTTTTTGAAGTGTATTTGAACACGAATCAGTGTGTAATTTACTTTGCTCGTGGTCAATTAAACTTTCTTTTCAAAGTCTTTTACACGGAATAGTCACCCAAGTCACTTCCTTGTTTGTGGCCGGTCTCTTCAAAATTTATAGACGTGGAATACATTATTCCATTATCTTTTACCAACAACCACTGAAATGTTTTAAACGAGGCACTGTTTATTCTCGATATGTGATGTTTAGAGAAAATTTTTCATTTGAAAAAGACTGTGATTCATATGATGGACCAGCCTCTTCTGCAATGTCCTTGTGGGAAATCTCTGGCTCTGTTGTTGTGTTCATACTTTCATTTTTCCTAAAGAAACTTAAAATTGTTGTTTTCTGGATTCATTTCTTACTCATTTTGGGTAGCAGCTGGCCGAGCACAGATATATCTCCTTACAGTAACCAGATACTGCACAAATGCTGCTTGAACACCAATTATTTTTTTAAGTCCCCAGATACTGCACAAATGCTGGCTATACACAGAAGGCCCCCCAAGTAACAGACACTGTCTTCACAGTTCACCAGCAAGGGAACAGCTGACAAGTGCGCCCTTCCTTTTATACAGGTGCTCTCCCCCTAGCTTTGACACCCCCTCCCCCCTGTGGCGTGGCTAAAATCTGTGACCCCTGTGAAAAGGCACTTGTCCCTGCAAGCATCCCCTATCGCCCAGCAGCCGGTACTGTGACGCGTTTGAAAGTGCAATGCACTGCTGATATAGATTTATCCCAGCTAGTCACAGTGAGTTGCGGGCGGCAGGGTAAAGTATGGAGAGAACACTGTCAACCAAGTCATTATTGGTACATTTTAAAAAGCATGCCACAGTATTTACACTTCTTGAAAGCCAACAATTTTTAACAACCTTTGCAAAATTTTAGAAAGGAATTATTACCCTAATAGTTTCCTTTCCTCTCCTCTTAAAAAGGAATAATTTACCCTAATAGTTTCCTCTCCCCCACCCATCATTTATTCTTCTATAATTTCTGTATGTTATGCTTTGGATAGTGAATACAATTGCTTGCATAAGGCTTAGCCATGATAGAAGCAATTTCATACTTAGAGAATTTAGATGAACATTTAATCCAATCTTACATTGTCATTGTCAGCACTATATAACAACCAAGACAAGGCAGTATTATATAATCTAATGTTAAGGACAGAAAGTCTAACCCCATTTTTGTTACTTATAGTTGTTTCAGTACTATTCATGTGTTCCCTACCTTACAAATAAATGTGTTCAGAACTAGAATTTGGAAGGTCTTGCATGTTTTTTTTAGCAATGGAACCATTTTCATATGTCATATATATTTCATATATAAGGTATTTTGTTAAAGGATTTAACTTGTAAAAAGTAATATCTAGTGAACTTATAATATTTGTTATGGTCCCCATTTATTTATTTCTCTTATTTTTTGCTGCATTGGAATTAATTTTTTTACCAGTTTCTTCTTATTATTAACATTTATTAATCTAGCGCTAGCATACTCTGCAGATCTTTACAAAAATACACTAATAAAACAAGACTGGGTATTAGTAAAGGGACAAAGTGGTAGAGAGCCCTGCTCTGAAGCTTACAATTTATAGAAAAATAGGAGTTTGATACCTGTGGTTAAGTGCCATATATTAGAATTCTATAAGAATGGATAAAGGTGGCGCTCTCTATTGTGTGTTGCCTGTCGTGTATATAGGAATTCCACAATATCCATGCAAAATACACAAAAGGTACAAATCATACGTTACAAGCGCTCACATGAGTCCACTTGAATGGCTTGGAGGTTCTTGAATGGAGATATATGGACCATCAAGTAAATAATCTAAGCAAACTCAAAAAAATACAATACATAGTATAGTCCATATAGGTAAACAGATGTGCATAGATTAATCAACCAATCAGGAGAACAGAGGGTTCAATCCATATCCATCACCTGTGTGGAGAAAAAAATGCCTGAATTGATATGGAGACTATGCCCCCTAATAGATGTATACTTACGGGAATATAACTGGTAATAGGCACATCACAAGATCTCACAATGAGAAGTACTTCCTCCGCAGTAAACAGCTTTCACAGAACATGGAAAAGACAAAATATATATCTTTGGTGCATTACCTTTTATTAAAAACAAATGACATGCACTTCTAACACAAATCAAGTGCAATCCTTAAAAGATTAGGATAAAATACCCGTACTAAAAGATCCGCAGATATAGGCAGTAATGAAGGTAAGTGGTACATCCGGAATGATCAAATTCTTCCAAAACGTCATGTGCAGTGGAAAGGTCACAGGTAATGGATAGAACGAACATCTGATACGTTTCAACTCTGTAAAGAGTCTTTTTCAAGGATTTTTTCAGAGTCTTTTTCAAGGATGCTAGGGAATTTAGAATGCAAGCTTCAATGGGGCAGGGACTGATGTGAATAAGTTATCTGTACAGCGCTGTGGTATCAGTGGCACTATATAAATAAATGGTGATGAGGATGAAGTACAGGAAACCAATGTAGGGACCTCAAAGCAGCAGTAGAAGAATGTTTTTGTGAAAATTAGTCTAGTGACTGTATTCAAAATGGATAGTATGGTTGAAAGTCTGGATAGAGGAATAAAAAAAATATATAATCATGCTTATAAAAGAAGCATTTTATTTTAGTATTTGTATTTCCAGAATTAGTATAATAAAACTCCCTTATCTTGGATCTTCTCTGTTTATGTTAATCACATTTGTTTAAATGAGGTTACTGAATCAGAACAATTTCTGCTCCTATATCTTTAAGGTGTTTTAATATACTAAATTCTTTTGCAAAAGGGAAGTTCCATGAAATCACTGATAAATTGCCATGTGTAGTCTCTATGATTACAATAGGAGTATGCTCAAATGTAAATTACGCATATCTCTTATAAAATCAGACAAGTTTGGCCATGATCCACTCTTAAACTCTGCAAAAGATAAGGTACATGACCACATTAACCAGCCTTCAGAATATTAAGTGATACTTTTTTTTAGTGACCTCCTTTTTCTAAGAGCATATAATCCTTTTCATTGAGAGGACGTTATGTCCACTATCAACACTTAAATGACAGAAGAATGATACCAGTTCATATATAGTGTCAAATACTAGCGTGACTCTTATCTCTCTGTCTGTATTACCCAATATTGTTTATTCCTGTGTTTGTTCAAGTGCAGAATTTGCTGGCGCTGTATAAATAAATGTTAATGATGATGACTAGCTTTGTATACTATGGGGTAAATGTATGAAAGTCCGATTTTTGCAAGTTGCTGGAAATCGGCGACTTTGCAGCTAAAATTTAAAGTGGCGATGGCTTGTAAAGGCAAACTTGCCCTTTACAAGTCATTGCCCCTTTAAATTTTAGCTGCAAAGTCGCCGATTTCCGGCGACTTGCAGAAATCGGGCTTTCATACATTTACCCCTAGGAGTTAATATTTAAAAATAGATTTAAAATGGAAATTTCACCCACAGAATAAAATAACTAGGAGCGAGTCACATGCACTGTTTTCTAAATTGAAGTCTTTGATATGGTCCTAACCTTTGATCCTCAACCTGGTAGTAAGGAATCTTTTGTTTTGATTATTTCCATTACAATGAAGACCATTAACCCTCCTATTTCTGGAGACTTTGTCTGAGAAGTTCATTTTACCATGATAGGTCTTGATGTCGTGTTCTTACACTGGGTTTCTATATTGTGGGCTTCTTTCACTCACTGCAGCAGTACGTGCAAAGGAATTGCAGTTGCTCTGGTATTTACTTAGCGAACAAAGTTCTCCTTGTGCCTCCAGCTTAACTGGCTTTTTGGAGCCCCACAATCATAATGTTGTTTTCTCTCTTTCTGTCTACAAAGCCATCTGTTTTCTTTGTTAATGACCTAGCGCATTTCTGTACTTCTCTGATCCAATGGTCTTCTTATAGAGAATCATCCTGAATGGCATTTATGAATTCTTCTGCCCACACTGATAAATCTCTTTAGTTCTGTTTTATGTAAACCTTGAAAATTGTTTGGCCAGTTCTGGCATCGGTGTCTTTTTCACATCTGCTGTAATTACTCTTGTAGTTTATAGAGTTAATTTTATCAGCTGCAGTCCGAGCTGCTGTTTTCTCCATTGATATTTTGAAGTGTTATTAGCTATTGCAGACTGCCTCATGGTATGCAGGGAAGACAGAGTGCTGGGTATTTTAGGCTTTAACTCTGATTTTATTATTAGTTTGCCATTTATGTTAATACTGCTCTCCAGTGTGTGAAAGGTGTTTTTAGCTGGTAAATAGCCAAAGTTGTTGGGAAGTTCTTATGTACAATGTTTTGGATGTTATTGATGCCATAGCTGAAGTGTCCCATTTGCGTGCTTTTGCCTAAGACTGTCTAGGATTTTATCAGTGGCCAACATGATATTTTTCAGGGACCACGCAGATGGCCCTTGTTTCTACAAGAAGGCGCACATTAACTTTGCACAGATGCATCGGATCACATTATGACATCAGAAAACGAGAAAAAAATGTTCACACAGCCAAATTTGTAGGTTTACCTATAGCAATCTAGTGAACTTGGTGTAAAGAACTTAATATCCAAGCACTGATTAACCTGGTGTATAGACTTTATTATTGTGCTGTCATTTTCCTACTATGGCGGTTCCCAAACTGTGCGCCGCGGCTCCCAGGGGTGCCGCGGCTCTGTCACTGGGGTGCTGCGGGCCAGCCATTTAAAAAAAAAAAAAAGAAGAAAGAACACAGTAACTTACCAATCCGCCGGGCGCCGGGACCCAGTAGACTCCTCCTGCAGCAGCTGTCACTGACGTCGATATTCAGTGACCGCTGCTGCGGGAGAGAGGAGGCTGCTGGTGCCCGGCGGATTGGCAAGTTACTGTGTTCTTTCTTCTTTTTTTTTTAATATGGCTGGCCCGCGGCAGAGAAGTTGGAGGGATCGTGACAGCGGGGCAGAGGAGGGTGACAGCTGGACAGAGGAGAGGCAGAGGAGGGTGACAGCGGGGCAGAGGAGGGTGACAGCAGGGGCAGAGGAGGGTGACAGCAGGGGCAGAGGAGAGTGACAGCAGGGGCAGAGGAGAGTGACAGCAGGGGCAGAGGAGAGTGACAGCAGGGATGCAGAGGGGGCAGTGTGTCTGGATGCAGAGGGGGCATTTTTGCATACAACTAAATAAGTATTTCTGTCCTGACCTAAATACTTATTACAATTTTTTGACCCAACTACTTCTAAAACAGGACTGCTCAATAATTACATTGGAGGGGTGCCTTGAAAACATTTGGAGACTCTAAGGGTGCCGCGAACTGCAAAAGTTTGGGAACCACTGTCCTACTATATCAGAATGTTTAGGAAGCAGATCAAAGAGGAGACGTTACACTGTCAGTTCTTGAGTGTATAATATTTTATTTTGGAAACTATTCTGCATAAATTTGCACATTGCTCCATAGATCAATTTCCTGTATTGTGCTACTCTATCCACATGTTTTGCTCTTTTTAGAGCTGCCATTTGCCAACCAAGAATCTATTTAATAAGTTTAGGAGTTTTCCATAATAAATAGGCTATTATCAAGTAAATGGAATGGCTGCACTCTTAATATGCAGAAAGAGAGCAGTGTTATACATTTTAGATAGCACATGTTTTACATAGTGTCCTTTGCATTATGTAAATGTGCAATTAAGTTTTCTTTCTGTGCTGCCTCCAATTTGGAGAAGTATAGAAATAGAAGAGTATAAAAAATGTGGGAACACAGTAAGAGTTCACCCGCATTCTACAGTATACTTATTCTGGCCAGCTTTCATTAGTCTTCCATGATTCGTCTGCAATAAAAGCTGGGTACACACTCCAGAAAATTTCCCACAACCAGATATCTGTAGCGATTTTACCAATGACTAAATGTCTTGATGAGCATGCTGATTCATTTTCTACACACCTACGCGATTTCCTTTCAGATCTGTGCTCTTCATATCTCATAACAATCTGCTCAAAAGATTGTGACTCTGCACACTCTATAGAGATCTGTCTACACTGCTGGTCATGAGTGCATATACACTTCCACATTTGGCTGACTTTGTTCCATTGTTGATTTTTAGTCAGATTGTAAAATCAAATCAAACGATAATGTCCATTGGTACGATAATGCATGATTTTGGGAGTGTACACACTAATGCGATATTGGACTGAACAGTCTTTTATTGTGTTTGGCACGATGATGGTGAAAAACCTGTAGTGTGTACCCAGTCTAAGTAAACATCTTGCTGAATGCAGGAGAAACCCGCACACATACTCTGTGTTTGCATGCAGGGCACACATTTTCATAAGCTGGTATCACAAAAGGAGGTTCATATAGCTTAGTGATTTTTTTTTTTGTATGGTTATTTAGTGTACTAGGCACTATGTAAAACAAGTATTTCCTAAAATGTGAAAAGTTTTCTTTAATATATTGTTAGCTAACACTCTAAGTATTAAAAAATAGGCTACACCACAGATCTGAAACATGCAATATTCTAAGTTGTTGGATTTTAAAATTTAAAACATACATTTTTATTGAAAGTGCATGTGATTGTTAGAATTATTTCAAGTCTTGAGAAAAACTTTCTTTTCTTGCATTGCAGGCCGGACTTTTAGTTTACCAGAAGTTAATGAGCATGGATGAGCAAAAGAAGATTCCTTTTACAGTCCGCAAATGTAAATATTAAATGACAATATAGCAATGCAAATGATGCTGCAAAACACATTTCTGTGGGCACGTGTTTTAATTTGATCCCTATATGTTTCACAGGGGCGAGTGCTAGCTTCTTTTCGGTGAAGGATAAGTTAAATACTCTGTCACTAGCGTTTCTTCATCTGATGGACAAGGTCCCTAGTAACTTTGAGCACTTCAGTAAAGCAGAAAGGTAACCTCTCTATTATTACACTTTACTTAATATAATATAACCCATTCTAAAGAAAATGTTGTATGGCTGTATCCTGTTAAAAAGCAAGCGTAATTTAAGTAGAGTTGCACTTACTTTCTTCTGACTAATGTAGATTAGTAAGGTTTTTTTCCCTTTTATCCTTATATTACCTGTTTTTAGATAGACTAATATCATAGCCTGCTCCACAGTGTACACACACACACACACACACACACACACACACACACTTCTCTAACATCCTTGAGGGACACTGGGAGCATTGGGGTATAGAGTAGGGACAGGCGAATTGGCACTTTAAGTTTAAACTAAGCCCTGGCTCCTCCCCCTCTATACCTCACCTCCTGTAAGAGCCCAGTCTAGTTTTAAGTGCCCGGCGAACGGGCTGTGCACTGGGCTGCTTAGCAGCCAATTTTGGTTTATTTTCTACTTTTTATTTTCTGTATTATCGGAGACTTGTGTCTCAGTGGGTCTGATAGCCGGCGGCTCTCTGAGCCGCGTAGCCGGCTGTCAGTCAGAGGTCCCGCTGCCGGCTGTTATGACAGGTGTCGGGGTAGGCATGCTTCCCCTTTCTCTCTACTGGCTGTACAACTCTCCCGTGGGTGCTGCTGGCGGGGAAGGTTGATGGATAGTGGGGGATGCCTTTTGGTCTAGCGCACAACATGGATGGCTGTGCGCTGTCTGCGTGGGGGGAGCGGTGGTCCCGGGAAGGTGCCTCTTTCTGCCTGTTCCCTCTTCCAAAGTTTTTGAGCCCTCCTTGGAGCCGGGCACAGTCGCCGCAGGCTGTGTCCGTCCTCCATGTGCGGATAACAGAAGCTACAGCACACACTGCGTCTGAAGGGTTGGCAGCAGGTAAGTGAAACCCTCTCTCGGCATAGATGGGGTAGAAATCGCAGTGGTTCCCTGAGCTGGCTGCTTTTTACTAAGAGCAATCATTTTGTTTTTAAAGAAAGTATCTATTTTTTGCTCAGGGAACAGGGTCAGGCAAGGGTCACTAACTTAGTGAGCTCTGCTAGGCTCTGGATTGGGTGAGGAGGTTGTCGGATTCAGACGATAGCCAATCCAGTCCTGGGGGGGAGTGGTTTCCTCGTATGCACTTCCTCCATAGTGGTCTCTCACTCCTCGTGTGCAGACACCAGAGTAGACAGCCATTTTTTAGTTCCAGCTTCTCTCCTTTTCTGTCCTGTGTCCTGTAAGGTAAAGGGTTGGGGGTGGATGTGTTTTAAAAGGTTGTTTTTTACACTTGGGAGCTTATTGGCTGTAATACAGGCTCACTTTCTGTGCAAGTTTTTTGTGCTGCTTGTTATCTGTATTGTGTTTTATTATACTGAGTTGTGTGTGTTATGTGCCATCTGTTAACATGTCAGAGGGAAAAATCCATGCGTGGTAGGGCTGGTGTTACATCTATGCTGAGTTTCACCTGTGCTGTCTGTCACGCTAAGTTACCGTCTGGGCAGTCAGGCGTGCAGGCTCTGTGCATAACCTGTCGGCCCACAGAGAGAACACAGTGTGAAACAGCAGTTGCTTGTTCACTTACAGAGGAATCTGCCTTGGCTCGGTCTCTCTTTAATACGGTGGCTGAACTTGCTCAGATGGTACGGTCTCAGGCTGCTCCATCTTCAGATTCAGCTTCCTCTAGTTAGAATGACATGGGTTCTAGTTCGCAAACTCAGGTTTTGACTGTTTCTGCCCCGGTAGAGTCTGTAGAACCAGCCTGGGTACAGGGTCTTGCATCCTCGGTACAGGGTTTGGTCGCGGTTTCCTCCTCTTTAGAGAGGATGATGAATTCAGCTGCACCGTCTTCTTCATGTAAGCGTAAGAGAGCGGCGGCACCTCTTCAGGAAAATGAGTCAGATTCTGACTGTGGTTCTCAGGAAGAGGGTGAGTTACCATTGGATTCTGACATAGATGCTCCTTCGGTGGTGGAGGAGGGTCATGCTGATTGTCAGAGTGTGGAGGAATTAATTCAGGCTGTGCGTCAGGTACTTGATATTTCTGAGAGAGAAGTTCCTGACGATTCTGAGGCTTCTCTTTTTGTAAGGCGCAAGAAGAAACCTTTTTCTTCCCGGCCTCTTCTCAATTGGAATATTTGTTGGCAGAATCTTGGGCTTCCCCAGAGAAGAAGTTTCAGGTATCTCGACGACTGCAGTCGTGTTATCCCTTTCCCCCTGAAGTTCTCGCAAAATGGAAGACGCATCCACGGGTGTATGCGGCTGTGGCAAGGTTAGCCAAGGTAACTACGATTCTGCTTCCTAACCAGGCTACTCTTAAGGATGGTACAGACCGGAAGGTTGAGACTGTCCTTAAGTCCTTTTTTGTGGCCTCTTTGAGGCATGCTTTAGCATCAGCGTGGGTTAACAAAGCGGTAGAATGCTGGTCAGAGCAGCTGTCTGAAGGTTTGTTAGCAGGCAACCCGTCTTGTGAACTGCTTCTGTTAGTGAAGCAATTTCAGAAGGCAACAGATTAGTTAGGTGAACCTGCTATGGATGCGGGGCTGATTGGGGCACATATTTCTGCCTATGCAGTCTCAGCTCGTCGTACTCTCTGGCTCAAGTCCTGGGAGGCGGATGTAGAGTAAAAAAAGGCTCTTGAGTCCATTTCTTTTTCTGGAGGTGTTTTGTTTGGATCGCAGCTTGACTCCATTATTAGTAAAGCGACAGGGGGTAAGAGCACTTTCCTTCCTGTCAATGTTTCCAAGCAGAGGCTGTCCAGACTTCGGGCCTTTCGTTCCGCAGGAAGATTTCGAGGACAGTATTCCTCAGGCCAATCTTCTAGAGGTCAGTCATCCGACCCTAGAGGTGGTTTGCAGCGAAGACGTCAGGCCTGGTCTGCTCGACGTCCTGCAGCAAAGCCGGCAGACAAACAGTCCGCATGACGGGCATTTTGCTCCTCCACTGTCGTCAGTGGTAGGAGACGGGCTCCTTTTGTTCAGAGATAGGTGGTTTCATGGTTTCAGTCGAGCACCGATGTCTGGATTCGGGGGGTGGTGAACCAGGGTTATAAGATTGAGCTGATCGGACTTCCTCCCAGACGGTTCTTTGCCACAGGGCTTCCGGGTTGTCCAAGGAAAAGACTGGAGTTAAAATAAGTGATTCACTCTCTCCTTTCGTCCGGAGTGATTGTTCCGGTTTCTCATTCTCAAAAAGGTTCGGGATTTTATTCCAACCTTTTCTTGTACCAAAACCAGATGGGTCTTTCAGACCAATTCTCAATCTGAAAGATTTGAACACCCACATCAGAGTGCCCAGCTTCAAAATGGAGTAGTTACGCTCGGTCATTCCCGGCATGGAACAAAGAGAGTTTATTTGGAAGGTTCATCAGTCGCTTCTGAGGTTCGCAGGTCGATCAGAGCACTTCCAGTTTCAGGCTCTTCCTTTTGGTCTGGCCACAGCCCCACGTATCTTCACCAAGATCATGGCGGTCATGGCTGCTCTGCTAAGGTCCTGGGGAATTACAATCATTCCTTACCTGGACGATCTTCTGTAGAAGGCAGATTCTTCAGAGAGGCTTCAGTCGCATGTTCAAGTAGTAATCCAGACTCTGGAGTCTCACGGTTGGATTATCAACCTCAAGAAATCCAAGTCGATCCCATCTCAGTGGATGGTGTTTCTGGGTCTTTTATTCGACACCGGACTGCGACGGGCGTTCTTTCCTCAGGACAAGATTATAGTCTTCCAGAAGATGGTGAAATCCCTGTTGGTGGCAAGGAGACCTTCGGTTCATTTTGCCATGAGACTTCTAGGCAAGATGGTATCGTCAATCGAGACGATTCAGTTCGCTCAGTTTCATGCACGGAAGTTCCAGTTGGAACTTCTGTTGCAATGGAACAAATCCCATCATAATCTGGAGAATCCGCTTTTTTGCCTGTCTCCACAGAAGCGTCAGTCGCTGATCTGGTGGTTACGCAAGCAGAATCTCACCAGGGGACGATTGTTCTCAATTTGGAATTGGATTCTGATAACAACAGATGCTAGCCTTCAAGGTTGGGGGGCTGTCTGTCTTCACGCTCGGTTTCAGGGGCTTTGGACTCAGAATGAATCCAAGCTTCCTATAAATGTCTTAGAACTGAGAGCAGTGTTTCATGCTCTGACAAGTGCGCTACCCTTGCTGGAGGGAAAGCCAGTGAAGATTCTGTCAGACAATGTCACAGCAGTGACATATCTCAACAATCACGGCGGCACCAAGAGTCCCTTAGCTATGCAGGAGACTCACAAGAATTTTCAGTGGGCCGAGGCTCATGTTACAGCGCTCATGACCATCTTTATTCCCGGAATAGAAAATTGGGAAGGAGATTTCTTAAGCGGGCAAACTCTGCATCTGGGAGAATGGTCCCTCCATCCAGAGGTTTTTCAACTGTTAGTGAAATGTTGGGGTCAGCCGGATGTCGACATACTGGCATTGCGGTTGAATCACACAAGGTTCCTCTCTACTGCTCTCGCGCAAGAGATCCCAGAGCAGTTGCGGTAGATGCCATGTCTGTCCCTTGGACGTACCGCTTAGTGTATCTTTTTCCTCTGGTGGTCATGTTTCCAGGAGTTCTGAAAAAGGTGAAGAGAGAAGGTGTTCCAGTTCTTCTAGTGGCGCCAGATTGGCCGCGCAGGGCCTGGTACACCGACATACTTTTATAAGAGAGCTGTTAAAATAAGGGTGTTTGAACATTTACGTAACATCAAACATAAGATTGAAAATCATAGTGCCCCAAGACATTTTCTTGCTTGTCATAATGCTAATCCTGATACTGTCCGATTTAAGGCAATAGAACATATTGAGGTGAATGTAAGAGGAGGTGATCGCCTTTTAAAATTAGCTCAGAGAGAAACTTATTGGATCTATACTCTGAACACATTTGCTCCGTGGGGGTTAAATGAAGGTTGTGAAGTTACACCCTTTTTATAAAAGTTTAAACTTACAACAGTTTATGTTATGCTGTTTTTATACATTTTATATATATTGTGTGTATTTTTATCATCATGTCTGTTTATAATTGTTATGATTCTGCACTGTATTTATGTAATGTGAACAGTATGGATTTTGTATCCTTTAAAACTGATATGTGCATATGTTTAGTTAACTGGTGGACAAATGTTTGTTCCGTCCACCTGTCATGTCAATTAAGATTATCCTAGAAATAGGTGAGTCTAATACTTTAGAACCACACCTCCTGACGAAGTCCTTGAGATGAAATGCGTAGAGGAGTTTTTGGATTGCTAATGTGTTATAACCGCTTCGATTATGATGTCCGTGTATGCAGACTAGAAGTGAGCTATACTGTAACCTATGCCTGAAACCTTTGATTATCTGGTACGTGCAATTTTATTCCTTTAAATAAATCTTTTAACTTGGATAACACACCATGGAAGCGCCCCTGTTTGTTTTAGGATCTGTTATTACCCCGTGGAGATCGGGTGATAAGAGGGAAAGACGCGCAGAAGAAAAATCTGCTGGTGTTGGATTTCTTGTGGAATTAATATCTACCACGAACTGGCACGATAGTGAACTTTCTTGTGAATACTTTTTGCTGTGCGCACTGTTTTGTTGTGTTGTGTGTGTGTGTGTGTATATATATATATATATATATACACAAGTTAACCCGTGCATGATACTCATGCATTCTAGTCAAATCAAGATACTTAAGGTCTTAAAAAGGTTCTTGTCATGCATTTGGGCCTAGCCCAGGCCTCCTCAGGGGAAGATCGTTACTTCCCGACGCAAGCGCCCTTTTTAATGTGTGTTCATGAGGTAAAATTACCTCACGAAAATGAGTTTGACCCCTCAACTCGTAAATTTAGCCTTTACTACCCCTCCCACGGGGGTAAGGGGGGATGATGGAAGTTAACTGACTTCACTATTCTAATTTTTTTGTCAAATAATGTCAGTATACCAAATTTAAGGTCAATTGGATGAGCCCTTTCTGAGAAAATAGTTTTTTACACACACACACACACACACACACACACACACACCGCTAGGCTTTTACTTTTATATATTGGATAATTCTAAGAATTTAGTAGGTCAGTGTATAACTCCGCCCAGCAGGTGGCGCTGCAGCTTGTTGTTTTTTTTCCCCACACACAGACTAACACACGCCGCTAGGCTTATATATTAGATAATATGTGTGTGTATGTGTATAGATATATATATATATATATATATATATATATATATATATATATATTATACATACAAATAGAAGCAGGCAGGCTGTGTACGAGCTGTCTTGGTGCTGACAGCATGGACATTGAAGATGTGACAGGTGGCTACAGGTGTAGGTAAATGCAAGACCCGATTGTGCCCTTATATAATAGAAATGGCACGCATTTGGGGGCTAAGAGAGAGACGGCTGAATTACAGAGGAGAAGAGCTGCATACTAGAACCGGTGTGGGCTGTATCGCTGGCACAGTCGATGGACACCCCAGTGCATCTACTCACTTGTAAAGCAGAGACTACAGCGCTGCCTGCGGGTTCTTCTTCTACCTAAGCAGCATAGGCAACCCTTTCAGTGGTACTTCAACAACCGGTCAATGAAGGTGCAGATTTAGGACACACTGGCTCTTCATCTTCTATTGCTCTCCAAGATCTTTGAGTGCTTTCTGGGTGCCTTCTGGGTTTTGAAAGAAAGGTGTTTCGGGCCATTTCTTATGAGCGTTCCCTCCCGTAATGCGTCTTTGGGATGTCCTCAGTGTCCCCAAAAGGAGGATAGAGAAAATAGGTTTTTTGTACTTCAGTTAAATTCCTTTTCTCTTAGTCCATTGTGAGACTCTGGGCGCCCACCTTTAATGTTCTGGTTTGCTCTTCTGTTTTGACATGTTGTTTTGTTTTTAAGAGAATGTTGTTTTTTTTTCTCTTTTCTGTCTTCTGTCTATCTCTGGTTTCTATGGGCTTGTTAGACATAGAATAAAGCTAAACAGAAAGTGGGGTATAGAGAGGGAGGAGCTAGGGCTTAGTTACCTTTAAAGTGCCAGCTCTCCCTGTCTCTACTCTATACCCCAATGTCACCAGTGTTCCCCAATGGACTATGAGAAACGGATTTTTATGCAAGTATAAAATTCCGCTTTTCTCTTTCCTACCACTGGGGGACGCTGTGATACATTGGGGGTATAGTAGTGGGTGTGGGAGTTCAGGCACTAAAAAACTTCTATGATTTTCACTCCCCTGCTCTACTATGCCCCTCCTCTCCTGGACACCTCTGTTTTTTTTTTTAGTGTCTTAGGAGTCAGGTCATTGGGGTATAGGCTCCTGCCTATACCCAGTTTAGATCGATCCCAAGACCCAGAGGGGATGAACTGTTCTGGACTTCCTTCGCTCTGATCCCCGCGTAAGGTAAGAAGTGGCTGATGCCCTTCCTTGCGCCTTCTTGCCGGCAGTTCAATCCCCTAGACACGAGCTTGAAGAAGTAGTTTAGTATTTTTTGCAGCCATTAGGGCTTTAGGTGCCTAAAGCGGTAAATCATTAGCGGGGCACATTTTATTAAGTCGCGCATGGGAGATGTCGGATCCATCTCTCCCCGCCGACAGACATGCCGGCACTATGGTTACGTTCGTGGACCTCGGACGCTGCGTCCTAAAGGTCTCTGGAGGTTTTGCCTTTTGATGGAGTCACTCTGTTTGGAGCAGAGCTGGAGAAGGTAATTGAAGCTGCCACGGGGGTGGAAAAGTAATGTTCTCCCCATGGGATCCCGTAGACCTCGTCAGGCTCGGTTTCGCTCCTTTCGCTCCTTCTCCCGAGCCCAGAGTGATACTCGCAGGGGCCAGCCGCCTGCCCCTAGAGGAGGGAGTAGCAGAGACAGGGTCGTTTCCAGAAGGAAACGCCCTAGCGAAAAGCCCTTTGCATGACTTTCCCGCCCCCACTCAGGTATCCAGGGTGGGGGCACGGCTGCTTCGCTTCAAGCGGCAGTGGTGGACAGCCACGGCATACGCTTGGACGTGGGAGGGTCGTGTCAAGAGGATACATTATAGACCTACACCAACCTCCCCCACCGAGGTTCTTGTAGTCTCCGGTACCTGCATGCCCCCTCAGACATCAAGCGCTTCTGAAGGCGGTAATAAAGCTTCAGGGGTCGGGAGTAGTTGTTCCCGTTCCAACGCAGGAAAGAGGTCAGGGGTTTTACTCCACACTCTTCCTGGTACCGAAACCGGACGGATCTTTTCATCCTATATTGAACCTCGAGTCCTTAAACAAACTGGTGATTGCCCAGCGGTTCAAGATGGAGTCCCTCAGAATGGTTATCGCAGGCATGGAACAGGGGGAATTCCTGACTTCCATCGACATAAAGGATACGTATCTCCATGTCCGCATATGGAGTCATCATCATCACCTGCTTCGATTTGCTGTGGGACCGGCCCATTTTCAGTACAGGGCCCTCCCCTTTGGCCTTGCATCAGCTCCTCAGGTATTCACCAATATCATGGCCACTATGGCGAGTATTCTAAGACAGAAGGGAATCACTATAGTCCCTTATCTAGACGATCTTCTATTGAAAGCTCCGTCGGCAGAAATCTTATCTCGTCATGCAGTTCTTTGAAGCCCATGGGTGGATACTAAACGTTCCAAAATCCTCCCTCATCCCAGCTCAGCACATGCGCTTTCTGGGGTTACTGTTCAACACAGTGTCGCAGAGAGTCTTCTTGCCTCGGGACAAGATCAAAGCCCTCCAGCGCAAAACAAGGAATCTGTTGGTTCGTCCTCATGTATCCATGCTCAGCTGCATTAAGCTGATAGGGACTATGGTATCTGTGTACGAGGCGGTTCCGTTTGCTCAGTTCCATGCCCGCTCTCTCCAGCTAGAGATCCTTAGGAAGTGGTTGGATCATCCGCCTGTCGAGAACGACTCGACTTTCTCTGACGTGGTTGACCACGCAAAATCTGGACGGGCCTCTGGACCTTAGTTGCAACACATGCAAGTCTGTCAGGCTGGGGGGGGGGGGGGGGGTCAGGGGATCTTTAAGGTTTCAGGGACTCTGTTCTCCTCGGGAAACTACTCTTCCAATCAATGTATTGGCGCTCAGGGCAGTTCTCATGACCTTGATGAAAGCTCAGAGGTTCCTAGCAGGGAAACCTCTTCAAATTCAATCAGACAATGCCACGGCCGTGGCATACATAAACCATCAAGGGGGAATTCGCAGCGCAGGGGCCGTGCAGGAGACAGCCAGGATCATGTTATGGGCGGAGCGCCATGTGCCTCAGATTTCGGCAGTATACATCCCAGGCGTAGACAATTGGGAAGCCGATTTCCTCAGCAGACAAAAGGTTCACCCAGGCGAATGGTCTCTGTGCAAGGAGACCATTGCCCTCCCAGTTCAATGCTGGGGAATGCCGGAGATCGATCTCAAGGCTGAATCACCAGGTTCCCCTGTACTGCGCCAAATCCCGCGACCCTCTGGCTCACGCATCTGACGCCATGGCCATTCCATGGCGGTTCAGTCTCGTGTATCTGTTTTCACCAATTCCCTTGCTGTCGCGGGTTCTGAAGAAACTAAAGAAAGAGCGGGTTCCCGCCATCTTAGTAGCCCCTCATTGGCCTCGCAGGGCGTGGTTCTCAGACACTCTAAAAATGTCCACAGGACTGCCGTTTCGTCTACCCAAGCGCCCAGACCTCCTTGTTCAGGGCCCCCTTCTTTGCCACGATTTTAATCGTCTAGCTTTGACGGCGTGGCGGTTGAGTCTTTAGTCCTGAAGGCAAAGGGGTTCTCGTCACGGGTTGCTAACACGATGATCAAGGCTAGGAAGTCATCTTCCTCGGCTATCTATCACAGAGTCTGGAAAACATACATAGGTTTAGCCTGCCCAGGCTGTTGGCCTTCTTGCAGGTGAACCTTGATAAAGGACTCTGTTTGGGATCGCTTAAAGTTCAGGTGTCGGCGCTCTCTATCTATTTTCAGAGAAAGCTGGTGTCCCTCAGCGAGGTCCAGACTTCTGCCGGGGGTTCTTCATATTCAGCCTCCGTTTTCTCATCCGGTTGAGCCCTGGGACCTAAATTTGGTTCTCAGGGCACTTTGTCTTCCACCATTTGAACTTCTGCAGACGGCAGAATTGCACCATCTCACTTGGAAAACAGTTTTTCTCTTAGCCATCTCATCTGCTAGGAGAGTGTCGGAGTTGGCAGCTCTTTGCTGCTCGTCTTCTTTTCTGGTTTTTCACAAGGATAGGGTGGTGCTTCGCACGAAACCCTCCTTTGTTCCGAAAGTCGTTTCTAGGTTCTATTTAAATCAGGAGATCGTAGTTTTGGCGTTCCAGCCCGGTTCGCCTTCCCCTTCCATGTCTTCTGATTCCTTGGATTATGACTTGCAGTTGCTGGATGTAGTTCGGGCTCTCCGGTATTATGTGGACCGTACAGCCTCAGTTCGCAAAGACAAAGGATCTCTTTGTCTTGTATAGTGCAAAAAAGAGCGGTTGGCCAGCGTCTAAACAGGCTATTGCTCGGTGGATTACTTCCACCATCAGTCTGGCATATGTCCGAGCATCTAGGCCAATTCCTCATTTGCTGAGGGCACACTCTACCAGGGCGGTTGGTGCATCTTGAGCGGCGCATCATGGTGCTTCGGCAGAACAGCTTTGCAAAGCGGCCACTTGGTCATCTGTTCATACCTTTCCTAAATTCTACAGATTGCAAGCTTTTGCATCGTCAGATGCGAGTTTTGGCCGAAAAGTATTGCGCACAGCCGTTCCAGAGCGTTCCCTCCTTTAGGGGCAGCTTTGGTATGTCCCCCAATGTATCGCAGTGTCCCCCAGTGGTAGGAAAGAGAAAAGAGGATTTTTACTCACCGTAAAATCAATTTCTCTTACTCCACTGGGGGACACTGCGCACCCTCCCTTGCTCTGTAAATAGTTTATGTGAATGTTTATGCCTCTATTCTTTGCCCTTTAGGGCAGCTTCTTAGCGTACACTTGGTTAGTCAAAACTGAGGTGTCCAGGAGAGGAGGGGCATAGTAGAGGACGGGAGTGAAAATCATAGAAGTTTTTTAGTGCCTGAACTCCCACACCCACTACTATACCCCCAATGTATCGCAATGTCCCCCAGTGGAGTAAGAGAAATTGATTTTACGGTGAGTAAAAATCCTCTTTTTTGTTACATGAAGAAAGAATTGTTGGCTTTTCAGCTGCATATAAAAAGTTGGGTAAAATTATGAAATACAGGTAAAATACACAATATAGTGTTACACATTATACAAAGAACATATTTTAGATCTATTATTTCAATAGTATTGTATATAATAGTATTTAATAGATAATAGTATTTAATCCTTTGAAAGTGTTCGCTGTTTTGTTTTTTTTGCACTTCCCTGGTCAACATTGACAATCATTCCCTCAGTGTGGTTTACCTGAAGGAAAGACTGTCCTTTAAAATAGCTGTTGGACTTCAGTGCTCACAGTTTTTCTCAAAATTTTTGGACATGTAGTTTCCGATTAACCACTATTACTTCTATGTTCTAGAGTGTTCTAATGGAAAACAATGCTTAATGGCACATATTATCGCATTATATTGAAAAGTTCAGCACCTTTCTCTGTATCCAAATTCTATGATCATATTGCGGATATTTTAGAGGATAGCTGTCTTTTTCTATTTCAGGCACTATTGGTACTCCTATTGGGAGTTATCAGCTGAACAAAGAATGGAGGTTTGCAGCGGTACAGTTGCAAGAGAATCTACATATTTTATGTTCTTTTGTTATTCCTAGGCAGTGCTGGTCACATACACTTTCGATATTTAGTTTTTTCACTTGATTTAACATTATTGCTTATAACAGTCAGTTATTTTATGGTGATGTATACTTTATATTGTACTTTTCTTAAAAAAATAAATGAAAACTACAAGATGATATAGGTATTCTAAGACGTATGTTCATTTGAGAAGAAACTGGACACAGTTGAAAATATGTCTACCAGTTTGCTGAGCATTTGACTATGAATATTGGAATTGGATTTAATAGATTTTACATTAGATAGGAAAGTTGTACCTAATAGGAATATACAGTCCAGTTACTGCTATAATAATCGCTATCTATAGTAAGGTAATGAGAGTGTGGAAACTTGCATAAAGGGATAAGTCCTAAAACTTTATTTCAGACATTTTTTGATGGAAGATGCCACTTTTAAAAATATTCTGAATGTGTTATTTTACAGAGCTGCAGATATTCTTGCAAGTGTTTCAAAGAGTCTGAAAGATTTAAGAAGCATCGTTTTCGAGGCCTCCGAAGCGCAGGAGATTAAATCAGTACTGGCTAACACTACTGACCAGGCAAGTGTGTCTGGTCATGAAGTCCATTCAACAAGGAGAGAAGATGACCATAGACAGGAACTGGATAGCCAAAATAATGAAGACAGTGACTCTCAGTCGAAAGGAAAAATAGGTGAAGTCTTTTCCATGAGCCTGGGGCACAGTGAAGAAGATCTTAACATGATGAAACAAGAGCCTGTTAAGGAAGAACACAACAGGAAAAATGATAAGGTAAAGAGTGCGCTTTTTTGTTTTTATGTTATGTCTTAAACAATGAGTCTTATATGGTAAAGTAATGGGTGTAGTGTATGCCAGGGTTCTATTTTGTGTTTCAGCTTAACTTGAGCACATAGTTAACTGGTTGAAGCTTATAATACAATAATGTCTTATTTATTTCAATATCACTACCGGTGTCATCTACTTACTGATACTGGAGAACATCACTGTTGACCAGGTAGGCTTTCAGTGGCAAAAAGGTTGATAGCAAACCGTGGTTGCAGCTTTGATGTCCAGAAGCCAAGCGCTTTGACTGCTGCTTCTGCTCGACTTGACTGTAGTTATATGCTAGATTTAAAGTTTCACATAGCTTAAGATAATGTAAATGCACAAGCATATTTTTGAGATTAACTCTAAAACTGGCCTTAAATTTGCTTATCTATAGCTAATAGTGGAGATGTATGTACTTAAATATGAATTGCACACTTTATACACACACACACACAAACTTCATTTAAACACTGTGCTCTCTGTGTTTATTTTGCGTCTTTCTGGATAATTGAATGTGATATGGTTCTCAGTATTATCAAAGAAAGCTGTTTATTACTTGTTTGGTCCACTATGTAGGTCTGACAGCACCCACATACAGGAGAACGTGCACAGCTCTGCTGTAAAAGACAGTGCTCTGTTGTCTACCGCATATAGAAGATAGGCAGACAAATGTGTCATATTAACTTTCAAGCTTTATTTTGCTTGTTTTCTTGTGCAGTCTGTTTTCCCAGCTGATGATTAGCTAATAAGGTGACTAATGTAGCAATTATTCTCGAACAGTAAGGTTCAAGCGGATGTCACGGTGAATTACTGTAGTGCCTTGTCCTCCATTTATATTTGTACAGGCCCAGTGTTTTGTCATTCTGGGCAGAAAATTTCTAAAAGATATTGCTGGCATCCATATGTGTTCCTAAATTTATGTATGTATTTACAAGTTTATTTTATGATGATACACAATGTATACAGCACAGAGAAAGTTTTATGGGGTTAGTGGACAGTGGTAGTGAATGGTGTAGAAATAGGTAGCTGTGAGGTGAATGAAAAATCTGTCTGGGAAAATATGGAAACATGAGTGATGAAACATAAGAAAGAATACAGAAGTCTAAGTGAGAGTGAATGTAATGGTTACAGGAGGTTTGCTTGTGGCTGTGGAGAGAATGTGGCAGTTTGAGGCAATAGACCGATGGAAAACTAAGCAGCTTTTAGCAACAGAGCTTTCAAGACAAAACAGATTGAAATCAAAAGTAACCCGTAGACCGGTCATGACAAACTCCTTCAAAAGCAAAGATCCAGGGCCAAAGGTTCGGAGCCAGAAGACTGTAAGGACATAGTATACAAACAGCAAAATGTATGAATAATATTTTATACAATCCAAATGAACTGCACAATATACATTGCTAGCCAGCTACTATCCCCAGATAGTGTTATAAACCAGCACTATTAACCCACAGTAGGCTAGTGTTCCCAAATCGCCAGTATAGCACCCATGCATAGAGTGTACATCCACACTGTGTCCTTTATATACTGCTGCAGGCTACTCAAATTACTGGTGCACAGACACCTCATTCAATATAACCAGCCACTGTTGGCACTTAACATTACCATTGGGCTGAAAATGATATCAGCTTTTCAGACAGTGTTAACTCTCTCCATGCAACCTGCAGGTTGCTGACCAGCTGCTCTTTAGTGCCGGCAATGGCTATGAGTGGGTACTGGTTAAATCAGTATAAGTGCATCAGTTGGCCTTCATTCCCACAGCTTCGTTGCTAGCCACTTTTAAGTCATCCCGCCGATTTGTCCAGCTATGTCAGCAGAGTCTTCTGGTTTTCCGATTAAATTGATTACTTGTCCTGTTTTTGATACATTTAGTTGAGTTGTGATGGGCCTTCCATGTAGAAATAGTACCAAGAAAGTAAGATACTGAATTTGATTTCTTGAATAGTTTACAGAAAGGCAGACTATTATGTAATATCCATAATCACAATAATTAACACTATAACACCACTTTTCCAGGCTCCTCTTGGAATTGGTATATGTAATCAATGTGGGTGTAGCACTTTCTCTCACCTCTCTTATTCAGAAGAGTGCCATCCAAATTTTGACATGTGGCTTTTCTTCTGGGGAGGTTACAGGACCACGAACACCATCGGGAGACTTTGGGGACCCTTTTCCCACCACTATAACTATGACCACAAACATGAAAATAAGATAGAGATGCTTCAAGCTGGTCTTTAGAAGGCACAATAATTTCTAAAGCGAGGGGATCACTAATTGTTTTAACTTTTATATAGAAAAAATATTTTACAAAAGAAGGTAGCTTTGCAATATGTACAGAAAATGGACAAGTTAAATAGCATATCAAGATTTCTCAAGAATATGGCATCCAACCCTCATTACTGTAGCACAAGTCTCAGTCAAGCAAATAGATAAATCAATAAATAATCTGTGCTTATCCCGCAGTTCTCCAACTGTCGCTTTCAGCAAGGCTCCTATCAGACGTGGTTGACCCAACAGCCGTTTCCTTACACTACTAAAACTATCTTCTAGTCCCTTCCTCTGCTTGACTGTGTGCCTGTGTCTTCACACACTTCTCTATTCGATTTTTTTTCACAGACTCTGACTCCCTGTTTTGGCGCCTTTTTCTCTCCCTTTGAGCAATCATATACACTGGGCTGGCTTAACTGCTCCGCTGGCATCTCCCCAGCAGCAGAAGAGCTTGCTTGAATATGTAGTCTTTCTCCTAATCTGGGCATGCGCAGTTGCATATCGGCGCATGTGTCGCATCTCTGAATGATCTTATAAAATCTTTCAGAGAAACTGTTTAAAATCGGCAGAAATCAGAGAGTTAGGTGCAAATATTCCATTCTAGAGGCTCTAGAAGACCTGGCCTATTGTATCCAAATGTTGAAAGCTAGAGCCTAGACTTGGGTGCCATGCAAAAATTCGTAGATGAGGAAAGCCATGTACATTGGCAGTTATAATTCACCAGCCTGTGGTGACAGACTGTGTGCCACACAAAAAGCATTACAAATCTGCCCACATTTCACTACAAAGGCATTAAACCCAGCCCTCGTGCCAAATTCAATAGATCAGGCTGCATGCCCCCTTTAAAACAAAACAAAACACTAGGCCTGCAAGCACCCACAAAAAAAAAAAAAATCAAGTCGCCAGCCTGTTTACCACTGAATACTTTTATACAACAGTATATGTGGTTCTCGGTATTTTTAGTGCTTACACACAAGTGAGCATTGTTCACCTCTATCATTAGTGCCTGAACAGCTTTCACTCCTTTAAGAATCTTTCTGTGATGGTACTCAAGTTTATGGCAAGAGCAGCTATGACAGCTATAATATGAACAGTGCACAATTCTGAGCTCTGTATCTATAAACGCTAAAAGTCGAAACCATTTGAATTGGTACCTGGGACTTAGCTGTTACATACAGCTATGATGCACTGGAGATGGGGGAAGGCATCTACAACCTGGTTCTAGTGCAAGGGCTGAACATAGAGGAACTTTCAGCCACATGTTTTAGTTGGTATGGCAACCGAGATTAGTCCATTCCATATAGGTAGATTTTAGATGGGATGGTTGCTGGAGAGATAGGATGCATCTACATTTATACTAGAATATTTTAGTCACCATTTATTTGTATCACAGCCTAAACTAACATACACAACTTTATAGGATCCAAATATTTCAAGCCAGTTTTTGAATAAGAAAACTATTTTTTTTGTTTCAAGTTAATTTAATATGGTGAATTTTCATCATATTGGTGATAAAATTTTACTTAGCCTTTGACAAGTAGTATGGTTGACCATACCATACCATTTTATGGTAATACGAAACGTAAACACACTTGATATGTGCTTTACTAGCATCTGTGTGCTTTAAATGTGTTGCAACACATAGAAACTGAACAGGTAGTGTTCCAGAAAACACTAAAGCAACGGAGTGCTGCAAATTTAAAAGTAAAAGTGGGTATAATAACAATTGGAACAATGATTTCTAGGGGCATAGTTACTAAACTGCGGGTTTGAAAAAGTGATTGTGAGGAAACGGGGTGCTACTGGACTGAGAACTTTGTATTCATCACCCGTTTCTCACGGTTTAATGTACTTTTTAATCCTTGGCCCAGTCTAAGTATATACACCAGAGCATCAGTGTGTTATGTGTATTATTATTTCATGTTATTAGGTACATTTTGCCCATACTATTACCTGCGATATTGTATGTAGTATAAATATAAAGAATATTGCCATACTGTGTGAAAATATCAGACCAACAGCAGTCATTTTGCTTGTGCTAGCTAATGTAATTACCATTTGTCTCCAATGTCCATTGTTATGGGGGGCAGCTGAGATTTGGTTTGTAATCAGAACAATGTCTGAGTTAACTAGTTGGCAGCCCATGTTAATTAGCAAGGTCAACAGATAACCTGAGAGGTAATGAGGTTAGAACTTCTAATGATATGCAATGTGCCTCCACAGTAATATATTGGTTGAAATAGCATGGGGAAATGTATCAATATAAATGTAATTGTATCAAAAGGTATCACAGACTTATATTGTGTAATACTGCTGATATAATATGTCAAAAGTCTTATTGTTCCATGTAAGCGTGCAGTGTCATTCCTTGATGTACTATTGTAACCCCATGTGTAGTGTATCCAGCCAAAACAGCTAATTGAGTCAAGCCATTCTATTGTCTAATCAAGATAACAGGGACAGTATGTCTAGTAGCTAAATTGTTGACTGGGAGACCCCTTCTGTAAAGGGGAGGTTTGAGACATTTGACCCTACTTCCTGTGGATACAGAAAATAAGATAGGGCGAGGAGAGGTATGCTAGTTTGGAGGATCCTGGTGTAGAAGAGATCAGTGAAAAGGACTCTGGGCCAGGCATTGTGGTGCCGCTGGAGGGAACCCTACCAGGACAGGGTTGGTGTGAGCTAGTAACCCAGGCTAGGAGACACCATAACTGTTTTGCTAAATGGTAGTGGTAATATTGCGGGAGGATACATGCTACCATTTACCCTGTAACTTGTGAACGTCTTGTGGTGTTGTGCTGTCGTAATAAAGTCTTATTTTGGATATATCCTGGTCTACCCGAGTGAGTTGAATCCCACAGAGGGTAACTTCCATCCCAGCTAAGGGTGGTATCCTCACAGTGATTCTAGCTGTCATTTTGTAGGATGTACTAAATACATGATAGCTAGAATCTGGTTGCTATAGGCAACATCTCCACTTTCTCCAACCTGCAGTTTAGTAAATATACCCCCTAGTGTCAGATCTGTTTACATGTTTGTTCCTTTTTTGGGGGGATATTCAGTTAGCCGCGTTACTGTAAAATGTAACGTGCCTGCGCACTATTACGGTAATAGTGTGCATAATTACCATTAATACAGTAATTTCAAAACCAGCTATGACTCCCTGAGCCACAAGCAAAAACCTGTGTTAACATGACTGTATTAACAGTAATACACTTAGCGCAGCGCTTTTCTGGGGGGTAATTGAATTCCCCCCTAAAAATGCATGTCAGTCTTATTTAAACAAATCCAGTGGCTCTGCACTTTTATGTTCTATTAAAATGAGTTCACAGTTCCACTACTGGTACTGCTTGATAGCTTTTGTGTGTACTGTATGTGTTACACTTTTGGTTTATTTGCATTTCTTAGCTTATAACTATTTTGCAATTTCCTTCTGTTTAATTTCTTTGTAGTTTGAACTCTGCCTTTATAACAAAGGCAGACACAGCAAACTTGTATTCATATTTTACTTGTAAATTTTTTTGTGTTCCTACATATGCCTATGTAGGAATAATGATTTCTAAAATGTATTGTATCTCTGAAATATCATAAAGCATATTTCTCATAACATTTCCTAATCTGGGGTCACTCGATGTCTTGTGTGTACCTACAGCTGCTTAGCTCATGTCTGCTTACATTTTGTTATTGGAATAGAATACACTCCCTGTTTGAAAGAAGACCAGGATGGCAAGAGGGTCCTACAATGACTACTGCAATTGCCTCGCTCCTGCCAAACTGATCTTTTTACCTACAGGATGTATGTTAGTGTGCTTTTCACCGACAACACACTGCAAGCAGTGGTGAGCAAGAATTCAAGAGGCCCGTCGATATGTTGAGAGCCGGACCCAGGTCTGTAGTCTTTTGAGACTATTTTTTTCTTATGATTTTCCCAAAACTGATATTGGGGGACACTACGGTACATTATGGTATAGTAGGTGGACTAGGAGTTTAGGCACTTATAAACTTGTAGAATCCACACTCCTCCCCTACCATGCCCCTCCTCTGTCACAGTAAGCTCAGTTTTTTGTTAAGTTCCTTAAGAGATAGAGCATTTCTGTATAAGCTTCTGCCTATGCTCTGTTTAATCATCATCATCTGCTATTTAGCGCTACTAATTCCGCAGCGCTGTACAGAGAACTCGCTCACATCAGTCCATGTCCCATTGGAGCTTACAGTCTAAATTCCCTAACATATACACACACACACACACACACACACACACTAGGGTCAATTTGCTCGCAGCCAAATATTCTACTAGTATGTTTTTGAATGGATGCAGGGTCCATGTAAAAGACCCTGGAGTGAATAGCCTGTTTGCTTGCTTCACTCGGGTCTCTGCGCTGGGGTAAGCAGCTTGTGGCTCCCCTTACCCCCTACACCACTGCCGGCAATCGGGTTTTCCTTCCCCTAGTGAAAACGAACAGTGAAGCATTTACATACCCTCATCATAACTTGCCTAGATTGGCAGAATGGGAGTTCATGTGCCGGGCGGAAGTGAAGCTGTCAGGCCCCTCCTCCCGACTGGACTGACTTGCCGGCATTTCCCCTAGACAACGAGCAGTCTATGCAGGGGATCAGTCAGGCGATTGCACTCCCTAGGAGGCAATACGCTTACCGGAATAGTATGGGCACTATTAGTTTCCCTGCAGCACTTGGACAGCAGCCAACAGCCATAATAGAGATAGGCTGTTCTACTGCTCAAGGAGGTGGCCATTATTAAGGCAGTCCTGGAGGCGCAACTTCCCACTTCTTCTACATGCCTTGACTGACTTCACGGAGGGCTGTCTTCTCCTAGACACGCTTTGCAGCTCTACCGATCGCTCTGCTCGCTGACCCTACTAAAAAATATTTACAGGGTGACACCTTTATAACATAGCACCATGTCTGAAAAAGGCAAGTCCAAAAGTAAGGGACCCGCTGGTACATCTGTGCAGCATTATACATCCAAAGGACAAGAAATGTGACCTTTTTCTCAGCTTTGCTTATGTAGCAGCAGGTACCTTATTTAGACCCAACATGTCCATACCCTGGGTTAATAAAGCCATTTAGCTGTGGTCAGAACAGTTGGCTAAAGGTCTCCAGGATAATGTACCTAGAGCTGAGCTTCTTACATTAGCAGAACACATCCAGGAGGCTTCCTATTATGTGGGTCAGGCTTCATTGGATGCAGTGTCAGTCAACTCTAGATTCTCGGGTCTCATCATTGCAGTCTGTCGTGTCTTGTGGTTACACTCCTGGGCGGTGGATGCGGAATCCAAGCGCACCTTGGAAGCTTTGACCTTTGATGGTATCACGTTGTTTGGGTCTGAATTAGGAGGTATTATTCAGGTGGCCACAGAGTACCTCTCTGCCCGTTAGCTCCACTAACCCAAAACGCTTTCATTTTCAGTCCTTTCGGGAGAAGTCGTGGAGCTCCCTGAAGAGGCCAGTAATCAGCCTCTAGAGGAGCGCACTATAGAGGACAGGGCTCGGCCAGACGTAAAAACCTTTAGGTCAGGGAACATGTCTGCGGCATGATAGGATCCCACTCCAGGATACTGTGGTGAGGGTTCATTTATTACACTTTCAGGAGCGATGGCGGGTTTCAACCAAAGACAATTACAAGCATGGAACAGGGAGAGTTGATGGCCTACATGGACATTAGGTATGCCTATTTACATGTACCCATTTGGGAGGGACATCAATGTCTCATCCGCTTTTCAGTACAGAAATATAATTTTCAATTCAGGGCTCCACCCTTCGGCTTGGCCACTGCCCCGAGGTTCTTCTCCAAGGTGATGGCGGTTATGGCAAGACTTTTGCGATCACAGGGAGTCACTATCATTCCCTTTCTGAACGATCTCCTACTGAAGACGCCGTCCGCAGCTCTGCTCTTACTCCTTATCCAAATCACCATTCACTTTCTAGAGGAGCACGGGTGGCTTCTGCACCTACCCAAGTCCTCAATCAATCCATCTCAGCAGATGCAGTTTCTGGGTCTCAATTTCAACACGATAACCCAGATGGGCTACATTCCGGAAGACAAAGTCCCTTTGCTTCTGCACAAGACCATGAATCTCATGGCGCGACGAGAAGTATCTCTTCTCCGTTGCATGAAGCTGTTGGGGTCCATGGTGTCTGTGTTCGAGGTGGTGCCATTCGCACAATTCCACTCTCAACCTCTCCAGCAAGAGATTCTTCTAAAATGGTCCGGCTCTCACGAACACTTGGACAGGCAAATCATCAGACTGTCCAGAGCCACGCACTTATCTCTCTCATGGTGGTTGAGCAGACAAAATCTAGAAAAAGGCCAGTCATTCCGCGCCTGGATTTGGACCCTGGTCACCACATATGCCAGTCTGTCCGGCTGGGGCGTGGTCATCGGGTCTCTGGTCTCCTCAGGAGACCACACTGTCCATCACTGTTCTGGAACTCAGGGCAGTTCACCCAGTGTTACTGCAGGGGCAGATGTTTCTACCCGGGAAAGCCTTAGATACAGTCAGACAATTCCACAGCAGTGGCTTATCTGAACCACCAGGGGGTAATGTGCAGCTCCATGTCAATGCGAGAAATATCCAGGATCATGTCCTGGGCGGAATGTTACGCTCCGATAATCTCTGCCATTTTCATAACAGGAGTGGACAATTGGGAAGCCGACTTCCTAAGTCATCACAAGGACCATCCCGGGGAGTGGTCTCTCCACAAGGAGGTCTTTGCGCTTCTGATTCAGTTTTGGGGCATTCCAGAGATCGACCTCATGGTTTCCCGTATAAATTTTCAGGTTCCTCTTTATTGCTCAAAGTCCAGGGATCCTCGAGCGTGGTACACGTATGCCATGACGATCTCATGGCGCTTCAGTCTAGTGTATCTGTTTCTGTTGTTCCCAATTCCGCGAGTCCTAAAAAAAAGTTTAAAAAAAAGACAGAGACCCCTTAATTCTGGAGGCCCCAAATTGGCTACGCAGAGCATGGTTCTTGGACATTCTGGGAATAGCAGCGGAGCCTCCCTTCCGTCTGCCGGTTCGTCCAGACCGTCTTGTTCAGGGCCCTCTTATTTGCCATTATTTAGATTGGCAGAATTTGACGGCTTGGCTGTTGAGACCTTGATTCTCAGGGCAAGACGGTTCTCAAATAGTGCAATGAGTACCATGATCAGAGCACGAAAATCTTCATCTTCTGCAATCTATCATTGGATCTGGAAGGTATACTCCCTCTGGTGTGAATCTCAGGGGCTTCACACTTCCCGTTTTCACTTTCCCTGGTTGCTCTCCCTTTTACAGGCGGGTCTGGATAAGGTACTCCGTCTGGGTTGTCTTAAGGTAGAAGTGTCTGCACTTTTTATACATTTTCAGTGCCAGCTGACGTCTCTACTGGAAGTACAGATGTTCCTTCAGGGTGTTTTACACTTTCAGCCACCCTTTGTTCATCCAGTGAAACCATGGGACCTGAATATTGTGCTGCGGGCTCTATCTAGACCTCCCTTTGAGCCTTTGGATTCAGTAGCCAACGTGATGTCACTTGGAAGGCGGTATTCTTCCTAGCTATTGCTTTGGCTAGGCGGGTGTCAGAGCTGGGAGCACATTGCTGAAATTTTTGAGGATAGGGTGGTCCTCAGCACTAAACCCTCATTTGTTCCGAAGGTGGTGTCTCGGTTTCACTTGAATCAAGAAATTGTTGTTCCAGCATTCCATCCTTCTTCAGCATCTTTAGATGAGACTCTACCTTTGTTGAACATTGTTTATAACCTTTGGTGTTACGTTGATCGTAGATCTTCTGTTCAAAAGACGAACAACCTTTTTGTTCTCTATGACGCACGGAAGAGGGGTTGGGCAACCTCAAAGCAGTCCATTGCTTGCTGGATCACTTCCACCATTCGCTTGTCTTACGTCCGTACATCTCGCCTGTGCCAGAACCCTTGAGGGCGCATTCCACCAGATCTGTAGGTGCATCAGGGGTGGCGCATCACAGTGCCTCGGTGGAGCAGCTGTGCCGAGCGGCGATGTGGTCGTTTGTCCTCTTCAAAATTCTATAGGTTGCAGGGCTTTGCATCTGCAGATGCGAGTTTTGTGTGCAAAGTCCTGCGCACTGCCGTTCCAGAGCAATCCCTCCCTTTATGGGGCAGCTTGGTATGTCCCCAATGTAACACAGTGCCCCCCAATGGTAGGAAAGAAAAAATAGGATTTTTTTTCTCACCGTAAAATCTGTTTCGTTGACTCCATTGGGGGACACTGCACACCCTCCCTTTGCTCTAAAAATGGTTCTGTTCTGTTTTAGTTGATTTTGTTTTTTGCTTCTTGGCTTGGTTATACAAAACTGAGCTTACTGTGATAAAGGAGGGGCATAGTAGTGCATAAACTCCTAGTCCATCTACTGTACCCCAATGTACCGCAGTGTCCCCCAGTGGAGTCAGAGAAACAGAATTTACGGTGAGTAAAAATCCTAATTTACTTTGGGTTAAGTCATGCTTTTAAGATTCTGACCACCTTTAATATAATGTATTATCTTCGCTCCTCCATTTTCATGAAACCTCAGAATAATCCCTATACTGTTCTCCAAGCACTGTATTGTTGAAAGAACACCTGTTTCCTATATTTTTGCAAGTTTAATGAAATATTAATATTTGTATATTACATAACAGGACCTTTATGACGTTAAGGAACAAACTGACCCTTATGCAATTGACAGTGATGCCGATTTTGAAGCTGAAATGCTAAAGGTATGCATTTTTATATATCTAATTTATATATAATATTAAATGTAACGTGACCATGAAACATATAAGACTTTGAATAGTCATGACCAGGGTATGTTCTACGTTCGCGTTCAGACCACATGTCACAGTTTTATTCTATATTTTAGTTTTCACGTGCTCAGAATTATTTATCTCTGGAATATCATAGCGTGTATTTCTCATGATGATTGGCTAATATAAACATGCTGAAAAATTAGATGCTCGTAAATTAGAGTTTTCGAGGAAAATTTGAAAATTCAGTTTTGGGTGAATATACAAAGTAAAGTTTGTATAACCGATTTGTGTACACTTCTAAATGTTATATAATCATTTTCAGTAGTAGAAATTGCATCAGTTAAAATGGTAAAAACAATATAATGCACTAGGATTCTTCACATTGTTACTTTAACCCAGTAAGTGAAGCCCAAGAAAATGACAACAAACGTTAATTGGCTAGCTCACATGAGTAAGGGTATACTAAATATGTGTGTGTGTGAGATGTTCATACTCTCATTAAGGCCTCATACTAACTGGCATTAATCTCATGCATGTTACTAGAGCCTTTAATGTTAATATGTCTGAAAATTGAAGTATCCATTGACGCAAACCTTTTTTTAATAGTGCCTGGGTGCGTTGTATTTTGTTTGCTTCATTCAATGCGTTTAACTCAAGTTTTGGGGGGAGCCTACAGTGGCCTCAAAATGCTAGCAACAAATGCATGATAAGCATATTTTTTTCGTGTGTTTTTTAACAAGTAAAGGATGCCTGTGGGCACAAGACTTAATACTCATGAATACTTATATTTGTCCAGAAGATGGCTACATTATGTCAAAGATGATTACAGAAGAACATATTAACACATTGTAAATGTTACGTCTGTGTGTTTGTGTGTGTGTGTGTATATGTATGTATGTATGTATGTATGTGTGTGTGTGTGTGTGTGTGTGTGTGTGTGTGTATGTATATATATATATATATATATATATATATAAGTTAACCCGTGCATGCATTCTAGTCAAATCAAGCTACTTAAGGTGTTAAAAAGGTTCTTGTCATGCATTTTGGCCATAGCCCAGGCCTCCTCAGGGGAAAAGCGTTACTTCCCGACGCAAGCGCCCTTTTTTAACGTGGTTTTGTTCACATGTCACCACCTCATAATTTTTCTCCATCACCTCATCTTTCATCTTTATCGCCACGTCTATCCAGACACAGGGATCTCTCTCAGCGGTCCTGAGTATCACACTCCTCTCGCTCTGTCACCCCTGGCAACCACCAACCACTCTCCACTGTCTCCCCCGGCAACCACCAACCACTCCCAACTGTCACTTCTCCTTCAAGAAATATATATATATTTTTTTTTAAATCTTTATAAACACTTTTAACAATTAACAAATTAAATTAACAAATTAAAAACATCTTAGTATACCAAATTTCAGCCGTTTTTTTTTTCCACACACACTAAGAATTTAGTAGGTCGGTGTATAACTCCACCCAGCAGGTGGCGCTGCAGCAAATTTCAGCCCTTTCTGAGTTTTTTCCCCCACACACACTAAGAATTTAGTAGGTCCGTGTATAACTTCGCCCAGCAGGTGGCGCTGCAGCTTGGGTTTTTTTTTTGCACACACAGACACACGCCACTAGGTTTTTATATAGTAGATATATATATATGTATATCTGTCTCCCAGTGTAAAAAAAAAATCTGTTTTAGAAGGGATAAGTATTGTATTCTGACAAGACTGTTGGTTCCTGATATATTAGACTGGTTAAAGATGAGCTCCTCATTTGGGTATCTGGAAGGAGAGTACATGCTGTCAAGTTTACTCTGTAGAAACTTCTTCCACTCTGGGCCAGTTGGGAATAGATTATTAGATACTATTTATGCTTTTTGGGTGCTTATGTGAGAAGAAGGTGTTACAGAGGTTTGTGGATATATAGGAATGATAGAGATTTTTGAGGTGCATGCATCAGACAAAATGAAGAAACATATACAGAAATGAAAACATAAAGATATATGTGAGAGAATATATTATATAAATGACATATTTTACATTGCAGCTGATACTGCATGTTCCTTGGGACAGTGTGTAAAGTTTATTAAGAGTAAATATTGAAGGGATCTATACATAGTTGTTTAAAAAAAAAAGTAATCCACATTTTTAAAGTTATCAAAACACAATTTAGAATAGAATTGTTTGCTGTGCTCTTCCTACGTTAAGGTTTGTTCATATCATACCTGAGCTTTTTGAATGGACTCATCATAGACCATCAAACCCACATTTTACATTTTTCAAGGGACCAGAGCAAATTGTGAAAAATCTGGGATATTTTAAAAAGAAAGAAACATTCAAAAATTCAAGCAAACTGGGAAAACTGACAAGACATTTTGAAACTGACCACACTGTATTATGCTGTTAAACAGTTTGTAAAATGCCTTCATATTGTTCTGTTTTACATGAAAAATAACATCTGCACAGTAAATGTTACCTTGAGTGGGGAAGGGGATAATTGCCCTTATACAAGCAAACCTATACGCACACCACCGTTGCCTGCTACAACATACATACATACTGCACCCCACCACTGCCTGCCACATCATATATTCATACTGCTCGTCACCACTGCCTGCCAGATCATACATGCATGCTGCACCCACCACTGCCTGCCACGACATACATACATACATACATACATACATACATACATATTGCATGCCATAGCTACCTACCACAAAATACAAACGTACATACTGTCTGCCACTACTGCCTGCCACCACATACATAGGGCAAGCCACTGCTTCCTGCCACCACATACATGCATACATACATACATACATACTGCACACCACCATTGCCTGCCACAGCATACATACAAACATACATATTGCACTACACCGCTGCCTACCAAAGCATACAAACATTCAAACTGCACGCAACCACTGCTTGCCACAACATAATACAAACTGCACGCCACCACTGCCTGCCACACCATACATACTGCACTGGGATGGTTGTGAGGGTGCATTAGTGTGAATAGTGTTATAGAGGTTAAGGTCACCTCTAAAAAACAGATGGTTTTAAAAGATTGTGGGAAAGTCTTGTTGAGCATGGTAGGGAATTCCATAACTGGGGAGCAGCACAGGAGAAGTCTTGTAGGCGCAAGTGACAGGTGGTTATTAGAGATGAGACAAGGTGCAGGTCAGAGGTAGTTCAAAGAGGGCGGGAGGGAGAGTAATTTGATATGAGATTTGAGATGTATGCAGGGGTGTTGTTGTTGAGGGCTTTTGTAGGTAAGGGTGAGTAATTTAAATTTTATTTTGGAGGACACAGGGGGGGGTCAGTGTAGGGATTTGCAAAGTGGTGCAGCAGATGTGAAGCAGTGAGAGCGCAAGATCAGTCTTGCAGCAGCATTTATGATGGATTGAAGTGTGAACGTGTGGGTGTCAAGATTGCCAGAAAGGAGGAGGTTGCAATCATCAAGATGGGAGATGATGAGAGAATGGATAAGAGATTTGGTAGCATGTTGAGTAAGAAAAGGGCTTGTTCTGGCAATGTTTTTAAGGTGGAATCGACAGGACTGGGAGAGAGGCTGGAGGTGAGGAATAAAGCACAGGACAGAGTCAAGTGTGACACCAAGGCAGCAGGCTTGGGAGACTGAGGAAATTGTGCTGTTTTTGACAGTGATAGAGATGTGAGGGCAGGTGGTGACTCTGGCAGGATGAAAGATAATAAGTTCAGTTTTGGACATGTTGAGTTTTAGGTAGCGTTGGAACATCCATGTGGAGAAAGCAGAAAGACAGTTTTGTTTACAAGAGATAGTATAGAAGGAGAGAGGTCTGGGGAAGAGATATAGATTTGGGTGTCATCAGTGTAGAGGTGGTATTGGAGGCCAAATGAGCGAATTTGTGACCCCAAGAGAAGAGATGTACTATGAAAAAAGTAAAGGGCCAAGAACAGAGCCTTGTGGAACACCTACAGAAAGTGGGAGTGGAGAGGAGGATATGCCAGAGGTAGAAACACTAAAGGAGCGGGTCGATGGGTAGGAAGTGAATCAGGAAAGGACTGTCACAAAGGCCAATGGATTGAAGGGTGTGTGGGAGAAGAGGCTGAGCAACAGTATCAAAAGCAGCAGAGAAATCCAGGAGAATGAGTATGGAGAATTTACCCTTAGATTTTGCAGTAAGTAGATCATTGGTCACTTTTGTGAGAGCAATTTCAGTGTAATATTGGGGGCAGAATCCTGATTGCAGAGAGTCGAGAGAGAAAGTGAGACAGGCGTTTGTACACTAATTGCTCAAGTAGTTTGGAGGCAAAGGGAAGGAGAGAAATAGGGTGGTAGTTGGAGGGAGAGGCTGGATCGAGAGGTGGTTTCTTTAGAATAGGTGAGATGAACGCATGTTTAAAGGAGGATGGAAATGTGCCAGTGGAGAGAGACAGGTTGAAGAGGTGAATTAGGTGGCCATGCAGGGGAGAAGAGCGAGCGGAGTAGTTGGGAGGGAATAGGGTCGAGTGGACAGGTTGTAGGTGATATGATGAGATGAGTGCAGATAATCGTTTTCAGTTACTGTAGAGAATGATTTAAAGGTGGATTGGGAAGTATAGGTAAAGGTGGGTATAGTGAGTGGAATGAGTAGAATTTGGAATGAGGAAATATCTTGTCGAATGGTGTCAATTTTGTTTTTGAAATAGGTGGCAAAATCACGAGCAGTAAGGGAGGATGGAGGTGCAGGTGGGCAGAGAAGTGAGTTGTAGGTGACGTGGTTTTAGAAGACTGTGGATGATAGAGATTTGAAGAATGTTTGGCAATTGAATGGGCAGTGCTGTAAGATGAAAGGATACATGTATAGTGGAGTAAATCTGGATAGGAACGAGATTTCCTTTAGTGGCACTCTGCAGTGTGGGAGCACTTTTGCAGGTAGCGGGTCTGTTTGTTCTGTCATGGCTGGGATTTGGGTTGTCGGAGACTATATGTAGTAGCTGGAGTTGCATTGTCTAGGACTGAAGTGAGTGTTTTGGTTTAGAAAGAGGCAGCCTGATTAGGACTTGACAATGCAGTCATTGGCGAAAATAGTTGTTTAAGTGAAAATGAGAAGTGGATTGGGTTAAGAGTAATTTAGTTTTCGTTGTGTACGTGTGTGTTTGAGTGCAGGGGGAAGGGCATGAGGTAAGGTGAAGCTGAAGGAAAGGCGGTTGTGGTCAGAGTGTGGGAAGGTTAAATTGGAGAAACTAGAGATGGAGCAGTAGCTGGACGACAAGGTCAAGGGAATGCCCATTCCATTAGAGTGGGTGAGAGATGAGGTCCATTGGGAGAGACCAAAGGAGAAAGTAAGTGAAAGAATTTTAGTTGCAGAAGAGACAGTGGGATTATCAATGAGAATGTTGAAATCACCTAATATGAGTGTAGGCAGGTCAAAGGGTAGGATATAAGTGAGCCAGGCCGCAAAGTTGTCAAGGAATTGGGAAACTTGACCTGGGGAGCGATAAATGACAGCAGCACGAAGGCGGAGAGGATAAAATAGTCGGATAGTGTGGACTTCAAAGGAAGAGAATGAGAGGAAGGGTTCAGAGGGTATGACTTGAAAGGTGCAGCTTGGAGAGAGTAGAATGCCTTCACCACCTTGTCTGTTTCTGAGTCACTGCCACCCACTCCTTCTTTTTGGGAGGCAGTGAGAGCGTGAGCAGATAATGGGGATTGTACGGGGCCCAGGGTTAGGTGAAATATCACCAGCAGCCATGAGAAGGAGCAGGGTGAGAAAGAGGACATGTGAGGAGGATTTGTTATCTGTGAGGTTTTTGTAGGCTGGTCAGTGTGAGTTTTTGTGTACAGACAAGCGAGGAGGTTATTAGTGAAGGGTAAATCCTAATCGGCGACGGAGCAATAGGATGATGGAGAAAGAAAAGATGTTTGGGGAGAAGTATGGTGACTGTAATTTGAGAAGGTGCATGATGGAGAGATGTGAAAGAATGTGTAATAGGTTAGGTAATGAGAGAAAACAAACAACTTAATCTCTGGCGCTAATAGGATACAAAAACAAATTGAAAATGAAAAACCTTGGTATCAATTGCAGCAACTCAAAAAGGAGATAGTGCTAAATCTCCATACATATATAACACAGAAAGACAGAGAGTTGCACAGAATCACCAAATAAATGTTTTAATGTCGTGTAACAAATACATACAGGTTTTGCCTAAGAACAATAAAGGCTACATAGAAAAATAAAATGGATAAAATAGTGTGCACATGCCTTAAATGGACACATATAAACATAAATGACACAAAATAGAAAAAATATGTCTTGTACAGAGTAAGTATAAAAAAATGAGATGTCACATAGTAATATTGTAAAGATATATGCACTTGATCTTAATTAGTGTAAAAGAATATCCAGTTTATAAACCATAATTATCAGAAAAATGTCCGGATTAGTAATTGTATGGGACAATACAAAGAAAGTATTTATAAAGATCTAATCCCCTCTCATATAGATGTATTAGAAAGCCGGTAAACATCCGCTGATAATGTGAGGGAAAGTTAACTCCTTTTTACCGTTAATACGGCTGGCACATATATAGACCCTGTGGAGACTTGGTTATTCCTATTGCTGGAGCTCTTGGTAATAGTAACCCGCTCGGTAGATCTTCTTACCGACTGTGCGGCTAGAATAGAAAAAAAGTCAACATACCTCCGGGAATTAGAGAATCTAGTCTTGCTCCCAGCTCTCCTCGTTAGGGGTCAAATGAATGTATTAGAAGGATTTACCTTCTCCTCATACGCGTGGTTCACAGCTCTCAGAGTGTTGTGAGGTAATGTAGCTCTTCGGTGCGCACCTCCAGGAGATCCAGACAGGATACAAGTATCAAGAGAAAAGTTCCGCTTGTTACTAAGTTTCACTAGCATAAGTGAGCTCTGAATAGTCCATATGGTCCGGGCAGCATGGGGAAAGCGACGCGTTTCGTCTGAAACAGACTTTTTCAAGCAATTTGCTTGAAAAAGATATTGAAACAGTGATGACAGTTAAGCTCTGTGGTCCCACAGCTGGACAGAGATGGTAGTTTTGTAGATCCAAAAACAGCCTAGTTTTTATGTATGAAGTCAATCCTCAGCACTGCTGTAACGTTTCCAACAGTAAATAATGAAACATACAACATATATACATTTTGCAAGGCACCACTAGCTACCCTAACATACATACATAGATACTGTACCCCATCACTGCCTGCCCCAACATACATACATATTGCACAGCACCACTGCCTGACATAGCATACATAAATACATACTGCACGCCACCGCTTTCTGCCAATGCATACATGCCTATTGCACAGCACTACTGCCTACCATAACATACCTACATACTTACTGCACGCCACCTCTGCTTGCCAGAACATGCATACCTAGATATTGCATGCCACCGCTGCCTGCCAAAACATATATACATACATACTGCTCTGCACCACTTTCTCCCAGAATATATATACATATATACTGCACTACTGCACTGCCTGCCGGAAAATACATACATATATACTGCACTCCACCACTGCTTGCAGAGCGAACAAACATACATACCCCACCAGTGCCTGCCAGAACATACATACATACTGCACCTCACCACTGTCTGGCAGAACATAAATACATACTGCACCCCACCACTACCTTCCAGAACATACATACATACATACATACATACATACATACATACATACATACATACTACACTCCACCACTACCTTCCAAAAGATACATACAAATTTCACCCCTCCACTGCCTGCCAAAACATACGTAGATACCCCACCATTGCCTACTAGAACAGACATACATGCTGCATCTAACCACTGCCTGACAGAACACGCATTCATACATATTGTATCCCATCCCTACCTGCCAGAACATATATACATGTGTGATATGTGACAATAGCTGGTGTGCAGTGGGTGACGTTTGAAAGAAACATTAATGCGAAGGGTGTGATATATTTTTTTAAATAAACATTGTTGCAAAGGTGGTGACTAGTGAAAATAGAGCTAGTGCGCAGGATGGTTACATGTGAAAGTTAAGCTGGTAAGGATAGGGTGTCATGTGAGAGACGGTACACAGGAGGTGACGTGAAAAAAAAAAAGCTGGTTCACTTGGTGGTGGCGTATGTGCCTCTAAGCTGGTGGGCAGTGGCATATGTGTGAAAGAAGGACATGCACTGGAAATCGAGGGTGCTAGGTTTTTTGGAAATCTGAGCTAAAATAACTTTACCAAAATGGTAGTGGGCAGGTGGGATAGGCATGCATTGGAGGTGGGATAGGCTAATATAATAATTCAATATCAAAACTCTTGTTTATTAGGGATTAAGAAAAAAAGTGGAAACTATATGGGCCAAAAGATTCTTATCTGCAGTGAAATTAAAGAGGTTTATTAATATTTTCACTTTATAAAAAGCCATGAAATTCCATAGACAAATAACCTTATGGTTTAACATGTTTGTAACGGGGTGGACCGCCTATCCCACCCTGTCTGTTGCTGCTATAAACCGGCTGTGCTTACTTTGTCACCGTTCCCTTTTGTTATCCCAAATGCTCCCTCTAACCGCAGTAGGAGGGGCTTACAAATGTTGCCACCACTGGACTCCTTGCCGGCATTCAGTACCGGGTTTCTTCTGGGTAACTGACACTGCTAGTGTACCCTGTTGCTGCTGTACCTGGGCTGGTACTCCTGACCTCTTCCTATGGATCAGGGTTGCTGTAGATGGATCCCCCCAGCCTATCACACTGGCCTCAGCTGCTGGGTAGTGGGCACAGCTTTGGTACTCAATCTGGGTCCAAATCTCAGAAACAGCCGGGAATGGATTCGATTTTGGATCTAATCTGTAGGTCACAAGGATAGAGAAGTTTCCAATTAGGTCTTTGAAGCAAGTGATGTTTATTTGCTCACCTGGTTGAAGGTAACAGGGAGCAGGTCATGTGAAGTAAGAAGAACAATTTCCAATTCAAGACAGTGCTTTTTAAACAGATTTGAACACAGCCTCTCAGGGTAAGCTAGCCCCCTGAGGTCTGAGCTATTTTTATAATCAAGATGCAATTTGTTAACCCAAACATGGATTTACATGCAATGCAAAGCTAACAATATTTACACTTATCTGTGATATCCTAAAACTTGCTGTGACTTCCTGCATCTTGTTTTAGACGCAGGAAATCTAGTAGCAAGTCTAATTAAACCTTCCTGTGCCTTCAGTTGCTTGACCCTCACACATCAAACGGTCTAATTAATATGAGATTAACATGGGTCCTTTTTTCAGCCAGTTGCAGAATACACATTCCCAAAGACAGTTACAAAACCCCAAACAAGTCATTTCCCTACTCCAAAATACACAAAAGACTTACTCAACAAAGGCTAATTGTATCAGATACATACCTCAGAAAAAACGCATTTCCTCTAGCAAAGTTAAAACAAAGACATTTCTTGCCTGGCTCTGAAATAGAGATATCCCTTTTACCAACATACACACATTATAAAAAATAAGTATATATGTAGTTATGTAAATAAGTGCCCTGCGCTATTTCCTTTAAATAAGTTTATAACGTAAGTTATTTATAAGTGATCCAATCACACTGTCCAATTAAGATTCCTTACACACCATCTAAAATGTAAAAAAACTATTGAAACTGTTCCACTTAAACACCAAAAAGCAATGAGATTATGACGATTAAGGCAGAAACCTTAATGGATGTGTTCCTTTCGCAATTCAGACATGGTATGCCCTCACATCCTGTGTTTAGCTGCAGATTCAGCACTGTCATGGAGTTAGATTGCTGTCACTCACAATATGGTGGAGCTGCACACATGCAGTCTATGCAACTGAAGGTATGAACAGCTTGCATAGACTGCATGTCAGCGCATGGAACACTGCCGTGAAATTTAAAAGTGAGTTTTGCACACATACTAATATAGCATGCAAGCAATATGTTTATACTCTTCTATTGAAAATATTGAGCGTTTCAATATAAGGATTCTTACCCTGCTCTTTTCCTGCTCTGTAGCATATAATCCTCCACGATGATTTCTTAGAGTAGTTTTGGAACTACCCTCTAAGAAATCTCTCCTAGAAAGAACTTTATTACAAGTACACCTGCCGGGAAATATTGTGGAGGAATATATGCTACATTGAGCAGGGTAAGAATCCTTATATTGAAACTCTCAATTTGCTATTTGCAATATTTGTATGTGTGCAACATCCACTACAAAATTTCACGGCAGTGTTCCATTCGATTAAATTTTATATATCTTTTATGTTGTTCACTTTTTAATTTTTTAGCAGTAAGTTCACTTTTAAAGGAGAATCGCTGCTACGTCCCCTCACCCCGTTCGAAAACCTTTGCAAACTCCACCCCATGGATAAGGGTATGATATCACAACTTCACAATATCTTTCTCGAATCCACTATCCATCCGCAACTCTCGCATGAGGTTGACTGGGAAAGGGATCTTGCCCCCCCTCTGCGCATGAGGAGGCCTGGGAGGACATGAGACTGGGGATAGCCAAAAGCTCCATATCGACCAGGCAAAAAGAAACATCCTATAAAATTTATTATCGCTGGTATTATACCCCCACCCGACTTCATACAATGTTCCCCTCCTCGTCGCCTTCCTGTTGGTGGGGTTGTGGCCACAGGGGATCAATGCTACACATCTGTTGGACTTCCAGTTATTGCTCCCTTCTGGGACACGATCCATGGCTTTATCAACACTCTATTTGAGGCACCCGTAGCGAAGGACCCTTGGATTTTTCTCCCTTGTTACCCTCCCCCAGACCTTGATAAATTTTCTAGAAAACTGACTGCACATATCCTTACAGCCGCCAAATCCCTTATAGCCCTTAATTGGAAACGCAGCTCTTCTCCATCTCTCTCTGCCCTTAAAAAGCAAATTTGGCATGTGGCAGCCATGGAAGAGATTACTTACTACTTGCACGATAGAGGTTACGCTTTCAACCAAGTGTGGGCTCCTTGGCAGTTCGCAGAATGCTCGTTCCCCTCTGGCCCTTAACGACTTCGTCATGACCCATGTGCGGCGAACAGTACTCTGCTCCTGTTTTCCTACTCTCTGATCCTTTAACATTTATATTTTACCTTCTTTCTGATTACACTCTAGCATCAACCTTTGTGGTCTTCCCTCCCCTTTCCCTTCTAATTTTTCTCCACCCTTCCCCCCCACTCTACTTTTTGTATTGTCTCCTATACGTAAACAAAAGCAAAAAAAATAAAATATGGTCAATTTATGTCTGAAATTGTCGAAGGACGCCTTCTCTGGATTCCATTACAATGTTAATGTCCTTCTATGTATACATTGTAAACTTTTTACTTCGTAATGTATTTGCCTTTTTTTTGACTGACCATTCAAAATAAAGAATTTAAAAAAAAAAAAAAAGGAGAATCGCTAGTGTTTTTATGTGTTTGTAGCACAAATGATAGTTTAGTTTTTTTTATATGCCTTGTATGGTAATTACTGTTTGTAAAATGAATATGGTAATTGCTTTCCATACATTTTCTATTCCTTTCTCTTTTGTAATCACATTTATCCATCCCATTTCCTAATCTCACAGACATAATCTCTTTCCCTTTCATGCATGACCATTCTTTCATGGCTAGTCAGATAACACACACATTTTTGTGTCATATCTTACATTTGTTGATATCCAATTATTGCAGTATGTGGAGGATCTGGACAACAGCCCAAAGAGTGACATTGGTTCAAAACCTCTACAGATACTCCCAACTGATTGGAAGGATTTGAGTAATGTCTTAGAGGAGGAAGATGATGAAGGCATAGAAGAAGAGGAAGATGATAATTGGGGTATGAACCATTAAGATTAATCATTTAAATCATTAAGTTTATTGTACAAAATTAGCTGTTCTATGATCGTTGTTAACTTTCTTAGGTGTTTTAACCGCCCAAAAGAAAAACATTTTGTGTATGTTAAATTGTTATTTTAATGCTGTTTTTTTTTCTTCTGTTTATTCATTGACTGTGAAGATCCTACAGTACCTCAACCAAACGCAGAAGAAATAGCTTGCTTGAAGACCTATTTTGGCCATTCAAGTTTTAAGCCGTAAGTATGTTTAAGTTGTGATCTACAGAATTTGATTAATTGCAGATCTGTCATGATTACTACATCTTCCATAATTAAATCCTCAATAATTAGTGGCCTACATTTTTTTTATAGTTTATTTATTTTATTTATTTTGGATACTAGAATTGAGCAATAGGTTATTAGGACCCAGAGAATCTATTTCTGAATTATGTATGGAACAGCAATAAGAAAAACAAGCATTCACAGCCACAGATTTTGATAACTTCCTCCTTTAGTTGTTTGATGCTTTGTTCCACTTCTTTTGTTTCCATTTGTATTGAAGTGTACTGAAAATATATTTTATTAATCTCAATAGACTTCCGGGTCAAGGTGAGGAAACAGATGATGCAGGGTTATTTTTTCTTTTTTGTTGGAAACTTGAAGTGGTACCCTATATGCTAACACTGACTTCTACAGATATCTATTGAGCAATAGTAACCAGTAGCACTAATTATGGCTTTTATCCTTTCTTACAATATTATGCAATCTTGCGTAATAAACCTCTTAGGTCTGGCACCTTATCGGTTCTTTGCAGCCAGCTTATCCTGCAACCCTCGAAAGAAAGAGGCAGTGCTAACATGTGTTGCTTCTCTTTTTTTCGGCCGGAGTCATCTGCCAGGTTCCAGAACACCAAAAGAGACGGGTTCTACTCCAATCTTTTTGGTCCCAAAGTCGGATGGCTCGTTCCAACCTGTTCTAAATCTAAAACCGCTAAACTGGCACGTTCAGGTGGTCAGGTTTCGAATGGAATCGCTTAGGTCCGTTATCAATGGACTGGAACCAGATCAATTCTTGGCTTCTATAGACACCAAGGAAGCCTACGTTCAAATACCAATCTGGAAGGCTCTTGAGGCCCTTCTCAGATTCACAGTGGGACCGTCTCACAACCAATTCAGAGCTCTCCCATTTGGCCTTTCGACAGCACCAAGAGTGTTTACAAAAATAATGGCAGTAAAGGCAGACTGTCTTCATTCCAGAGGAGTGCAAATAGTGCCCTAACTGGACGATCTGCTCATAAAAGTCTCCTCAGCCCGCCTGCTGAATCAGCACCTGGTCCTCACTATCACGATCCTGGAGACGCATGGATGGCACATAAAACTGAGAAAAGTCACAATTCCGTGCCAGAAAATTACCTTTCTGGGACTAATCATGGACACTAACAAACAAAAGGTTTTCATTCCCCAGGACAAATCTCTATCCCTGCGGAACCTGACGGGTTATGACCTGCCGCAGACCGTCGGTCCACTTGTGCATGCGTCTATTAGGAAAGATGGTATCACCCTTCGAGACCATTCCTTATGGTTGGCTACACTCACTCTGCTTCCAATGGAACTTTTTAAAGAAGTTGTCAGGATCCCATCTGAGATTAGAGGGAAAACTGATACAATTGTCACCAGAGGCGAAGAATTCCCTCAGATGGTGGACGATCCAGGACAATCTGGCAGTGGGGAAGGTCCTTTGCCCCATGGTCCTGGATCTTAGTAACCACAGACACCAAACTGACTGGATGGGGGGGCTGTGGTTTGTCAGTTACAGCTCCAGGGGCTCTAGACCCGCTTGGGATGCTTCTCTCCCTATCAACAGTCTGGAGCTAAGAACCATGCTAATGTCCTTAGAGAACGCCCTGACGATACTTCACAGACATCCAGTCCATCTGCAGTCCGACAATGCAACGGTGGTGTTTTCTGTCAACAGACAGGGGTCATCATAAGCACAGGAGCTAGGGTTGCTGCTAAAATCTTGTCCTGGGCAGAGAACCACGTTCCTGCTATATCATCAATTTTTATCCCAGGAATCCAAAACTGGGACTTTCTCAGCGGGCATGCGATGTTGCCGGGCGAGAGGTCGCTCCATCCGGAGGTCTTCCAGTCTCTGGTCCTACGATGAGGGGATCCCGGACCTGGACTTAATGGCATTGCGTCACAACTGGATGGTATCTCAGTTTTGCTGTTGAGCAAGAGATCCCTTGGCGGCCACGTAATGACAATGACCTGCACTTCGGTTTTTGATACCTATTTCCTCCCATCCCTATGATTCCGAGAGACCTTGGACGAGTGGAACAAAAGGGCCACCCAATCTTACTAGTGACTCCTGCTTGACCATGACTTTTTTACGTAGAAATTCTGGGGCTAGCGGTAGGTCCAGGTCTAAAATTATCCTTACTAGAAGACCTTCTTCAACAAGGACCATTCACACATCAGTTATTGCCTTGGCTTAATTTAACGGCATGGCTGTTGAGGCTAACCTGTGGAGGTCCAGAGGGTTCTCTCCACGAGTAGTGAACACCCTCCTTCGGGCTAGAAAAACAGTTTTGGCTCGTATTTACCTCCGCATCTGGAGAACCTAAATCAGATGGTGTGAGAGCTGACCATGCCACACGTCTACCTTTCGTCTTCCGCGTTTTCTGGCTTTTTTCCAGGATGGATTGGATTCAGTCCTTCGTTTAGGTTCACTGAAAGTGCAAAAATCGGCCCTTTCAGTATATTTTCACCTGCGCTTGGCAGACATTCCGGATGTCAGGACCTTTTAGCAAGGAGTCCTACATTTCCAACCTCCCTATGTTTCACCAATGGCCCCCTGGGATCTTAACATGTTGCTTAATATGCTTAAAGAGCCTCCTTTTGAACCATTGCGCACTGCAGAATTAAGGTTCTGCACTATGATAGTTGTATTTCTACTAGCTATTGCATTGGCTCGTAGAGTTTCCGATTTGGGTGCTCTCTCATGTTGTGAACCATATCTCATCTTTCACAATTATCGTTTGGTTCTCAGAACAGTTTCCGCGTTCCTACCAAAGGTGGTGTCCAGCTTTCATGTGATCCAAGAAATAGTGATTCTGATATTCAAAGGTGGCCCAGCTGTCTTCAGGGGCATGGAGTTTTTCTGGATGTGGTCAGGGCTTTAAGAATTTATGTCAGGAGGGCATCAAAGATTCGCCACACGGATTCTTTAATTGTGTTGTTTGACTCCTCTAAACGAGAATGGCCGGTCTCTAAGCAATCGATTGCTAGGTGGCTTACTTCTACTATTAAGAAGGCTTATGTCATTGCTAACAAACCTGTGCCAGATCGTATTGTAGCCCATTCTTACCCGTTTAGTGGTGGCGTCCTGGGCTGCACGAAATGGGGCCTCAGCTGACCAGTTGTGCAGAGCAGCCACATGGTCCTCGGTCCATACTTTTACCAAATTTTATCAATTCAATGTATTTGCGTCAGCAGATGCACCTTTGGCATTAGTGCTCTGTGTGCCGGGCTGTCAGAGCGGTCCCTCCCTTAAGGGGGCTGCTTTGGAACGTCCCCATGGTAGCAGTGTCCCCTAGATAGGATGAAAGAGAAAAGAGGATTTCTCTTTCATCCAGTCTGGGGGACACTGCTTACCATGGGTTGTGGAGGGAGCTTGGGGAGTTGGCACCTAACTAGTTAACTTTAGTACTGCCGACAGACCCCTCCCCTCTACAATCCCCCTGCCCCCTCTTGTTCAGTTTTTTTTTAGGTGCCCGCGGAGTTGGGCAGTGTTTTTTAGTGCTTAGTGTAATTTTAAAACTTTTATTTCATTTTCAGAAACTTTTTTTGCAGGTGGCAGCACTGGAGTGTGTTCTGCTATAGAGAACACACTCACAGCAGTAGCAGCGCAGGCACTCCCCTGTCAGATGGGAGCCAGCGGCTCTCACTGACAGGGACAGGAAGAATGGGTGCTTGAATTGGGAGTCACTCCTGGAGCCTCCCCGATAACCGGCGCTGCCACTGCAGGCATAGAGCGCCGGTTATCGGATGTTTCAGTTGCCGGCGGCCATCTTGGATTTCGGGAAGGAGATACTAAGGAGAAGGGGGCTATACCTGGATCCCCCCTCATTCATAGGAGGGGGCATCAGGTATTATCCGCTGCAGAGACCTCTCCTGGAGGTCTCCACTACTCTGCTACAGAAATACTTTTCATTTTTTTCTCGGCCACAGAATCGCTGCTAAAGCAGCATTACTGAAGGGAGGGAGTTAACACATAGAGCTCCCCCTCCTTCCTGAGAGAGAGGTGGTTTGTCCCAGTCTTCTGGCGCCAAGGAGAAGCCCAGGAACAGAAAACAGATCTGAGGGAGCAGGCACCAGGATACTGCTGTTGGATTTCTCCCCTATTTGGCCAATGGGCTAAGTATCTGTTTTATTTTCACACATATTCTGTATTGCTGTGTACAAGTGGGCTAGTGAGGATTATATTATAGTTTTCCTACTTGCCTAAGTATTATTTTGTGTTTAAAATAATGACAAGTACATCTTTTATATCCAAAGACTAGTTGATTATTTGTCGTTTTACACTATTCTCTCCACACATTTATATCTCTCTCTCTCTCTCTCTCTCTACTCAGCTAAATTTAAACATTTAAGTCTGTGTGTTTGGTGTGCCTTCCTTTATTAAAAAATGTCAGATAAGGGAAAGGGCCCTATTGCAAAATATTTTACATGTTCTAAATGTCATGTTAAATTACTTAATGGGCAGAAGGACCCGTTGGCGCTATGCTCTGTCTGCGAAGCAGAGGTCCCACCTGTGCAAACCCAGCAAATGTCAGCCCCTCCGACGGAGGAACCGGCCTGGGTGGCCTCCCTATCACAGTCGGTTTCCTCTTTAGCTCAGATGGTTTGCCAATCCAATCAGTAGTGGTCTAGTGTTGTAACCTCGTGGCTAATAATCCTAGTACACAGCTGGGCCTCCCTGCTACCACAGGTTCTATTGGAACCTCTATGCCAGGGCCTTCCTCTTTACATACGGACCAGGCCCCTGTTCCCACAGAACCGCCATGGTCCACAGCATTTACAAAGGGTTTGGATAAGCTAAACCAGTTACTTGAATCCCCTAACATCCCGCCTTCTAAAAGAAAGCGTCCTAGGTCTGATAATACCCGTATGGTCCTTTCAGACTCTGAGGAGTTTTCAGAGGAAGAAGGGGAAATTAATTCTGATCCTGACCAGGTTCAACCTTTGGGTCAGGAAGAATGTTCTAAAAGCCAATTTATTAATGATTTGGTTTTAGCAGTAAGACAAGCTTTGGACCTCCCAGAACCGGAGGATCCTATTCCTAGAGACAGAAGTCTCTTTAAGAAGGCCAAAGGAAAGGCTAGCCGTTTTCCACCTTCAGTAGAGCTTAAGGATATTGCTGAAGGAGCCTGGTAAACAGCCTGATAAAAGGTTCTCTGTCCCCAAAAGATTCTCCTCCCTGTATCCGTTACAGGAGGAAGATGTGGCCCGCTGGGAGACTATTCCAAAGGTCGATATTCCAATAGCCCGATTGGCCAAACACACTTTACTCTCAACCCCGGGTTCAGCATCTCTGCAGGATGTCAATGATCGTAGGGTAGAATCCCAGCTGAAATCTATATTTGCAGCTGCTGGTTCTTCCTTTAGACCATTGGTTCCCAAACTTTTGCAGTTCGCGGCACCCTTAGAGTCTCCAAATTTTTTCAAGGCACCCCTCCAAAATAATTACTGAGCAGTCCTGTTTTAGGGTCAAAAAATTTTAATAAGTATTTAGGTCACGACAGAAATACTTATTTAGTTGTATGCAAAAATGCCCCTCTGCATCCAGACACTCTGCCCCCTCTGCATCCAGGCACACTGCCCCCTCTGCATCCAGGCACACTGCCCCCTCTGCATCCAGGCACACTGCCCCCTCTGCATCCAGGCACACTGCCCCCTCTGCATCCAGGCACACTGCCCCCTCTGCATCCAGGCACACTGCCCCCTCTGCATCCAGGCACACTGCCCCCTCTGCAACCAGGCACACTGCCCCCTCTGCATCCAGGCACACTGCCCCCTCTGCATCCAGGCACACTGCCCCCTCTGCATCCAGGCACACTGCCCCCTCTGCATCCAGGCACACTGCCCCCTCTGCATCCAGGCACACTGCCCTCGCTCACATTGCCCCCTCTCTCCCCTCCTCTGCCCTCTCTCACGCTGTCCCCCTCCTCTGCCCTCTCTCACGCTGTCACCCTCCTCTGCCCTCTCTCACGCTGTCACCCTCCTCTGCCCTCTCTCACGCTGTCACCCTCCTCTGCCCTCTCTCACGCTGTCACCCTCCTCTGCCCTCTCTCACGCTGTCACCCTCCTCTGCCCTCTCTCACGCTGTCACCCTCCTCTGCCCTCTCTCACGCTGTCACCCTCCTCTGCCCTCTCTCACGCTGTCACCCTCCTCTGCCCTCTCTCACGCTGTCACCCTCCTCTGCCCTCTGCCCTCCTCCTCTGCTCTCTGTCTCCCTCCTCTGCCATCTGTCCCTCCTCCTCTGCTCTCTGTCCCCCTCCTCTGCCATCTGTCCCTCCTCCTCTGCTCTCTGTCCCTCCTCCTCTGCTCTCTGTCCCTACTCCTCTGCTCTCTGTCCCTCCTCCTCTGCCATCTGTCCCTCCTTCTCTGCTCTCTGTCCCTCCTCCTCTGCTCTCTGTCCCTCCTCCTCTGCTCTCTGTCCCTCCTTCTCTGCTCTCTGTCCCTCCTCCTCTGCTCTCTGTCCCTCCTCCTCTGCCATCTGTCCCTCCTTCTCTGCTCTCTGTCCCCCTCCTCTGCTCTCTGTCCCCCTCCTCTGCTCTCTGTCCCCCTCCTCTGCTCTCTGTCCCCCTCCTCTGCTCTCTGTCCCCCTCCTCTGCCATCTGACCCCCTCCTCTGCTCTCTGTCCCCCTCCTCTGCCATCTGTCCCCCTCCTCTGCCATCTGCCCTCCTCCTCTGCTCTCTGTCCCCCTACTCTGCAGCCTCCTCTCTCGCGCAGCTGTCACTGACGTCGATATTCAGTGACAGCTGCGGGAGAGAGGAGGCAGCAGGGTCCTAGCGCCGCGCGGATTGGTAAGTTTCTGTTTGCTTTCTTTTTTCCAGGTGACAGCGCCGCGGCACCCCTGGGAGCCGCGGCGCACACTTTGGGAACAGCCGCTTTAGGCCCACATTTGCTTCAGCTTGGATGGCTAGAGCCATGGAAACATGGGCAAACCAGTTAGCAGAGGCCTTACAGGACTCTGACTTACTTCCCCTGGCTTTACATTTAAAGGAGGCATCGGGGTACCTTTATGAGGCGGCCCAGAACACAGCGGCCGTTTCATCTTCTATTCAGGCTGCATCTACTTCTGCAAGAAGGACGTTATGGCTGAAATCCTGGGAAGGAGATGCGGAATCAAAAAAGTCTGTGGAAACCATTCCTTTTTCTGCAGCAGGTTTGTTCGGCCCGGAATTGAATACCCTGATCTTACAGGCAACGGGGGGCAAAAGCACTTCCTTGCCGGTATTCCCTAGTAGGAGCCGGAACCCTCGGGTCAGCTTCTTTCTCCCGCCCTTTCGGGGGACTTCCTTGCCTAGGGGTCAGTCCTTTAGAGGCAGGCAGCCCAATTCTCGAGGCTCCTCTGTCAGGGGGAGATCCTCGTTTGCAGGTAGGCGTCATGCCTCCAAGACCCAGGAGAAGCCTGCGTCCTGACGGCCACTCTGTTCTTTTAGAGGGGGCGCCGGTGGGGGGACGTCTGTCTTTGTTTCAAGAACAATGGGCAGCGTCCTCTCAAGATCCTTGGATTCGGGGCAATATATCAGAGGGGTACAGGATAGACCTGCTGGGCACGGCTCCACATCGTTTCTTCTTAACTCCGTTACCCCGAGGTCCATCAAGACGTCAGGCAATACAAGATTGTGTCGCCTCTCTTCTTTCTCAAAGAGTTATCTGCAGGGTCCCAAACTACCAGAAAGGACAGGGCTTCTATTCAAACCTGTTTCTAGTCAAGAAGCCGGACGGCTCCTTTCGGCCCATCTTAAACTTAAGGGGCCTCAATGTGCACTTAAGGGTGGACAAGTTTCGGATGGAATCCCTGAGGTCAGTGATAAATGGCTTAGAGAAAGATCAGTTTTTGGCGTCCATAGATATAAAGGACGCTTACCTCCACGTTTCCATTTGGATCCACCACCAATCTCTCCTAAGATTCACGGTGGGATCCTCCCACTATCAGTTTCGGGCCCTCCAATTCGGCCTCTCCACAGCGCCGAGGGTTTTCACGAAGATCATGTCAGTTATGGCAGCATGTCTTCACCTACAGGGAGTTCAGGTAGTACCTTATTTGGACGACCTGCTTATCAAATCTTCCTCGGAGACTGGCTTACGTCATCACTTATCCCTCTCCTTGGCAGTTCTCGAGGGCCATGGATGGGTAATAAACTTAAAGAAATCTCAGATGGTTCCGTGTCAACGCATGGTTTTCTTAGGGCTCATTATGGACACCAGTCAGCAAAAGGTATTCCTGCCCGTCGAGAAGATCAGTTCTATTCAGAGTGTAACAACTCAGGTCTTGTCGACTCCCAGCCCCTCAATGCACTTGTGCATGCGGCTGCTGGGAAAGATGGTGGCCTCCTTCGAGACCATTCCATTCGGTCGAGCTCATTCCCGATGTTTTCAGTGGGATCTATTGACGAAATGGTCAGGATCCTATCTACGCTTGCATCTGCAGAAAATATCTCCGAGGACGATAGAATCGCTCCAGTGGTGGCTAGTTCTGGATCACTTGAGGGTGGGCAGGTCCTTCGCTCCATGCTCACGGACGCCAGCCTGAAAGGTTGGGGGGGCGGTAATCCTGCACCTCCGACTCCAAGGACTTTGGTCGGTTCAGGAAGCAGCCTTATATATAAATGTGCTGGAGTTGAAGGCTATTCTTTTAGCCCTCCGGGGGGCCCACTCCCTCCTCCAGGGCCACCCTGTCAGAGTCCAGTCCGACAATGCTACAGCCGTGACATATGTCAACAGGCAGGGAGGAACCAGGAGTGTAGCTGCAATGAACATTACTGCTCAAATTTTGGTTTGGGCAGAACAATATGTTCCCGCAATATCCGCAGTTTACATTCCAGGAATAAGAAATTGGGAGGCCAACTACTTAAGTCGAAACCAAATGATGCCGGGAGAGTGGTCACTCCATCCGCAAGTTTTCCAGTCTCTGGTTCAGAGGTTGGGGTCTTCCGGACATAGATCTCATGGCCTCCAGACACAACAGAAGGGTTCACAGGTTCTGCGCAAGGGCAAGAGACCCCTTAGCGGTGGCAGTGGACGTTATGACAATGTCATGGGAGTTCAGGTTGGGATACCTATTTCCTCCGATTCCCATGCTTCCTCGCGTGCTCAGACGAGTAAGGCAGGGGGATCTGCCAGTAATTCTGATAGCTTCCTCATGGCCGCGCCGAGTCTGGTACGCGGACATAATCTCTATGGCGGAAGGACAGGGAATTCCTCTTCCGTCACGAGACGACCTGCTTCTGCAAGGTCCCTTCCGTCACCAAAATTTACCTCAGCTCAGTTTAACGGCATGGCTGTTGAAGCCAGCCTCTGGAGGGCTAGAGGTTTTCCCCCCAGAGTAGTAGACACTTTAATACGAGCCAGAAAGCCACTTTCAGCTCGCGAAAAATAGGACATGTCCCTCGTCCTCCTTTCGTCTCCCTCGCTTGTTGGCTTTCCTTCAGGATGGCCTGGAGGCAGGGCTTCGGTTAGGTTCCCTAAAAGTTCAGGTATCGGCTCTTTCAGTGTTTTTTTATCTGAAACTAGCGGAGGTACCAGATATTAGGACTTTCCTTCAGGAGTCTTGCATATTCAACCTCCCTATGTTCCGCCTACAGCACCATGGGATCTCAACCTGGTGCTGGATATGCTTAAAGGGCCTCCCTTTGAGCCATTACTTGGTGCAGATTTAAAGTGGTTGACCTGGAAGGTCCTCTTTCTTTTGGCTATCGCATCTGCGCGTAGGGTTTCGGAATTAGGAGCTCTGTCTTGCCGAGAACCATATCTGGTTTTCCACGAGGACAGAGCGGTGTTAAGAACCCTTCCTTCCTTCGTTCCAAAGGTATTTTCGGCTTTTCATCTGAACCAAGAAATTGTAGTTCCGGTCTTTTCATCTACTTCCCATTCGGATCAGCAGTCTATGGAAAAGTTAGATGTGGTTAGGGCTCTCCGCATTTATGTCAAGAGAACTTCTCAGATTAGACGTACCGATTCTCTATTTGTTCTTTATGATGCCAATAAGAGAGCCTGGCCAGCCTCAAAACAGTCCATTGCAAGATGGATTACGGCAACCATTAAACAGGCTTACATAAAGGCTAGCCGTCCTGTGCCGGAGAGATAGGCTTACATAAAGGCTAGCCGTCCTGTGCCGGAGAGACTTACCGCCCATTCCACCAGATCGGTAGGGGCGTCGTGGGCAGCAAGAAATGGGGCTTCTGCAGACCAACTTTGCAGGGCAGACACCTGGTCTTCTGTCCATACATTTACAAAATTTTACCAGTTTAATGTATTTGCATCAGCTGATGCAAATTTCGCTCGTAGTGCTTTGCGAGTGGGATTTTCAGAGTAGTCCCACCCTTAGGAGGGCTGCTTTAGAACGTCTCCATGGTAAGCAGTGTCCCCCAGACTGGATGAAATAGAAAAGAGGATTTATGTACTTACGTTAAATCCGTTTCTCTGATTCCGTCTGGGGGACACTGCGATCCCTCCCTTCTGCTTTTCTTCTGTGTGCTCTTGTTTGACTGGCCTTTCCTTATTGGGCTTTTTAATTAACTGAACAAGAGGGGGCAGGGGGATTGTAGAGGGGAGGGGTTTGTCTGCAATACTAAAGTTAACTAGTTAGGTGCTAACTCCCCAAGCTCCCTCCACAACCCATGGTAAGCAGTGTCCCCAGACGGAATCAGAGAAACGGATTTAACGTAAGTACATAAATCCTCTTTTTTATTTTTAAGATAAATTTGTTTCTCTGATTCCATCTGGCGGACACTGCGTTCATTAGGTTTTTTTTTTGTTTTTTTTTTGTTTTTTTAGTTAAACCTAATGAGGTTATGATGGTACTTCTCCATTACGCAGCTATCGTTATCATGAATGTTTATGAAGTGTCGCAGATGTTGTAGTGCCGTACAGTTAGTAATACGAAGTACAGAAGCGTACCAGTTACATCATATATTAATATATAGGAACATATAATTACATTAGTATGATATATGAGGAAGTAGATTGATTTCCATGCCTTTCCTAGCTAGTTAGTTGAAGCTGATCCTCAGCACATTTTCCTCTGTTGCCAACATTGTTATATACCTTTTGGCTAAATCTAACAGGATGACCAAAATGTGGCAGTGGTGGAGTTCTGGAAAGACCTGGGTGTATATTTACTAAACTGCGTATTTGAAAAAGAGATGTTGTCTATAGCAACCAATCAGCTTCTAGTTATCATTTATTTAGTACATTTTTCAAATTGACAGCTAGAATTTGATTGGATGCTATTTGCAACATCTACACTTTTTCACACCTGCAGTTTAGTAATTATACCATTCATCAAATGGGTGTTCCCTGATTATATTGTGTGTATGTGATTATATTTATCTTAAGCTGAATCTGTTCATTCCTTGCCACTTCACTCACATACTTTTATGGATTGTAACTTTTGTGTTGACCGTTCATCTGAAAATTCCATGACATTAACCTATATAGTGAATGCCTTCAATAGCCTGTTAATAAGTGTTTCTTGATATGTTGTATTTAACACCATTGCATCAGTAGCAATAAGAACATTTTTTTCCCCTCAGAGTTCAATGGAAAGTTATCCATTCTGTTTTAAGAGAAAGAAGAGACAACCTAGTTGTCATGGCAACAGGTAACTGACACCAACAATTATTTTACCGTATTTAAATTATTATGCTGGGCTCTGTAATTTATTGAAGTACTTGAAATAGGACTTCTGCCTGAAATTGCCTATTGGGACCTCAGAACACTCTGTTTCTATATGTTGACAGTTATGTTGTGAATAACTGACCTTACATGGTTATCAACAATTACTTAAGTGTCTTTATATGTATGCATGTGTATATATATATGTGTGTGTGTATATATATATATATATATATATATATATATATTTTTTTTTTTATTTTTTTTAGGCTATGGAAAGAGTCTATGTTACCAGTTTGCACCAATTTACACTTCTGGAATTGGTATTGTGATCTCTCCCCTTATTTCACTCATGGAAGACCAAGTTTTACAGCTTGAGTAAGTATTATGGATCCCATGTATGGTAATCGGAAACCTTATTGCACTCTTAGGGGCGTATTCAATTGTACACGGAAACGCCGAAAATCCGCGGTCCACGCACTATTACCGCTATTACGGTATAAAGAATTTCATTTAAATTACCTGATAAAAATGTCCACATACATTTCTGACCATTATTATGCGCTGTTCTTTTTGTATGTATATTTTGTGTGTTATATTTGTTTCTTTTTCTTTTTGTACTTTCCAGGATGTCAAACATTCCTTCCTGTTTTCTTGGATCTGCACAGTCTAAAAATGTAATGCAAGATGTGAACGAGTGAGTGTTGCATGTTTTTAGAAGACCAAACAAGTATATATATTTTGTTTGCTAGCTTTGGATTTAAATGTAGTGCTTACTTCTATGACATGAGGTTAAATATGTTTATCTTTTTTGTGGCCTTTTGTTCCATCTTCTTTCTGTTTTTGATTACACAGAGGGAAGATTAAAGTAATTTACATGACCCCTGAATTCTGTTCTAACGGGATTTCTTTGCTTCAAGATCTAGATGACAAATATGGTATGTCATGAGTTTTGCTTCACCCTACCAATCCATTTAATAGTAGTATGGTTGGAGGTGCATATAAGTATAGGTGAAATAATATTGCGTCCCCTACATTTGATGTCATCCTCATCCTTTCTATTGTTCTCACTTATTCCCTTCACTATAAATATGTTCAGTCTCTTGAGTTCCTATTATTTTAAACCTAGCTTTTTGATTGTTGTATAATAATGAACATAACGTCTTGTGGGTTGTTTAATTGTTGCTATTCAAATTAAATTGTATTGTGAGAGTAGAGTAAGTAACACACATTTTAGAAAAATGTCCATAAATCTAAATCCATTAAAGACCTTCTCATTAAGATATTTTTTTTTCTGTCTACTTTCTAGGTATAACGCTAATTGCTATTGATGAAGCACATTGCATTTCTGAATGGGGTCATGACTTCAGAAGTGCCTATCGGAATCTGGGATCGCTCAAGAGAATGCTTCCATTGGTAAGAGTTCTAGAAAATGTTTTTCATATTTTCTAACAGATAATCTCTTTCAGCAGGCATTTGCTCAATTTACCTCTTCACCCTAACTAGCAGACTGGTGGGGGTCTGTCTCTCTTTGGATCTCCTTTCATTCATTTTATGTGTCTTTATAGCCAGATCAGTTTTCACCATTCTTTGTTGATTTGTATATACTGGAGGGGAAAAACTTTCTAAGCTTTTATTTGTAACTTTAATGATATAAATCATGGTATATCCAACAGAACAATTTCTTTGGAATGCAATTTAAGGAAAATAATTACTCCCATTGGCTTGGGAAAAATGGCTGTGTGCTATTTACTTTGCAAAACTCCAGGTGCAGGCATGGAAACTAAAGTCTGCTCCATTTCCCCTCATTTGTAGTCAGCAATCTCTAGCATTGCTTGCTGTGGTAAACAAGGGTAAATACATTTCTGAATCATATCTAACTTTGGAGAATCTCATTTCCACTTAGATAGTGATCATGTTTGATGGAAGTTACTTCAATAGAGTGCAATAAAAAGTTGTTGACAGTAAAAGTATTTAATAAGAACTCACCAGTGGAGCACCTCATTCACACAATTGCATTGCAGTCTCAGATTATCTCTATTACAAGTGTGAAAATAAACACAGCATTTGAAATCAAGAAAGGATTAAAATAAATACTTTGTTCTCTAAATAGCTGACATAGATATTTAATTTCTGTCTGAGGCAGATCTGAGTCGCAAATTTAAAAAGGATCCGTCACATATCCAATAATACTATAGCACACTATTCAGATTTATTTTTTGCAGGCTGCTGTTTGAACATTCTCCCTCCCTCCCAAGGTTAATTGGGTTTATACAATATCTTATTTGGGGTTTGCCAAGTACATCAGAATATAAAGAGGCTTTAATTTTGTCTATTAATGATGTCATGGCGTGCATGTACATCATAGTGGAGCACATGTACAGGGCATGCGCTATATCTTAGTCAACAAACAGAATCCATATCAGAAACCTGATATATACTTGTGAGTTTGCTTAATTTATTTGTATTTTGTAAAGTGTGGTCAAAATAGACATAAATATTTAATAGTGTGCAAGAAACACAAAATGTGCTAACAGTGTATATGTCCAGTTGCAACATGTGGGTATAAATAGAAATCCCATTCGATTTGCCATTAATAGTCTTCTAAATTTATGTGCAAAATATTGTTGTTATAATCAGTTAAACAGCCCGTGATATCCGACATGCAACTCTTTATGTTGCCTTCAGTTCCTGTGTATCAGCGATCAATTCCAAGACATAAAAATGCCTGCATGCATGCAGCGTTTCTGTATGTATTGTTGTATAGTTTATAAGTTTAACCCAGTGTCATATTGAGATGCAAAGGAGGCTGTTTGTCTGCTTTGATCTTCAGTGGCCGGTGACACTGGTTGCTGGTTTATGCATATGGCAATCACCCTGTTAACTGGGGCCTAAGTCAAGAGAAGTACAGGCAAGGGAGTGGGAAGCGCCATGGCAGAAGGGGCAATCCTGTTGTCCTTGGGATACACATCTTTAATGAACAGCCATTTCAGACTGGTTAGGATATCATTTGTTTATTTTTGTGCATGTTTCTCATTGTGCGGGCTTCACTGTAGTTTATTCTTTATGTTTCACCAAATGTCTACTCTCTTGCTGATTTGTTTGTCTTTTGGTTATTGTGTATTTTGGAGAGTCATACATTCTCTTGTTGAACGTTTTCCTGTTTAAATGGATATTACTGAAAAAACTCATCTTTACTATGCTTTGCAAATATATTGCTTAATGTGATCATTGGGTGTTGTCTCTGTTCTTTTGGATAAAATACGTATTTTAGCAAAGCAGACAACATAGCAGCTCATATTTGTGTTAGTAAAGAAACTAATAATTAAAATAAGATTATCCATAGTAGTGCAGCCATGAAATTAAACTGTACATTGACTCATTAATACATTAGCTTGTGAGAAGTGCTAACTGTGAGAAATAGTTTGTTGTAATTGAGTTTATTTCTACTTTATTACTTTGAATAAATGAGGATTTGGTTTGATTCAGAATTTGACTCTTTCCTTGAAATTGATCATTGTCTTAGCTGCATGTCAAATTCTTGATCAAATATCAGACTTTTTTAGTGCTTTAATACTGAGTGGTTTATTGATATTAGTGTGTATATCATTGCACTGCTTTATATCCAATTTTCCCTTAGATGTCAGTTCTGCAAAATTCTACTTCATAAAACTAAACTTTACTACTAAACTTTTACTCAATGCAAATTACTATTAGTCAAGAATTCTCTTAAAGATTCTTACTAAGTGGGTTCTAATTTCTTCTAATTTAGCACTAACCTAACATCTGTTCTGAATCAATGTAGGTGCCTATTGTGGCTTTGACAGCAACAGCAAGCCCTTCAATCCGTGAAGATATTTTGAAGTCCTTGGATCTGCGTAACCCCCAGGTCACCTGTACTAGCTTTGATCGACCAAACCTATGCCTGGAAGTAGCACGCAAGACTGTTAACATATCTGTTGATCTTCAGCAGTTTCTTATTAAAAAACAGGGGTAAGACCATTACAAGCAATGGACAACAAATGTATTCCGTAAAATGTAAATGCCTGTCCAGTGTAATAGATTTAAATATCATGTGATCTGAGTACTGTGAAAGAACACTTGTTGCTCCAGTGTAACTAATTTAGAGTTTTCATCAATAACCGAAAATATAAATTACATACATACATTCTTCATTTATATCAGATATTGTGCTTTGCTCTCCATGCATTTTGTTGCTTGGGGAGAAAATCACAATGTCCTCTTTTGCAACTTACCAAACTTCTTTTGTGGTAAATATTTTGACTTGTGGGACCTGGGTCATTAAAGAAAGTAAAGCAAAAAAAGGAGTAGCTTTACACCTTGGCAAAACCATGTTGCATTGAAGGGGGAGGTCAATTTATAATGTGGGGACAGATTTATAGTTGGGGTAGAGCATGTCCTAGATCAACAAATTTCAGTGTAAAAATAAAGCTATTAGGTATTTGTGTACTACATGAAAAAGCAGCCAATATTTAACTTATGTGCAAAATAATAAACAACTACTGTGCACCCCTTACATTGTAACATGGTTTGCCCAGGAGAAAACTTACTCCTTTTTTTGCCTTACTTTCCTTAATAACTCAAGCAGGTACAACCAGAATTCACTGTGACTTCTAATACCGTAGAGCATTTCAAATGGCCAATTTGGGATTTTTAAAGTTTCACTACAACCTAAAATGGTTGTACAATGCGAGTGAGAGCTGGAGAACCAGTGAGAAGATGTAATGTTTGTGATTGTGGCATCTTATTGGTCATCCCACTCGCATCCCCCCTTAAAAACATTATATAGCCCTGGTTTTCAGTTGTGAGATTAACCAGGGGAAAAATGCTACTGGGAGTGGCGGGTGGGTGGTTAGAGCTATTATCCTTTTAGATGCATTTGTTCTTGGATAACAGTATATTTCTTGCATTCATAGAGAGATTTTGATTTTATCTATATAGTTGTATGCAGCTGATTAAAAGTAGACAATTTTTTTACAACGAGAAAGGGATATATCACAACACTACTAGCACCAACAGTTATGGACGCACGTTTCGCATACTCGCTTTAACCAGGCAAGAACCTTGCATACTCGCTTTAGCCTTGTCTGGTTAAAGCAAGTATGCGAAACGTGCGTCGGTGTTCGCGTCGCTATGCTCAATTATAGCAGATCCTTCACATAATCTAATTGTGGATGTCTTAATAAAGCGGCACTACCCCTAGAAAATCTTATATCCAGGGCGTGAACAGAATAGATTTTCTTATTAGTTACAGCTACTATATCATAGCATTAGCTGTTTTATGAGAGGTGGTGGAAATTTCATTTCAGTATCCACTAGAAATCCACTAGAAATGGGAGAAGCCCTCTATTCATGATATTAGCTATTTTATGGGCAGTATATATACAGAGCGCTGTATCACCAATTATCTGAATTTAGTGCAGTGCATGATTAACAGCTCTTTCTCCTTAATTTGTTCTTCAGTGACATTATAAGATGGGATAACCAATAATCTCTATACGTAATCGAGCTATAGGCAGTCACATATGTATTTAATAAAGGAAGACACCGTAGGGGATTATTCAATCTTTATTGAAAGATAAATAACAATTATGTAAGGATCTAACAAAAATTTTTATTGTGTGTATCAATTCACCACAACAATCTCTTAAACCTAGCGAGGCAGGGCAGCAAGTACTGCCAATTATAATCACTTATTTTGCTCCTTGTATCACGTTCACTGTTATTTTTAAATATTTCGCTACTGGTGGCACACAGGCCCATTATAGGAACATTCTCTAAAATTCATTCAATAAAGTATCTTGTTTTAATAAAAACTAAACAGAAATAAACCTCACACCCACAATCCTCTTCGCATGTCCCCTCTTTCTCACCCCGCTCCTTCTCATGGCTGCTGGTGATATCTCGCCTAACCCTGGGCCCTATACAATACCCATTACCTGCTCACGCTTCTCGCTCCACCCCAGACCTTTCCATCCATCCTGTACTTCCAATCCCGCTATCCTTATCCACATGTCGCCACTATCCTCTCTTTCCTTCTCCTGTGCGCTATGGAACGCCAGATCTGTTTGTAACAAACTTCCACCCATCCATGATCTATTCATTTCTAAATCTCTTAGCCTCTTTGCCATTACAGAAACTTGGCTCACCTCTTCTGACACTACATCCCCTGCAGCTCTCTCCTATGGGGAACTCTGTCTTCGCCACACTCCCAAACCTGGAAACAGACAAGGAGGTGGAGTAGGCATTCAACTTTCTCCAAGCTGCACCTTTCAAGTCATACCCTCTGAACCCTCCCTTCATTCTCTTCCTTTGAAGTCCGCACTATCCACCTATTTATCCTCTCCACTGTCGTATTTCTGTCATTTATCGCCCCCCTAGGTCAAGTTTCCCAATTCCTTGGCAACTTTGCGGCCCAGTTCACTTATTTCCTATCCTTTGACCTGCCTACACTCTTACTAGGCAATTTCAACATTCCCATTGATAATCTCGCTGTCTCTTCTGCCACTAAACTTCTTTCACTTACTTCCTCGTTTGGTCTCCCCCAATTGACCTTCTCAGCTACTCACTGCTATGGACACTCCCTTGACCTTGTCTTCTCCCGCTACTGCTCCATATCTGGCTTCTCAATGTTAGCCTTCCCACTCTTTTTCACAACCTCCTTTCTTTCAGCCTCACCTTACCTCATGCCCTTTCCCTTGCACCCAAATACACACGTACACAACGAAACCGAAGTACTCGTAACCCAATCCACTTCTCATTTTCACTAAAGCCCATGATTTTGCCACCTATTTCAAAGACAATATTGACACCATTCGACAAGATATTGCCTCATTCCAAATTCTGCTCATTCCACTCAGTATACCCACCTTTACCTACACTCCCCAATCCACCCTTAATTCATTCTTTATAGTAACTGAAAACGAAGTCTCTGAACTCATTTTATCATCTCATCCTACAACCTGTCAACTTGACCCTATTCCCTCCCAACTTCTACACTCCCTCTCCACTGCCCACATCTAACTCTCCCTCTCTGCCTCTCTCCAACTGCCGCTCTATTTCTCTCCTCTTCTTTGCCTCCAAACTACTTGAGCAATTAGTGTACAAACGCCTGTCTCACTTTCTCTCCTCTAATTCCATTCTCGACTCTCTGCAATCAGACTTCCGCCCCCAACATTACACTGAAACTGCTCTCACAAAAGTGACCAATGATCTACTTACTGCAAAATCTAAGGGTCATTTCTCCATACTCATTCTCCTGGACCTCTCTGCTGCTTTTGATACTGTTGCTCACCCTTTTCTCCTACACACCCTTCACTCCATTGGCCTTTTTGACATATTTCTTTCCTGATTCACTTCCTACCTAACGACCCGCTCCTTTAGTGTTTCTACATCTGGCACTTCCTTCCCTCCACTCCCACTATCTGTTGGTGTCCCACAAAACTCTGTTCTTGGCCCTTAACTTTTTTCATTGTACACCTCTTCTCTTGGGTCACTAATTCGCTCATTCGGCCTCCAATACCAGCTCTACACTGATGACACCCAAATCTATATCTCTTCCCCAGACCTGTCTCCTTCTATACTATCTTGTGTAACCAACTGTCTTTCTGCTATCTCCACATGGACGTCCTAACACTATCTAAAACTCAACATGTCCAAAACAGAGCTTATTATCTTCCCTCACTGTCAATAACACCACAAATTCCTCAGTCTTCCAATCCTGCTGCCTTGGTGTCAAACTTGACTCCGTCCTGTGCTTTATTCCTCAAATCCAGACTCTCTCCCTTTCCTGTCGATTCCCCCTTAAAAACATTGCCAGAATATGCCCTTTTCTTACTCAACATGCTACCAAAACTCTTATCCATTTTCATCATCTCCCGTCTTGACTATTGCAACCTGTCATTTCTGGCAGGTTGCAGGAATGACAGGCATTCCCGACACCCATATATCCATACTACAATCCATCCTAATTGCTGCTGCAAGACTGCTCTTCCTTTCTCACTGCTCCACAATCTGCTGCACAACTTTGCAAATCCCTGCACTGGCTCCCTGTGTCCTCCAGAATCAAATTCAAATTACTCACCCTTACCTACAAAGCCCTCAACAACACTACCCCGGCATACATCTCAAATCTCATATCAAAATACTCTTCCTCCTGCCCCTGCAGATCCACTACAGACCTTCACCTTGTCTCTTCTCTGGTAACCACCTTTTCCTACAAGACTTCTCCCGTGCTGCTCCCCACTTATGGAATTCCCTACCACACTCAGTCAGACTTTCCAACAGCCTTCAAATCTTTAAAAGCTCTTTAAACACCCATCTTTTTTATTTTTATTTTTTTTAAGAGGTGACCTTATCCTCGATAACACTATTCACACTAATGCTCCTTCACAACTATCCCAAGCTCCATTCTAAGCCGCACTAGCTCCTTTTGTTTCAGCTGTGCCCTCTTCTATTTGGAATTTAAACTCTAATGAGCAGGGTCCTTCATACCCTTTGTTTTCATGTCTGAATTTATTTTGTCTACCTTGTATGTCCCTGTTTTATGTATGTACTGTTTTTCTTACTGTACCACTCTGCAGAGCCTTCCAGATCTGCGATAATAATAATAATTCTACATTTCATATTGGTCAAATAAGTCTCTGTTTGCTCTATGTGGCAAACAGAGCTCGACAAACTAATACCCTGCCAGTGTAATGATTAACATTTTGTAGTTTAATGCATTTTATTTTGTAATCTAACGGTATTATAGAGTTAAATGTATCTTGCTTCTAAATGAAATAAACTGCTGTAGCTGATCTAATACCATTAAAACAAAGCATGTATATTGATTGCTTCTTCATTATGGAGTTAAATATATTTTTAATAAGTAATGCTCACTTCAATCTGTACCCAATATCTCTTTTATTATATTCCAACTAAAGCGTAATGTCATTGGTATAATGATTATTAAATAGTATTCCAGTAGTAGTATTTTAAAATTTCACAAATGCATATCTGAACGTCAACAGTTATTTTTCATGGATTAGGCTGCAGTCTTTGAAATACCTGTAACAGAATTTTTAATTACACAGAAAGCCCGTTCTATGTATTTGTATTTTGCTATAGAACAATAACAGCCCTTTCTTAAAGTCTATTCTGAGAAGCTTACTATCTAATTTGCAGCTGATGCACAGAGAGACAGAGCCGCCCAAAGGCGACTTAGTCTATCTTCCTCAGGCATCTATCAAATTTCACTTAGGGTAGAAAAACACACAGATGTTGTCACAGATGGGTAGAGCTTGAGGTCCAAACACAAATTTAATGTCAATAATTTCTCTGAGGGCCTCCTTCAGGTAAGCAGATCATTTTACCAAACATATCATTAGGAGTAAAATGAGTCTGGAATCTGTCTGAAAATGTATGTGATGGTAATTGGGATAATTTGTATACTCTGATGGCTGCATGCAGACTTAAATGTCCACATTTAATATGATATTTAGAAACTTATTAACTTTTACCTTTCTGGACAAATCTTGTCATTTATAACACTTGTGAGAATAAATCATGTAATAATTGTAAGTTATCCAAAAGTTATTATGGAGTAATGAAACGGGAACATCATTTTTTTCTTTCTTGTTACACATATTCTTCGGACATTTTATGCCAGTAACATAGCAGATTTGCACCAGCAAATTGGAACAAAAGCGATGAAAATAAACTTCCATTTGTTCTGATGACAAAAATGTAGGCACTAATAATCATTTTGTAAGTGATGTATTTTTGCACCAAATACACTTTGTTCAATAAGCTTTTAACTCTTCCATCGTTCATAATGTCTTTGTCACTGTATTCTGTAATAGTTATCAGTGTTGAATTGCATAGTTATGTTTAGACATATTTCTAATAAGCTAGAACGTAAAAGTTTACCGGGCACAGTGCGGTCCACTTGTTCTACTCAGTAATGCTGTTTGAACAGAGACGTCATTCAGTCAATGTGCTAACTGACCGCCTCAAAATGGAAGATTGGCCACATTCGTTGCGCATGGCATGTGGTTTCACACACTGTTATTTGCATGTCTTTGGCTGTACTGATTTTCTGTTTTATCTGATAAGATTAGATCTAACTGACTTGTATTAATGATTTTATGCTAGCTGATGTGTCAATATTATTAATGATCCAGCGATACTCTGTCGCAGTTAGGCCTGTTTCAATATTGCCATCAAGGTGGGAAAAGTTAAATAACACAAAGTTGAGGAGAAATGGTCACTTCAACATCCTCTGCATTCTTTGTTACCTTTTCCTATCAGTTACCCGTGCTGAAATACATTCACATTCTGTAGACCAATGAACCAATCTGGAGGAATGGGCCCAAAGCCAATGAAAACGGCCCCATTCCCCCAGATTTTGTGTATCACCTCTGGCCTTATGCACTTTTTTCTCACTTTATCACTTTGTGTACACAGGTGCGTGGCATCCATGTACAGTTTATGGTATGCCATCGTTGGAGTAAAAATGCATTTTGGGCTATTTATCTGAGTTGTACTAAATGCATGAAAGTGACTGTGGGAGAAAACATGAAAATGTGTGTGATGTGACTATTTGCTGGTTTAATAAACATTAATATATTTAAAATCTAAAACAAAAATACAATCTTTATATTTCAATGAATATCAAAAGAAAACCCTATCTTTTGATACAAAAACGTAATGTTTGCTTATGTAAACTTAGAGAATCAATAGAGATTACTAGTGATTCCAATGCATCATGAATGGGGGAAGGGGGTGGCTGGTCAAAAAAGGGAGAAAAACTCAATAATCTACTCGAAGGCTACTTTTTACCAGAGGAGTTTCCTAATGGGAGAGTTTCTTCTTTAAAAAGCAAATAAAGGCATTAGAGTATGACTGAAGAAATGCTCACAACATACGTAAATAAAGTGATATTACAGCACTTAACTGATGACAGTCTCTGCTTTTTGACCTGAATCAGATCTTTAGGGTAGACACTGCACTAAAGTTGTAAGACGTTGTTTGAGCTTATTTCAATAAGGCATTTTTCCATTTGGAAGCCCCAACCTGGCCGGTCTGCTAGAGGAAACACTGCATATGCCAAACCCTCCAGTATGTTATTTTGCAGACAACAAAGATTTTTAACATTTTTGAGTGAACGAATTGTACAGAAACTCCACACTACCTGTCCTCATCCTGGGTTCTTGTAGACCGCTTAAAGATCTGGCGCAAAGTGTGACATTACTGCCTATTATGGTTGTTGCACCCGTACAGTCAGGGGATCTCAAGGGCTCATTCACACCTATCTACTTTTTTGCGCTTTTCATACATTTCATACATTAGTAAGTTGTCATTGAATTCTAAAATTTTAAGCAGATTTGACCTTTTATAATGCACCTGGACCTATTTACCATGCTTTATCACAGGTAATTCAATAGGTTTTTGTATTGGTAAAAACACATGGGGAAAATACGTTAATAGTGCATCATTAAAATGAGCACCAGTTGTAATGTGTTTTTAACCATTTTCCCAGTGCATATATATGGAAATGAGCCTCAAATGCAAATGTTACTATTTGGAAATTTGTCAGCAAGTGAGGAAAAAATGGAGACCAATAACTTAAGTAGTGTTTATTTCTGAAAGAAAAGTAACAGTAAATCCAGAAATGTTAAACTAAGGTGCTTAATTTACAATAAAAGGTTAGACGTACTTTAAGTGACATTAGTTACCTGTTGGAACTGGGTAATTGAAAGAGTCCTACAGTGAAGGTTCCTGATGAGCACTCTGTGAACACAAGTTCAGGATCGTGTGTTCATTGACCTTTTACGTCATGTAGACCTACTGATGCTTAGGGTAGGACTGCTGCTATGCTTGATAAGAGTGTTGCTTAAACATCAAACCAAAATCAGAACCTTTATTGTTTCAGCTCATCATGTTATATCATTTTAGTAGACCCAGAGAATGTTTCATTATCAACCTCTAAGAAAACTAAACTTGTAGTTCTTTGATCTGTATTTCACCTTGTAATGTTACTTTATTTATTACCTCAATCCTACAAGGTATCCTTTGGGCCACCGTTTTGTATGTTACCCTTTGACATTTGTTCAAGTCTTTTAACCACCCAAATACTAATAAATAAGTGCACATGAATAAAGTAGAAGAATGCAACATATATAAACCTAAATGTAAAATTAAATCGGATGGTACTGTGCTACTCCTTTTTTGAATTTTCTACCAGTAAAGGATTAGTTTGCAAATGATGATAGAAACAGAAGGAAAGCACTGGATGTATTGTCTTAACTACAGTGATTGCTAGATCGCATTTTTCGCCATTCCTAATTAAAACTTTATCTATTCTTAAGAGATGTTGCTTGAAATTGGCAGTCATTTTGGACCTACACACAGCAATTTGGGGTAATTTTGGTGTAAACAACAAATGTGACTGTTGGAATTGTTTCATATTTGGACAGCTTGACTGTTCTTCAGTTGAGTTGCTGAGAAGATATCTGATGTCGTATAGAAAAATATATTCCCCTGTTATCACTCCCTTGTCTCTTATACCTTCTGAAGCTCATGAAACATTTACATATACATTTGTGAATGTTATTAATAGTCCTTTTATACAAGGCAACTTGTATTTTATGCCCAAGATTCAGTGTTTTTGTTGCATTCTCACCTTTTATCGTAACCACATTAAAGATAGTGGGAGCAAATCTCATAGTGGCTTAAATGAGATGATCAATTCACTCAAGTACACATTTTTAGCCGTATAATATTTAGGTGACACTAAAAAGAAAATCTTGTTTACTATATCTCTCTGATGACTGGTACCAACTAAGAAGAGCAATTGCTGAAAGGCACTGCATTTTCAGTACTAACTACCCAAATCGTGCAATACCATATACCAGTGGATCCCAAACTTTCTCAGTTCGAGGCACCCTTAGGCTACCACTGAACAAATATAATTACCAAGTAGTCCCCTGCCTTGCTTATCAGCTGCTCTTGCCATGGCACCCCTTTGAAATCGCTGCGGCACACAGTTTGGGAACCACTGCCCTATACAGTTAGTGTATGAGAAAATGGTCATATTTGTTAAGAGTTGTTTATGTGAGGTCTTCCCTAGATGTTTGCTTTTGGGCATTTCACATTGTAACACTTTCAAAGTGCGTTGTCTTACTGCAATTGGCTGAGGACTTCTTTCTTGACTACATAAATGCTGACAGATCATGTTGCTTTGAGAAAAGACACAAAACTTATATAATGATGTCTAAACAATGTTCATCAGTACTGCAGTATGTATAGGAAAGTATTATATCCAAAATATAAATAAGTTTTTATAGCTTTCATTGATTAAGTCCATTTCTGTGCAAAACATCTATTTGCATGATCGTGTAAAAAGGTATTTTATCATATCATCATCATCAACATTTATTTATATAGCGCCAGCAAATTCCGTAGCGCTTTACAATTGGGAACAAACATTATTAAGACAATACTGGGTAATACATACAGACAGAGAGGTAAGAGAAATATCATATCTATATGTGTAATTGTAATTATTGCATAAAGGCCATCGATAAAGATTGGACCTATTTTTTGGACCAGTACTACATTACCTTTTTTTTTTAATATATTAAAACCATGTTCCATTCCTCTGCTCCCATAAAGATTGAATGATAACTGCACAATCCTTTTTTTTTGTTAAAGTAGTATTAAAACTTAGTAAATACATTTTGCATTTGTTAGACTGTAGGGCATTATTCTAAACCTATCTTTCTTTCTTTAGGTCTGGCTGGGAATTTGAAGGTGCTACTATTGTTTATTGCCCCTCCAGAAAGACATCTGAACAGGTCACAGCAGAATTGTACAAATTGGGCATTTCCTGTGGCACTTATCATGCTGGCATGGGGATCAAAGCAAGGAGAGATGTACATCACCGTTTTATGAGAGATGAATTACAGGTATAAGTCTGATGGTCATGTGATGAGACTGAGCTTATTGGTTGAGCAGGTGTACTGCAACAGTGGCTGTTCAACTACTGTCATATTATGGTTGTAATTAGAGACTGCTAAACTAGGTTAACAAGCACATTTTTAGGCTTGTCAGAGCATCTGTTGCATCTATTTTTCAAAACTGGTTACAGGCTAAAATAATACATGCATTAGACTAAAATAACCAGTAGCCAATTGGCATCAGAATGTTAACAGGAACAAAGACTATTTCAGCTGTACCAGTTTCTGCGGATCTGAAGTAAAAGGTGGTAGGCCAAAATAAGCCACACACACAAACATACATACAAAAATATTATAAAGTGCTGATGTGAGGCTTCTGCTAAACTGGTCCTGGTACATTGTTGAAATACACCTCAATTGAACCAAAATCCATCATGTTTATGATAGTTATAATTTTACTCATAAATACATTTTATAGAAAACACCCACACAAACTAGTATAATTGTGGGGGGGTCCATTGCCAAAGACCCCCTAAAGTTTGTATGAGCTTACATGCTACCCACGTTTCAACAGTGTTTTCTCCCCACCAACAACCACACTAAGTCATGTATTTGTGGGTGGAATTATCCTTTTAAAGCAGTGATACACATTATGTAGCAAACCCATAAAGCTGTTTAAAAGGTCACCTGATTAATATAGCCGCAATAGCAAACATAGCAAAACTTATTTAAATTATAGAACTATACAAACAACTTCAGGATCTTGAACCGCAACGTATAATCTTTTCAGATTCAGTAATTTTACAGAAGATTGGAGTAATTAGAAGAGAATTAAATCAGATCAAACAGCTCACAAACTCAATATGTTGAATGCAGAGTCTACCATAGATTGAATTGTACAAGTAATTAGCAATCAAAAATCTGGCAAATCACGAGAACCCCTTGGTTTTTCAGCCGAATGCTATAAAAGAAATTGCTACCTACCTCTTCTTTTTATTCAATTCTTTACAGTGAATCTTTGACTAACGTCATATTTGAGGATTGTATAGAAGTTATCCATTCGAAAGTAAAAGGTCTTTTTTGTGCAAATCATAGACCCATTTCTCTAATAAGCAGTGATATTAAACTCTATGCTAAAATCCTTGCTAATCGTTTGAATCGGGTACTTCCCACGCTTATACATCAAGCCATAATAATAGACAAGCAATGGATCTGATCCAGATTATAGACAAGACTGAATCTCCAGCAATCATTCTGTCATTTGATGCCAACCAGGCCTTTGATAGAATCTCTTGATTATACCTCTGAATCTACCTTTTGTAAACTTAGTCTTTGAATCATTTTGGCTAAAAATTCCATTACGAAAATATGATTTCCTCAATTTATAGTATTCGCATAGACAAATTAACAGTTTTTCATAGAAGACATGAATTTTAATGGGAATCTGATCTTGGCTCTCTTCCTGAAGAGAATTATTAGAAATTGCTTAAAGATGGAACGGCTCATTCTTCCATTTCGACCACAATCAAGGACACCGCATACAAACTATATTATTGTTAGTATCTAACCCCTGATATACTCTGCAAGGTATAGGTCTCTTCTGATCCAGCTTGTTGGAACAATTTTGGCCATAGAGGAGATTTTTACCAAATATAGTGGACCTGCCGAAAATGTCTCACTTTTGTACAGAGAGCTACTCAACTCTCTTTTTTAAAATTCCCATAAACAAAGGTCCTTGGACCTTTTCCCTAACCTGCACAATATCTAGACAAATATTCTATTAAATTGTTGAACCACATCTTAATAGCATCAAAATGAGTCATAGTAACCTATATGATAAAAAGAAAAAGGTCCTCCTTTAACATTACTTAAAAATTGTGTCTGGCATGTTACATGCATGGAAGAAATCACAACTTGCCTACATGACAAACTTGACCTTTTCTTTCAAGTCTGGTCCCCATGACTTTCCATATAATACTTTTCTACTCCCTGGATCCAGTAACTATTAAGATAATTTTTAATCTTCCCTAACCCTCAATAGTATTCTTAGTAATCTTTGTTAATTCCATTTGACATTACACTTGGTCTCCTGTAGACTCCCCACCACCATCCTTCCAACATCTTAATTAACCAATATTACTTTACATTAAGATTTAAATTGTGTAAATGATCGACTGATTTTCTATTACTACAATGCATATATTAAAAAAAACAGAATGTTTATTTACTGAAATGTTGTTTTAATAATTCATGTTTGTAAAAATTAAGTTTTTGGGGAACAAAAAGACATGCACCATTATAATATTCAAATCATGAACTGGACCACGAAGTGGGAACATTTGGTAAATGCATAAGAAAATCAGTGACCTATGGAAAATTGTGGAGGATTGATAGTTTTTAAAAACACGTTCTCCTAAAATGATATATATATATATATATATATATATCTATTGTAATATGTTTATAGACTCCTTTCAGATTACCCATATGGATAAGTAGCTGGTGTCTGTCTTTTTCTGAGTTGCTAAAATCCATAGTTATTCTACAGAATGTGTTGCTTAAGAGCATTGCGGACAGTTCTGGTGCACCTGTCATTCATAATGAAATATGACTTGTATTTTTCACCTGCCAGTGTGTTGTGGCCACTGTTGCATTTGGCATGGGCATCAATAAGCCAGATATACGCAAAGTTATCCACTATGGAGCCCCTAAAGAAATGGAGTCATATTATCAAGAGATTGGTAGAGCCGGAAGAGATGGCCTTCCCAGCAGTTGTCATGCTTTGTGGGCTCCAGCAGACATAAATTTTAACAGGTAAATGCATGTTCTTTTTTTTTTTTTTTTAACTATTTATTTTGAAAAATAGCAATCATGTACAGATAAGAATCAACAATTAGTACACTTACAGGGCAAGAGACAAAAACAGAGAACAGTACATGTGATGGGCATAAGTCAAAGAAGCTGAAAATGTTTGAGTAGCAAATATATAAAATAGCCAGAGGTTGTCAATAGCCAGACAGGTAAGTATACAATTGTTATCCAGGATACTCAAGAAACTATAACATTTTATAACAATATAGTGTGGGGGGCTGGCACTGGTCGCCACCGAGACTGAAAAAATAAGAGAACATGCTTCTCAATTATCCACACTGTTCCTTACCCCTATCTTTCCTTTTTAAGAGGAGGAACAAATAGATAGAAGAGGGGCAATAAAGGTTTTCGAGGGGATTACTGCTTAGATGCTCTGGGAAGGGAAACACTATCAAGAGTCAGGTCACCTATGAACCTAGGGAGTCTTTTTAGGAGGAAAGAGATGGTACAGGAGGTAAGGGGTTATAAGTTAAGCCAAGGAGCCCAAACCTGGTGAAATTTATCATCCTTATCATGCAGGTGGTATGTAATCTGTTCCATCCGGGCAATAAACCAGATATAGGATCGCACGGCCGCCATAGTGGGGGGGTTCAGCTTGTTTCCAAGACTTAGCTACTAGGCAACGCGCCGCAGCCAGGACATGGGGGGCCAATTTCGCAGACTGTCTATCATCCTCAATCAAAGGGTAACAAAGAAGAAAAGACAATTGGTCTTTCCGGACAGGGCATGGAAGGAGGGAGGAGAGGAGGGTCCTAACTCGGTCCCAAAAGGAGGATATTTTAGGGCAGGACCACCAGATATGTATAAAGGAGCCCGTCTGGCCACAACCCCGCCAACATAATGGAGAACTAGAGGGGAACATTTTAGTGAGTTTGTCAGGTGTATACTACCACCTAAAGTATACTTTATATGCGTTCTCCTTCACCAAAGTGGAAATAGAGCTGGTGGCAACTTGATCCCTTATGATTTCCCAACAATCCTCCTCTGGGGGGGGGGGCCCAGATCCCTCTCCCACTCCCTCTCATACCTACCGCCCGGAGGTAAAAGTACATTGAGAATTAAGCTGTAGATAGAGGAGATCATGCCCCTACCCAAGGGTGAGGAGAGACATAGGGATTCAAAGGGAGACCTAAGAGGGGGTAGAGGAGCCCCCCCCGAGTAGAGAGCCCACAAAGTGTCGTAATTGGAAATACTCGTAGAATTTAGGATGGAGCCTTGGATATTTAGAGCGTAGGTCATCCCAGGAGATAAAGGCCCCCTGAAATAATAGGTCTCCAACAAATCGAACTCCCGCAGTGACCCAAGGACTATAGAAGGCAGAGGAGAGTCCAGGAGGAAAGGCAGGGTTACCCCAAAGAGGTAGGACAGTAAGAGAAGACACCGGTATCTTGAGATGGGGTCGGCAGGTCTCCCATATTGCAGCTGAGAATAGAAGGGTAGGGCATTGGGAGGCAAGGGGAGATCTAGTTAGTTTTGAGAGACCCCACATACAGGACAAGATTGGAAAATTAAGATAAGCGGATTCGATGTCAACCCATGACAGTGCCGCGGGCGGGGGGGGGGGGGGGGCAAAGGTTGCTACGACCTGGCTCAGATGAGCCGCCCAATAATAAATTTTCAAATCCGGGAAGCCCCTACCACCACCTCTGGTGGGTCTCTTTAAGAGAGCCAGCTTAATCCTGGGAGACCGGCCGTTCCAGATAAACTTAGAGAGACATTTTTGGATAGATGTCAGATCCGAAAGGGGGACTCGGACAGGGAGGGTCTGGAAATAGTAGAGAAGCTTAGGAAGGAGGTTCATTTTGACGGAGATAATCCTGCCCAGCCACGAAATGATCAGTGAGCGCCAGGAGAGCAATTCAGACTTGATCTTAACAAAGAGGGCTGGGTAGTTCTCCCGGTAGAGGGAGTCATAGGAGTCGGTAATGAAGATACCTAAGTATTTAATTTTCTTTCTCTGCCACCGAAAGTTAAAGCAAGAGGTGAGTACCAATCCTTCAGGGTAGGGAATATTAAGGAGGAGAGCCTCCGATTTCGTAATATTGATCTTGTACCCTGAGAGGTGCCCATAATGGTGTAATATGCCAAAGAGTCCAGGGAGAGACTTCTCGGGCTGCAGGAGAGTCAGAAGAACATCGTCCGCAAAGAGAGAGAGCTTACTCTCCAGATTCCCTGTCCGCACACCCTGTATGTTCGGGCAGGCCCGGATAGAGGCCGCAAGAGGCTCTATAACGAGGGCAAAGATGAGAGGAGACAGAGGGCACCCCTGCCGTGTACCGTTGGATATGGCTATAAGGTCAAAGGGAGAACCGTTGATCATAACTCTTGCGGAGGGTCGAGAGTATAAGGCTTGAATACCCGTGAGGAGGTTGCCCGAAATCCCAAACGCCGACAAGGCTCGGGACATAAAGCTCCAAGATATACTGTCAAAAGCCTTTTCGGCATCAAGGGAGAGAACAATAGCCGGGGCCTTCCTGGTATTAATGATATGAATCAGATCAACGACTCTCCTGGTATTGTCTCTGGCCTGACGCCCCGGTATAATGCCAACTTGGTCATAATGTATAAGGGAGGGAAGGACCGAATTTAGTCTATTAGCCAAAATTTTTGCATATAATTTGACATCTATATTAAGCAGGGAGATAGGGCGATAACTAGCGCAGTCATGAACATCCTTACCCTCCTTATGAATAATGCATGTTCTTTTAATGCAGTACACATTGGCTTAATCATGTTTACATTTTAGAGATAAAGAGAGAAAATCCAGGTTGTCAATTTACCTTTAGTTTTGCACCAGATTTCTGTGTATACCCAACAGCTATCATAAACAATCTTGCATTATTCTTTTATCTAGCACTGCAATTAAATTATTTTGTTCTATTGTCCTTTCATATTTCACTACTCCAGCATTTAGTCTCTGAAAATGAAATGTGCATGAATTGGTGAGGCTAGTCAATACATCGCTTTGGCACATTTACAATCCCAGCTCTGTGCTAAGCAGAACCTATTATCTTATTTGGTGTTTGTATGTGGCTTTGTTACTGCTCCCACATACAAAACACTAGACTATTTCCACGTTAGATTGTAAGCTCTCTTATGAGCAGGGCCCTCCTTAACCTCTGTTTTCATGTCTACATTTATTTTGTCTACCTTTTGTATGTCTCTGTTTTAGACATTTCTGGTTTTCCTCGCTGTGTGGCGCTGCAAAGCACTGTGGTGCTTTCAAATCAGCGACAGTAATAATAGTGAGAATAGTTGGGGGCGACTATTACTAATAAATATACTGTTAGTGTGGCTATTTATGGGACAAGTGAATTGGTTAATACATTAGGGACAAAAGTATCTACATTTGACATGTAGTGCATATCAGATATGATTTCTTTTTCAGTTTGGATTTTACAATGATCTTTTAATTTAAAAAAATAAATAAATAAATGTGGTCCAAGAATCAAGTCCGAAGCAAAATTAGAAATGAAATGCAGAAAAGCAAAAAGAATGCCTCTTGTATTACCAATATATTACATTCCTTCTCTCCCATTTTTGAAAATGCTTATTAAAAATATTTCTGGGTTTAGTTCTTTAAATCTTATGTGAACTAAACTATGTACTGCAAAATCACAATGTAAAACTACATTTGGGCATTCAAATATCAGTCCCTGCCCCATTGGAGCTTATAGTCTAAATTCCCTAACATACACACAAACAGAAAGAGAGAGACTAGGGTCAATGTTGAGAGCAGCCAATTAACCTACTAGTATGTATTTGGAGTGTGGGAGGAAACCGGAGCACCCGGAGGAAACCCACGCAAATACGTGGAGAACATGCAAACTCCACACAGATGAGGCCATGGTCGGGAAATGAACTCATGACCCCAGTGCTGTGAGGCAAAATTGCTAACCACTTAGCCATCGTGCTGCCCATATGTATGTTTGTTTTTTTGTGAATGTATTTGAGCAAGATTTTTTTTTTTATTCGTAAACAAGGAAGTTATACCTTCTGCATTAGAGCATTTATTTATTATAACAAACAATGATGAATGTGTATGTTGCTATCAAAACCAAAGTTTGAGGTTAGATGTAATTGTTTCTGATGTAAACCTGGAGCAAATGCTGGTGCAGAACGGCAGGCATCTTGAGATGCTTTGCGTATTTGCGCAGTTGCAGTTCTTTGTCAATACATTTTGCTCATTTATCTCACTTTTGGATATACATATTTAATCTCAGAATTACTCCCCAAGTGTACGAGTATAACATTATTGCTGAATTAATATTTATTTATAAAGTGCTAACATCTTATGCAGTACTATACATTTAGAGGATTGTGTTACAAGCAAGTTACATACGATGGCATTGAAACTGTAGATAACAGTGGCCCTGCTCAAATGAGCTTAGAATCGAAGAGGTGTAGAAAACAGTGACAGTGACTAGGGAGAGTAGAAGTGCAACAGAGGTTGAGAAGATGGGGACAGGCTATCTTTACCGACAAAGGGAAAAAAAAAGGTGGTAAATTGTCGCTTCATTATTGCTTAATAAAACAGCGTAACTTCTTTAATTAACCTGATTATGATTATTTGACCAGCTTTGGGGCACTTTCATTAGTATCTATGGATGATTCATAGTATCCATATATAGAATTTAGTGCGTGCATTAAACATTGCAAACTAGTTTTAGAGATAAAAAAACTAAAGATAATGCACATACACCTATAGATGCATATATGCACACACAAGTCGTGGCCAAAAGTTTTGAGAATGACACAAGTATTGATTTTCAGAAAGTTTGTTGATTCAGTGTTTTAAGACTTTTTTTGTCAGATGTTGCTATGATATACGGAAGTAAAATTACAAGCATTTCATAAGTGTCAAAGGCTTTTATTAACAATTACATTAAGTTTATGCAAAGAGTCAAAATTTGCAGTGTTGATCCTTCTTTTTGAAGACCTCTGCAATTCGCCCTGGCATGCTGTCAATCAACTTCTGGGCCACATACTGACTGATGGCCGCCCATTCTTGTCTAATCAATGTTTAAAGTTTGTCAGAATTTGTGGGTTTTGTTTGTCCTCCCGCCTCTTGAGGATTGAGCACAAGTTCTCAATGGGTTTTCTCTCCTCTGTCTCCCCAGCAACAGGTGTTTATTTCTACCTTGGGCAAGATTGCATTGGGGATTGTGTGTTCTATATATGCTGAAATAAATGTGTGTCTTTTGATATTTTTTATATACTTTTCCTCTTCCGCCACAGGTTGTAGCTGGGGGCCCGATGCTGCCGCCATACCATCGGGTAGGTAGAGCAGCACCGGACCGTACTGGGAGTGTGGAAAGGTAAGTTCTCATTCCCGGCACTAGCATGGAGATGTTAAAATGACAGTCAACTTCTATCTGGGAGGGCCTGCAGCCTGGCCCCGCAGAGCCAAGGCTCCACTTGGGAAGCAGGGTCCGGCGGGGCCACCTCATCAAATGTAGGCCCCCACTAGGCACAGTCGCAGCACGGGGGGGCTGTCCTCAAGGACGCTGACTGCTGACGTTCTGGGACTTGGGGGAGGTGTAAAAGAGCCCTGCACTATGTCATTCACCTCCTTCCTGACTGATTTCAGCTGTGTTCTGAAGATCAGTCTAAACCAGTCACTTTGCCAGCAACCCTTCTGCCTCTTTACCTGCTATTTTCTTTATCAATGGAATAAGGAGAGGTATATGACCATATATGAGTCCTGGGGGGGGGGAGGTGCGGAGGTGCAGGCCCAAGCAGCATCATTGCACTCCCCACCCTGACTAATTTCATGTGTGTACTGAAGTTCAGACACTGCCATGAGCTATGCACTTCCACTGACTCATTTACTCTTCTCTGTATCTACAGCAGCAGGTAAATACTGCTAGCTAGAGTGAGATTGCATTGGAAATATGTAATCTATTTCTACTCAGATTCTGTTGAGTTTTAGTGTCTTTTGATACCTTGTTCACTTTTCAACATTTGTATCTGCCTCTTTCCTGCCCTTTTCTTTTCACATTGCATAAAGAGAGGTCTATGAGTACTGAGTCCTGGGGGGAGGAGCAGGTACAAGCAGTATAATTTACACTGCCCCTTCCTGACTAATTTCAGGTGTGTACTAAAGATCAAACACTGTGACCATTAGCTATACTCTACGTTATCTCTACAGCAGCAGATAATTACTGCTAGCAAGAGTGGGATTGCAATGGAATTTTGTTGTATATTTCTGCACAAATTCTGCTGAGTTTTTTTTGTGTATTGATACCTAGTTCACTTTTCAATATTTGTGTTGGGCTTTTTTCCTTCTCATTTTCTGTTCATGATGGATAAAGAATGGTATATGACTACTAAGTCCTGGGGTGAGGTGCAGATCCAGGCAGCATAATTTGCACTCCCCCTGACTGATTTCAGGTGTGTACTGAATATCAGTCAAGATCAGACACTGTGCCAGCAAATTACACACTTCTGTCTCTCCAGCAGCAGGTATTTACTGCCAGCTAGAGTGGGATTGCATTGGGTTTGTGTGGTATATTACTGCAGAGTTGTTTTCTATTGATACCAGTTTCACTTTTTCATATTGTGTATACTGTATCTGCTGTTTTTTCCTGCTCTTTTTTTCATCAGGATGAATAAAGAGAGGTTTCTGACCTAATGACCCTCGGGGAGGTGCAGGTACAGGTAGCATCATTTGCACTCCCTCCTACTGGTTTCAAGTGTGTACTGATTATCAATATACTGTAGATCAGACACTCTGCCAGCAGTGCAACTCTCCTCTGTCTCCCCAGCAGCAGGTATTACTTCTATCTGGGACAAGATTGCATTGGGGATTGTGTGTTCTATATCTGCTGAATTAAATTTGTGTCTTTTGATATCTGGTTCACTTTTCCATATTCTGTATTCTGTATCTGAATTTTACTGCTCTTTTTCTTTTTAGGTTGGATAAAGAGAGGTTTATGCATACTGGGTTCTGGGGGGAGGTACAGATAGCATAAATTGTTCTCCTCTCTGACTGGATACAGGTGTATACTGAATATCAGTCTAGATCAGACACTGCAGTTCAACTCTCCTCTGTTTCCCCAGTAGCAGGTAGTGACTTCTAGCTGGAGTGGGATTGCATTGGGGATGGTGTGGTATATTTATGCAAAATTTACTGATACCTGGTTTTCCTTTTCTATGTTGTGAACTCTATATCTGCCTTGGTTTATCTTCCTTGCCTGTCCTGCCAAATAACGGGAGATCTAGGATGGCAGGAATTCATCTGTGACTTGTCATACTTATGTAAAATATCAGGCTGTGACCAAGTAGACAGTCAAAAAGGGACGCTTTTGGCGGGAGATCAGTTGTCATACGCGCTGGCTAGAATCACCTCTGGTTGGGTGGAAACAGCCTGGGCTAAGGCATTAGCGCAGTCTAATTCTGCGTTTACCCAGCAGTTTGCTTCATGCCACTGGTTGCAGGAGAAGAGACCTGTCCTTCCATCAACTTCACTGACTCTTCAGCCGATTAGTTTGGGCAATCCATATACTTCTCTTAGCAATGAGACAAAAAGAGCCTGTTTGGGCGATATTCCTGGTTAAAACTGTACAGAGTATTGTAAGAGTTTCCTTATCCTTAGAGAATATTCTAGAGAACTCTTCACAGACTAAGTTGCATAAAAAGCAGTCCTGTCTTAGTCCGGTCCTGGAGAGTGTTTGTTTATGAGTGCTCTTCCCAAGCAGAGCAATCCAACAAAGAGAATATCTTGCTTTTGACAAGGACTCTACAAGACGCGGCATGGTGTGGATGATTTAGTGTGGACAGTTCTTAGTTACTATACATCTAGGACAGCGGGTAGTCAGCAGAGTCTGCAGGACGCTGTTTAAAAGAAAGAAAAAGCAGTTGCTTTCCTTCCTTATCCTCAGCAAAAAATTGAAGTGCAAGTCGCGGACCCAACCTGTACATAAGTTGAGGTTATATGCAGATATCAGACCCTTGATCACCTACCAGAGTAGGTTACAAGGAAATTCCACCTAGGGGGTTGTCTCTATAGCACGATTGTCTGATGCCATGTCTTTTCTTATCCACGAATACCACTGGACTTAAAAATGGTACAACTGTTAGTGACTGCTGCTTTACTGAGACTCATTTTTAGCTTCAGATTGTTTCAACTAGACCACAGAAAAGTGGCCATAGCAACTTTTTGCAGTCTGGATGGCATAGGTCTATAATGGCGACCTTCTCTGTACACATCTGTAAGGAATATGTATATCTTGGGACACAGCCCTGGATGCTGGTAAAACTGGGGTCCAAAATTTTATCTTGTTGGTCTCAGCTTGCCGAGCCAATTGGCTCAATGCTTGGGAGGCAGATGCAGGGTCAAAAATACTCTGGAGTCCTTGTCTTTTACAGTGATGTCTGTTCGGGGTTGATTTGTATAAGATTATTAGCCAGGCGAGAGGTGAAAGAGTTCCTTCTGTTATATCTGCCAAGAGAACAGGACTCTTGGTTTCAGGCCTTTTCGCGTAGTGGTGAAGGCACAGGGGTTAGGAATTGCTTTGGCAGTTCCCGGCTCATCGTGGAGGACAGCTGGTGTGTTCCACTAAGATGCCATCAGCCAGGTCCTTGAAATGACAGGCTGCATAATGGACATTCTGCCCACCCACAGAGGCAGTTGTGTGTGCCTGTCTGCTGATTTATAGGGGTCGGGTTCAGTTCCACTTCAGATTCCTGTGTGAAGGGATAAATTGATTTCCTACCTTCTCACTACCTGTCTCCTTGGGGACCAGCTTTAATTGCCATGCGGTTAGATACGGTGCATCATGGGGCTTCGGCCAAGCAGTTTACTCGGGCAGCTACGTGGGGCTCCGTACATACATTTACAAGTCTAAGTACGGTAGGTTTTGGTATAGGGTGCTGCGCACTGCAACTTTATGAGCGTTCCCACCCAAAGGGAAGTAGCTTTGTTATGTCCCCATGGTCGAGTGATCCCAGTGGATTATAGAGAAAATAAGATTTTATACTTACGTTAAAATCCTTTTTTCTCTGACATCCTTGGGGGACACCGGGACCTTGGGTATAGAGTAGGGAGAGGCGAACACTGGCACTTTAACTTTAGTAAAACAAAGCTCTGGCTCCACCCCCTCTATACCCCACCTCCTGCTAGAGGCCAGTCTAGTTTAAGTGCCCGGCGAAAAGGCTGTGTCTGGGCTGCTCAGCTGCCCTCTTCTGTTACTTTTATTATTTTATGGCAGGAATATGCAGTATGCAGCGTGCGGCAAGCGCTGTATGGAGGGGGATGTCGGAGGTGCTGTGAGAGGAGCCTCTGTTGCCAGCCTTCCTCCCAACGTTTTCATACCCTCCTAGGAGCCGGGCACAGTCGACGCAGGCTGTGTCCGTCCTCCTGATCTGACAGTCAGATAGACGGCAGACACTGCGTGAGGAGGAGTGGCAGAAGGTAAGTGAACCCTCTCCCAGCACAATGCTGAGTGAGAGGGATAGAAAATCGCAGTTTGTCCCTGAGCAGGCTGCTTTTTACTAGAAGCAGTCATTCTATGAAAAAAAAAAAAAAAAAGATTCTATTTTTAGCTCGGGAGACAGGGTCAGGCAAGGGTCACTAAGATAGTGAAGCCTTGCTAGGCACTGGGTTGTTGAATGTTACCAGTGGGAGTGGTGTTTCTTCTAATTACACTTCCTCCACGGTAGTCTCTCACTATTATGTTTGCAGACACCAGAATAAACAGCCATTTTATAGCTCCCTTTTTCTGTCCTGAGTCCCGATAGAAAGGTTTGGGGATTGTTATTTTCAAAAGTCTATTTTTACTCTGTGGGGCTTTTATTGGCTGTATTGCAGGCTCACTTTCTGTTCAGTATTGTGGGCTGCTTGTTATTTAAATTGTGTTTTGTTACACTGTTTATTACACTGTTTTGTTTGTGTTTTGTCCCATCTGTTAACATGTCAGAAGGGGAAAAACCATGCGTGGTAAAGCTAGTGTTACATCACTGTTGAGTTTCACCTGGGCTGTTTGCCACGTAAAGCTACCATCAGGTCAGTCATGTGCGCAGGTTCTGTGCGCAGCCTGCCTGCTTTCAAAGAGCATACCGTGTAATACAGCAGCTGCTGCTTTACATACAGCAACAAAGGCCTGGGTTCGGTCTCTCTCCAATACAGTGGCTGAACTTGCTCAGTTGGTGCTGTCACAGGCTGTGGTCGCTCCATCTTCTGATTCTGCTTGCACTGTAGCAACTGACATGGGTTCTAGTTTGCTAAGTCAAGGTTTGACTGTTTCTCCCTGGCGGAGTCTGTACACCCTGCTTGGGTACAGGGAATTGCATCCTCTGTACAGGGTATGGTTTAGGTTTCTTCCTCTTAGAGAGGATGTTACAATCTGTAGCACCGTATTCCTCACATAAGCGTAGGAGGATGGCGCCACAACTTCAGGAAAATAAGCCAGATTTTGACACTAGTTCCCAAAATGAAGGTAATTTAGCGGTGAATTCTGACATGGATGCTCCTTCAGTTGTGGAGGAGATTCATTCGGTTTGCCAGAGTGTGGAGGAATTAATACAAGCTGTGTGTCAGGTACTTCACTTTCCTAAGTAAGAGTTTCCTCATTTTGCTCTAGTTATTCTGGGAAGAAGTTTACCAAAGTTAAATGTTTCTTTTTCAGCTATGAAGTTGTTTCTCACTTTTATTGTTTGTTTCTGTCCTCTTGGGCTTGGTTAGTAAAATAACTGACTTGCCTGCAGGATGGTGAGGTATAAGAGGGAGGAGCATTTAATTGTTAGATTATTTAAAACACCCATGTCCTGAAAGAGGCTCTAAAGCCCATGGACCAGTGTCCCCCATGGACTAAGAGAATAGGATTTAACGTGAATATAAAATCTCATTATAAAATTTATTGGTCTGTGTGATGTCTGCTCGGTTATGCATTCGGACACCACTGCATCGATTTGTATGAAACCAAAGTGAAGTGATCCAGTTGTATCCTGGCTAGGTTTTCTGAGGGTTCGGGTCATGATCGGACCTTCTACTGGTGTATGATGAACTTTGACCCGAGGAGCCAGTTCTGGGCCTTCCACTGGATGGATTTGGACGACATTTAATATTAAAAAAAAAAACATCACTGGGCAGCCACCTCATGGGTGTGTTAGAAGAGCTACTAACTATTTTTAAATGGTTGACAGTTACAGCCAACTCATTGATAACTTAATAACTGGAAGATTTAAACTCGGGCAATGCCGGGTACTTCAGGTAGGATATATATATAGATAGATATATTTTCACTTTTTTAATTGTTCAAGGAAAGCTATGTGGATGGAATAAGTGAGGTATTTTCTACCCTTGGTTTATGTTAATTGCTTTTGGTTCCAGATATGTTGCATTTTCTTTGTTTATCTTTTGCTTCTTTATAGTAAATATATGTCTATTTGCTCTCTTATTCCATGACTTCTAGAAACTAAATATAAAATGTCATAAAAGAAATGCTTATTTAATGATACACTGTATCTCTCCATCTCCTTTAGGCACATGCTCTTTGAGATCAAAAATCCACTTTTTCGGGACTACAAGCTGAAAATGTTGACAAAGATGGAAAAATACCTTCATTCATCCAGTTGCAGGCGCAAGTATGAGCCCATTCTTGGTCATATACATATTATTCTTTTAACTCTGTATCCTACTTACCATATCAGGTTTACTGTACTGTATCTATTTCTAGTAATCTGTCGGTGATAAGACTGCAAAACTTTAAACATATAGGTACTCATTTAGCTATAGGAGTCCATCCTGCTATTTTGCACCTTAGCAAAACCATGTTGCTCTGCAGGGGAGGGACATATGCTGTGTGCTTACAAATTTATTTGTGAGTGGGGCCATCCCAGCTCAAATATAAAACACAGTATTAAATAAAGCTGCCCAGTATTTTTGTGTCTCGCATGCAAAAGTAGACCGTATTAAAAATAGCATTTTCACCTCATGTATCGCAAAGCATGGGTTCTCCATGTGCAAATTTGCAACTTTACTGAATTTGTTCCTAACACTAAATGAGGCCCAGTGCTGTAATGCATGCATGTCATTATACTATAGCCATAGACATATTTTGGAAAAATATCTTTTCCATACCGTGTGACTAAGCAATAATTGTGGTATTTTCCACTGTGGCTGTAGCCAGTGCTGCTGACATGATTTATATTAGGGGTGCTCCCCGCCGACAGTGGCAGCCGTTAATTTATTACACACACCAGGGTGGTGAGACCGAGCTTCCCCTTACTTCTAACATAGTTTCTGATGTTTTAGATCATGTCATGGTGACTGGATTGTATACTCTGCCCTCATTTTGTAAGTGTTTGTGAGTGTCTTAGGTTATTTTACAAATTGCTAGTATATAAAAAAAAAAGTGAGACATACAATCAGTTGCACCATAAAGCAAATTGATTTAAGTGTTGTGGTATTTAAAATACAACATAAAAAAACACACACAGCCACATGAACAAGGATTTTAATGTGCTGTATATAGTGTTAGAAAGAGACCATAATTTCACTTCATTGATCATTTATTTGACTAAAGGTCACTTAAATAAGATGTAAATGGTACGTGGGCGAGAGATTAATTAATGAAGATACACCCAAAGGAGCTAGGCCTAGCAAATGGCTTGAAATGGGAAAGTTTGTATGTGTCTGCCAATTCCTTTGTTTCTTTAGTAGTTTTTTTTTTTTTTAACTTGTCTTGATTATCCCTGCTACATATGTTTTTTTTAAATACCATGATGCACTTTCAAGTGATGGAAAAGCAGGTTTTACCAGTGTGTTTGTCATGACGGAGTATAAAACTTTGTTTATGGAATTGCTTTATTTCCTTATTATTCAGCAGATTTAGAATTAGGTGCTCAAATTGCTATAGCCTAAAGTGAATTAAATCCGGGGAAAAAAAACCCTTAATGTAGAACAATGTGTAAGAGACAACTATATACTTAAAAAAAAAAATATTTTTACAATGGTATGTCTTAAGTTGTCCATGCACAGCTGGTCAGCTCCAAAGGGGCCCATATAGTATGCTACTAAACATTGCCAATTTTTTATAGCTCCAAATCACACCTACTTTTGTGTAAATGCACCTGGCTTTACAGGGAAATTGTATGTGTTTGCGGGCAACAATCACGGTATCTGAGATGTTCATACAATTCCACCAACCCATGGCAGGAATTGGAAATATCAGGTTCTGCCTATGATAACTACAGCTTAATCTCATACTTTTGAACCAACATGCAAAAACAAGATTTTATTTTGCAGTTGGGATTATTTAATCAACTCAGCCTTTTTATACCTGGAAAAGGGTTTGTTTTTTTAAATAGTCTTGTCCTATATCTTTAGTGATGTGATGCAGTTTGCACTTCTGCAGAAAATGAGAATTATAGGTGTGCTTTGACCACTGTAATGTAATGTGGTGTGCACCTTGAAATATTCTAGGCTAAGCGGATGGGTTGGCACTCGCTGAATCAGGGAGGGTCAGTAAATTACCCTTTGTGACTAGGCATGTGAGACGGCTTTCCTAAATATTTCCTAAATATGATGGCGTGCATCCAGCATCTCCTGAATGTTATGACAATTCAACGAAATGTAGCACAGTGTGGTTTGCTGCTATCTACAGCATATCAGAATATTGTTTTTGATAGGCTGATGTAGAATTACGTTGTTTAGATACACTACCCAACCTCAAATTGAAAAACGTAATAATTTCAAATATACAATGTATAGCTGTATATTTTCTCAGCACGAATGACATCATCGTCTGTGAATTAAACAAAGCCAAATAATTGTGTCCCCCAGGGTTAAATTAATGAAGATTATTTTAGCCTATTGTTGTGTTCATTCAATTTAACATGTAAATTCTTGTTCTTTTTTATTTACCTCACAATGTTCCCTTGTGTAGGATCATCTTGTCTCATTTTGAAGACAAACAACTCCGCAAGGCCTCTTCTGGTATCATGGGAACTGAAAAATGTTGTGATAATTGCAAGACCAGGTAAATGCTCTCTCTAGAGGTTAAATGCCCGGACAACTAAACATTTCTGTAATGTCTGGAAAGTTTATGCAGTTTAAAACCCTTTACTGAATAATACTATGTATCTGATTATTGCTATTACAGTCTGGAAATCACCCATTCTTATATAGGTTTAAGGAAAGAACTTTTGGGGGCTGATATTATTTCGGACATATGCTAAAAGCAATTTATAGTGAAAAGTGCTAGTGATTATATATGGTGATGGACCTCATTTGTGTTGTTCTGGTATACTGCTGTCATATGAGTTATATAGAACACTATTTCCTCTTCAATACTCCATGGCAGCTATCACATATGGTTAACACCTTAATAGAGACATGAAAAGAACTGCTATGGAAGGTATATAATGTGAACCCTTCTTCTCTTATTGTCTTTTTTTTCTGTATCTGAGTAGGGCAGCTTAGTGTAGTTAAGGGTGTTTTTTCTGTTTGTTCTTTAGGAGGCTTACCTGTTGTTAGGGTATTCAGTGGATCCCAGCAATGCAACTCCAGGATTCCAAGCTGGAACATGTAGCTCCTTGGGGACGCTAGTTGTTACTTTCAGTAATAAATGAAAGGTTTGGAGACCCTGCCTTCCACTTCTGTTCACAAGCTGTGAACTCCGCACTGGCACACCAGTGATGAAGCTTTCAGGTCATACACTGCAGGTAATTTTTTCTGCAGTGTGGATCTTTGATTCTAGCATCCTCTAATCCAGCCTTCCCTGTTCTCGACAGCACTTCAGGGAAGACCGGAGATATAGACTCAGCATTATGGCTTCCACACATCAACGCGACCTCTTTGTATCTTCTGGAGCAAAAAAGTTAAACTGGGAAAGAAGACTTCTCAATGATTCTTGTCAATTTTTAGCCTCCACAGAATCCAGTAGTGTATACAGAGGTTTGGAAAACTACCACCACTGGGTTCACTGAATTGACAGCAGAGGGTACAAACTTGAATGTCTCTTGAAACACTAAGGTATTTTGCTTCTATTACTGTCACAGGGCCACTAAGGCAGAATGTATACTTACCCTAATGATGACATGGAGCTTTCAATTGAAGTATGTTTTCACACCTTTAACGCTCATAGCTTGAAACATACAGAGGATGAGGAAGAAAGCAGTTGAAGTCATAGTAATTCTTCTGCTGTGGCCTCGTAGTCCTTAGTTTGCAGTAGCCCAGGTAATGCTCCTGGGGCAGCCCTGTCATATGCCATCTTTTTTACACCAGCGGCCATTTCTTCAGCCGAACCTGCATGGTCCTCTCTTTGAGAATGTGAAGATTGAGCAGTCATTGCTAAGGCACAAGGGTCTTTCTCATAAGGTAGTTGAGGTGCTGATTCAAACCAGAAAACATAATTCTATTACAGGATTGGAATATATTGATCCTGTGACGCAAGCCAAAATATGTTAATCTTGTTTCTGCTACAATTCCTCAGGTACTTAATTTCCTTCAGGATGGATTGGCCTTGCTCTTACTACCCTAAAGGTTCAAGTGTCTGTGCTTAGTGTTAGTGTCTGTGCTGGACTTTAAACTGGCATCCGATGACCTTATTATTCTTTCAAGAAGTAAATTGGACATCACATCAAGCTTTTTCTGGCAGCTTAATCTAAATATAGTTCTGGATTCTTTAACAATGGTTACCTTTGAACAATTGCAGGAGTGTAAGCCTTAAGTGGCTCACACTGAAAGTACTTTTTCTGGTAGCAATCACTTTTGCTGTCGATTGGGCAAGTTACATGCCTGGTCTTAAAGTTCACTTGGATTAAGTAGTGTTGCCAATTCTACTTTTTTTCCCAAAGTTAGTTTCTTTTAATAATAATCAGGAAATCGTCTCTTTGTCCTCAGAATGGAAAAGAGAAATGGTTTCATTCATTGATCTTGTAAGAGATATTGCTTATCTTTCAAGAACAAAAGAGTTCAGGAAAGCGGATCAGCTTTTTGTCCTTCCCGTAGGTCCCCGGAAAGGGCATGTTCCGTCCAGACACTTATCAAGGTGGATCAAGAATATCATTACATGGGTTACAAGATGAATGGATGGGAGATGCCAGAAATCTTAATCCCACACTCTACAAGGGCAATGGCAACTTCTTGGGCACACAAGGATCAGGCTTCAGCAGATGACCTATGCAAAGCAGCTGGATGGCACAGCTTCATACCTTTTAACAAACATCTGTTGTATGTGACCTCTTCTGCTGAGACTCTGTTTAGAAGTAAAAATCTTCAGGCATTATTCAATAAGATTTTCCTTGTTTGCAGTCAATTTACTTTGTCTGGTTTATGCTTTCCCACTCTGTTTTAATACTGCTATTTCAGTAAGTCCCATTTATGATGGACGCCATGGAATATTGAAGTAGACATGAGAAAATTCTTACTGTTAATTTAATTTTCCTGAGATACGTCATGGCAGCCCAATATTCCCACCTTTTATATTCTTCAAAAACAGCTTGGGTGATGTTTCAAAGACACCAAGAGTTCTTTTCTGGTCTCTATTCAGCTGACTAGGGAGTTAACCATTGGCGATGGCTGCCATAGAATATCTCAAAGAAATTAAATTAATTGTAATTATTGCCAAGTTTTTAATTTCTAAAAAAACATTCAGAATAATGCCAGTGTATTTGGCACACAGTACTGAATGGCAAATGCAGTTTCTGTATCACATGAGATGCACTTTAATCAGGCTTTTACAACCACAAAAACTGTAAAAATATTGTAGATAATCAGGCTGATAGTGTGGTTGCTTTTGACATGTGCAGTGGTAATGGGTTGGTGTCGAATGCAGGAGTGCAAATGCTAGTTATAGGAGCTAATATCACAGGGCAAACAAATAATTAAGTAAAGCAGATGCCACAAATGAAAGGAACATGCCACCACCTTATCTTTGATTACTTTAAGCAAGGATTACAAAGTAGGAATTAAAAAGTCTTTTGGAATGTAATTGAGCTTTAAGTGTACCAATCAAAATTGTGTTGCATTGAAGTTTATCGGGGTTAATGGCGTCATTTCAATTGCCTCCTCAAGCGCAAAATAGTAGTAAAAAGGAGAAATAAGATGTTATGTAAACTAGAACTTATAAAAAAAGAAAACAAAGGAAATAAAAAAAATATGATAAGATTTATAAAATAAGTTGTTGTTTTGTTTTTTTTACTGTTATACTAGTCTCTGCTCTTGATAATTAAAAAGTAGAATGAACATTTTTCCAATCTTGGAACTTTTCCATATTATAATCTGCTCATTTTGTCAGTGATATGTAAGAGAATCTTTCAGGCAGACAGCCAGGTAAGTGCTGCTACTTACAAAAGTGGAAGCTGCTCAAATCAATTTATAGGCCATAACAGGTGCTTGAAAGGGTGGGGTTATCCTGCAAGGAACATACACACAACATTTTTTCCCCCAGCACACTGCTATAGCCAGCAACAGATGCTGCTACTTCCAGGAGACCAGAACAGCCCTATCACATATTGATCCATCGGGAATATTTTTTTATCCCAAAAATAGCTTTAGAAATACATGCACCAATTTGTTCCCTATGTCTTGTAGGTCACTCTTTTAAGGCACCAAAAATTTCAAATTATTTGACTTCTGACAAGCCATGCATTGGCCTTTTACTAGTGATATCAGACGAGACAGGGGACTGCTACATCACACCACCGCCGTTCAGGTTATATGCCCTTCCCTTTATCTGTAACATGGACAACACAGAAAACTTTTTATAACGGCAAATACTATGGCTAGTATTTGACGAAAGGTTTGCCTTTTGCACACATTACTTAAAGGATGAATCCTCATATAGCTATCCTAGATATATAGGTTAGGGAAATATCCTCTAATGTGTGCAGAGTGCTTACCTATTGCCAGCCACACGTTGCACAGAGATTCCCACCAACTACATGTGCAGACGACAAGAAATGCTGGGTATGATGGTGGCAAGTTACTGGGTAGGTGAATAGTTTATTGTCATTGTTGGGTATGACATGTTAGGAAATGCTACAATCAAGACGCACTACCTTCATGTGAGATTAGTACAAACGGTAAATGTCAGAACACTTTATTTAAATAGAAGAGACCCTAAATGTTGCGCAATTAGTTTCTTTAGAGTAATTTAGATTATCTCAAAATTCTGATAGTCTCAAAGAAGAATCCGATTAAACTTATTGTTTATTTTTAAGTGAATCCATGTACTTTCCCCATTCAAACAGCCAGTACACAGACTACACATGCTTCTGATAGGCTATAGATGAGTCGTTCATTTTAAGGTGTTAATAATATATAGTGGCCGCACATCCCCTCCAATAACATGTAGCAACGAAGAGCTATTAGCCAGATGCATCTGCTCTCTAATAGGCTAAGAAGAATCATTGTATAGTAATAAGAATTTCCCTGTTTATGTGTATGTAAAGTAAAAAAACAAACAGTAGTTGATTTATCAAAGCTTCAGTAACTCAATTGCCATTACATTAGTCTCATTGACTTTCAGTCCAAAATATGTCCACATACTGACAGTGTTGACAAAATCTGATATATCTCGCATTGGTCAGTGAGATACTTCACGTATACTGGTAGGAAAATTATGATCTCCCCAGATTATCTTGATTGTTTTATGGAAATGATATAAAAAGTGAAGCGGTGTTCTGATGCCTAGTTATAGATCATGTTAAGGATATAGCTAAGGCTACAGACGGCAAGGATTATGCCCCTGTGCTGCATTGCAGAATATAGTATAACTTTACAATCCCAAATACACTAGCTCATCCTAGCGCATTAGACCCACATTTCAATGTATCAAAAACTATCCTTTGTTTTCTCTCTATATGTAAGAATAGCCTGATCCAATTGGTTATGGTATGTTCCATTGGCTCTCATTACATCATATCGCCACTTAGCTTTTAGCAGAGTCTCCGTTCAAAGGGCTCTATTTCAGACTTGTTTTGCACTATTTAAACTGTATCCCTTAGGTACAAGCCTTGTCATTAGCTTATTTTCTTGTTTATGAAATATATACAAAATGAAACAAATACGATGTAACCAAACAAATTCGCCATCTGATATATTTTGTGTGGTGGAAAAATTACTCAATGACCTGTTAGTAGAGGTAGATTTCTGAAATATGTTTATCTAGATAAGACAGTTTTCATATTCATAAGGAATTTAGCAGTTTCCTCAACAAAATAAAAATGTTGTTTAAATGCTGGTTGCATAACATCTTATTAATGAAAACTTTGTATTGATTAGTAAAGTCTACAAATTCTTCCCACCATATGAGATACAGGTTTGCATAGCCTAGCACACAAGCCAAATCCAATGCTGTACTCTGGTCTGGATTTAAAAGTGATCATTAAACACAAACTGACTTAGCTGACTGTAGCTTAATACACAATCAAAATCGATAGCTGTAACCTGGCCTAGAGTTGGAATTATAATTGAACAGAAACTGTGTGAGATCATGGAACACTCACCTGCACAACTGTCTAACTACCTGTTAGGTAAACTCACTTTAAAGAGGATACAGCTTCAACTACTGTATTTTCTTATGAATAATTGAGATATAAAGGGACTCAACCACCCATTTGATAAGCCCAGATAGTATCATCAATCAGTAATGCATGTGTTTTTTTGATAAATACCTCTGTATCTCTTGTATACAAGGGTAGAATGTTGACATAATAGGCCTGATTCAGAGTGCATAACTTGCTATAGAATAAGTTGTACGCAAGTGTATGCGTATGTACGCTGTAATCAGAGTTGAATATGTGCCCAGGTCTGAATGAGTTACAGATGCGTCTAATTGACAGCACACCCCTCGGACAATTGTGTCCAACTTGTTAATTTGTACAAAAATCTCTGATTTTATATGTTAACACAGTTGCTATAAAACATAATTTAAACTTCAATAACCTAGCTAATACAGCAGGAACAGCTTCCCTGCACTTGTACAAAAATGTTTTATCTTTGCTATAGCACGTACAACAAATCCTAATCTGTGGGCAAGCGACTACTAAAGTCTCAACAACCGTCTGCGAATCATTCACAAACCTCTAATTACAAGCGGTTTGCTAGTTTGTGTGTTCGTCATCATCATGTGCTACACCTGCCCCTGACCAGCACTTACAACTTTCAGCAGTATCTACGATTACATCGCAGTCTGAAGTCTTACACAATTGCTCAAACAATGAACCTTTCATGCCTCAAGGAGTAGTAGTAAGTGTCGGAACATTCGCAGATCTGAATGTCCACAGTTGCGTACATTTGTTGTCTTGAGTGTGTGCAGTGTGAAAGCTGCAAAGGTACGCTACGCAAACGGGTGTACATATCTCTGAATCAGGCCCAATTTCTTTAGTTAGAATCCAAAAACTTGCCAACCTTCTTTCAAAGACTCTTACAGCCAGAGATGGTCGAATATCCAACTTGTTCACATCCTTGTGGACTTTTAGGCAAAGAGTCAAAAAGGCAAACCAGAAGAACAAATAAGTGGTAGACAAGATACATCCTGTTGCAAACAGAAACATTGGAAAATGATTTACAATTGTAAAAATTAAGCAGTAAAATGGCACAACTGCCATATATCCCAGATTTTATCATCATGTTGTGGCCATTTAAATAAGTTGTCCTGGTTTGGACAGCTTTTCAGAAAATTGCTCAAACTCCGCAATTTTTTTCCCTTCTTTATTTTGACTTTGGATACATAATTTAGAACTGCACTTGTCTATAATCCCTTAACACACTTCTCAATTTATGTTTTGTAGCTCAATGCATAGCCTTTCAGTTACTAAACATAGTCTTCAAGATTTTGGTCAAGAAGCCCTCCAGTTATTATCAGCAGTGGAAGCTTTAGGAGGAAAATTTGGGACTGGTGTCCCTGTCTTGTTTCTTCGTGGATCAGTAAGTAAATGTGTATGTGTGATGTAGAGTGTAATAACTTCATACTCTTTGTAATGGTTCATTACTTTTATTCTGCAGATGCCCTCTTATTAGAGTCTTTTTTTATCAGGCCTTGTTTACATTTGGTAGGGACAGCACGGTGGCACAGACGGAGACCTATTGCCACCTTGCGGCTCTCTACACTTAGAGAGGCGGAACGGGGTGTAAGATACATACCACTGAAGGTAACCTGCAATTACATTTTGACAGTGGTTTTGAACAGAAACAAGTGTCATTTACTGCAGCATAAGAAACCAGAAATAAGCATAAAATATTCTGGTGCAAAATATAAGATTTGAATGGTTATTATTTTAATGTGCATCGATTAAATGTAATTTTTTAATCTTTACTTTCACCCTACATTATCTTTTGTTTTAAAATATTTTACTGGATATACTATATATATTAGAACTAGGTTTGAATGGGGTTTAACAAGAATGAAATAAAGTTTGATGTTTTTTAATATGTATAAAATTGGAAGTCCAATAGTGCAACACACATTCCAGTGTCATGCAATAATATTAAAGCTGATGTGTTTATGAAAAATTGTTGAATATTCTATTATTGTCTGGTGATTGTTTGTTTACCTGAGATCAAGCCAAACTTGTCTGAATTAACAAGTTTGGAAAGAAGTGAATTAAATTAAATCTAGAGGCCAAAAACAAACAATTTTTAAATCCATATTGACAAGCGCTATTGGCCTGTAGTTAATATCTAATGCTTGTCTGGCTTTTTTCTTGGAGTAATAGAGGGAGGAGTCCATTTAGATAATAACGAACACGTCTGCCCAGTAGTACAGCTTTGTGGGTGCACCACACTATTGACATGTTTATTTCCAGAAATGTTGTATTCAAGTAATCTTTAATATTTTGGGGGGTTGACAAATTTGCCTCTTTTGATTGCAGTAAATAATTTTATAATTTCCAGCTAAACAGGGACTTACTCTTATTGGTTGGCCAAGTTATTGATCATGATCAGTGAAAGTAGGTGATTTTGGATTTTAAAATATTTTGCTTTTTTTTTTATTCTGCACTGCTAGAATGACATCTTGGATCCCTTTAACTGTAAAAGCAGCCGTCCAGCAATTTTTTTTAAGCTATGCAGGGTTGGAAATTTCCCTAAATCGCTTTGCTTGTTATCTATGGTGGTGATTGAAAAGTACATCTAGGAAAATATCTGGACAATGCTCAACTGTATCTCTAGAGTGGATGTAGGCTCTATCTGTTCCAGGTTTTTATTGCTAGGGGGCGGATCCCAATCACTTTAGTACCATGTGGGGCAGGAGATGGCCAGATTAGCTCCAAAGCTCAAATAAGCTTTATTTTTGTTTTGTTTTTCTTGCTAATAGCAGTTTGTAAAAGATTTTAGATGTCAGGCAGTGAATCCAAATACTATCATTTGAGAAGGTTAGTGTTGTTTCAAAGCTAGCTCATGTGCTTCAGTGCCAGTGTTAAACATCTCTGATGAAATATGGCCAGGGTTAGGGAACAGAGTTGGCCAAAAAGGGTGGATTGTCCACTGCAGTGTGGGGAAATCTTGATCTAATATCAGGTGGTTAGAAATGCCCGGAGAGAAAGGAAATTGAATGGGGCAGGGACTGATGTGAGTGAGTTCTCTGTACAGCGCTTCAGAATTAGTGGCTCTATATAAATAAATAGTGATGATGATGATTACACCCAAGTGGTTGATGCACTTAGTATGCAAAATGAAATTAAACAATTAAATCAATCTTGAATAGACCATTACTAGCAGAGGTGTATAAGAAGTATACTTTATTATTCACGTTGAAATACATCTGTCCATTCAAACATCCATCAGCTGTCTAAATACCACAGGGCTGGACGATGAGTGGGTTTGGACAGAAGAACCAAGTATACTATTGGGTAAAGGATGAATAACCATTATAAAATCGCCCAGACTGACTGAGCTCCAGGGATCTCCATGAGGAATTTAATTGTTGCTTTATAAATTGTTGTGGAGGCTGCTGGTATGTAAAATAAAAGAAAAACAATAGGTTTAGGTGTCCTTAGCAGCTCTAAGTACATATCCTCACATACAGTCGTCCTATCCATTATGGATATTCTTCTTGATTATATAGTGTGAAATGAGTGGCAAGACCCGGTCATCTCATTAACCATATGGGTTTCTTGCATGCAGAGAATATCGAGATGTTTATTAAACTAGGACAATACAAGGGAATATCTTTGGGAGGCGATTAATCCCTGCACATAACAGTCATTAATTTTAAGTGACATGGTGGAGGATTATGTATGCGGAAGGCCGCATCACATTGAATATAAATTACATAGATATAGTAATGAAATGTTGCTTGTAGTAGCATTAAATGGTAATTAAAATGTGGCTGTAACATTGTGATAAATTCAGCATGTAGAAAAAGGTGCAGAACTTTCAACTAAAACTAGTGTTGCATCTAATCTTGAATTCAAGGCACTTTTATTGCTAGTTGGCTGTAGTATTTAAGCTTTTATACACCTAGTTATATGGCCTGGAGCACTGCAACTTTAGAAGCAAACAGTCATGAAAACAAAAAATATAGGCATTGCAACACAGGAGGGCACGTCTAGTGGGAATTTAACAGAGGTTAATTTAGCCCCAAAGCCACCCAGTACTGGCGGCATAGTAACGAGCTAAAGTCGATTGGATAATTTTAAGGCAGAAGTGGAAAGTAGCTACAAGAGATCATAGTGAGCGCAGCTCTGAGAAAAGTCTCTCCTCGGCCGCTCTGGTGAGGTGAAGAAATGTGCATAACCTTCGGGGGCTACATGGAGTCTAGTTCTTTTTTTAAAGAAACAATATAACTTTATCTTTATTTTAAACAAGAAATTGTCGGACATTTGTGAAAAATTGGTACTTATTTTATGTTTTCCTCTGCACAAGTATTTATAAATCTACCTCACTTTATCATTTTTGATCATTTGTTTATTAGAGGCACTGTCCTTCTGATGTGTAAGGATTATATTTAATTTGCTTTGGCAGAGAAAGCAATGTTGCAATTTCTTTTTATAGATAGTACAGTGCCTTGATGTATACACACTTTATCAGATATCTCTCCAGTATATAGATACAGATAGATAATATATATACAATTCACTTCCTACAACTGAGTGATATTTGTGTTGTTTTACATCCACCTGTATGTTTTATCCCTCCGATAACAATGTACAGATGGGCTTTCAGGCAGTCCTGAAATAGACCACAGGAGGGGATCAGGTTTCGTCTATTATGTGAAAAACTAGTCCGTCTGCTGTACTAAAAGTCCTCCTGGGAACTTTCAAATTAGGAAGTTGCATTTGATGAAATTTTATACTGCCTTTGTTACGATGAAAGATAAAGAGCTCTCTAGAAAGGAAACCTCCAAAGTAAAAAATAAGAAATAAGTGGTTTGTCTTGTCTGATCACATTTAATGAGATGTTACTGAAATGAGTCAATGTAAGGCCTCAGTTGACAAAGGCAGCAATCATGACTGATTTGTAGTTTTCAGTGCAATGTTGCTTTTAATGTTAAGATATCGGTTTCACTTAATTATTAGTCACTGTTTCTTTTAATAAACCAAATACTTTTCAATCTTTGATAGTGGCAAATTTAGATTTTGCACAAATAAAAAAGCTCACCCAGTGCACATTCATTTTGGTAAATACAGTGGCAGAAAGCAAGATTCACAATATTACTGATTTTATGACATATATACCAATAACTGACCATTAAAGATGGTACCAAAGCAGAAAGGATTAGATGTGTAGTTATTACGCGATAGGAGTCATTGCACCGGCTATACAATCTTTTCAAGATTTAAAAATAGTTTTTTTCTGCGCTACGGGACTTTTTTCAGAGGGGGTCATGCCACTAACTTGGCTTGTGAATCCTCTCCTGTTAATGATATTCTTTTTTGTGGCATGGGAGCTAAAAGGGAATCCTATCTAGCCTTTTACCACACACAGCTATTCCTTAGTCATGAATTTGGTCTGACACAAGTGTTTAAACTCCGTAGGACAATACAGTGCGCCAATTACACTATGCAATGCATTTGAGAGAATCTATTTACAGACATGAGATTTTATTCATGTCCAATAATACATAGATTGGCAGGTATTGTTGCAGAAGTGCAATATATATTTGTCTCTGTCCCATTTTCTCTTTCATCCAGTCTGGGGGACACTGCTTACCATGGGGTGTGAAGGGGAGCATAGGAGTTGGCACCTAGCTAGTTAATTTCTAGCATTGCTGACAGACCCCTCCCCTCCCCTCTACATACCCCCGCCTCTTCCTCTTCCTCCTCAGTTTTTTTTTTAGGTGCCCAAAGGAGTTGGACTTACTGTGGCTGCTCTGCAGCTACACCTTGCTGATTTTACTTTATTTTCATTTTCTTTTATTTTGCTAAATAAACGTGCAAGAACTGAAGGGGACTCCTATGCTGTAAATAGCTGCAGCCGACAGAATTCAGTGTGAGCAGGACGGCTCTCACTGCTTCATGACAGGTGCTGCCAGCGATCTCAGGGACTGCTGTCACACCGGAGCCCCTTCCTTGCAACAGAGACCATCAGGTCTTTACAGTTAAGAGTATCGGCGCTGCCACTGTGGGCATAGAGCGCCGCTACTCTGTAAATGGCGCCTGCCATTTGGATGGATTGTACCAAGTCACCCGCTCTCAGAGCATAGGGGGGACTTAGGTAAACACTCTTGGTGCCATATGCAAAAAGATGGAGTGAGGCACTGTTTTAGTTGCTGCTAGATAGAGAGCACACTCACAGAACAGCAGCGCAGGCACTGCTCTGTCAGCTGAGAGCCAGAGACTCTCACTGGCAGAGCAAATTAGGGTGCTTTAATACAGAGTGACTAGCGGTCTCTCCGGACCACTGTCACTCTTGGGGCCTCACCGATAACCGGCGCTGCATGGAGGGCCGGTTATCGGAATGAAAAGAATGCCGGCGGCCATTTAAAAAAAAAAAAAAAAATAGCCGCAGAGGAGGAGGTCTCCACTACTCTGCCATATACTATATGTTTTCTTCTCCTCCCCGCTAATGGGCCAGAAAAAGCACTTCAGAGAGACAGCATTATCAGAGGGGGGGGGGGGGGAGCTATAATATAGAGCTCCCCTGCTCTCCATGGAAAGTTGGATTAGCCCAGCCTTTTTGGCGCCAAATATAAGTCCGGGAAAGGACACACATCAGAGGGAGCAGGCACCAGGCACTGCTGTTGGACTTCTCCCCTGTTTGGCTAAGTATCTGATTTATTTAAACATATTATTGTATTGCTGACTGCAAGGTGGGCTAGTGGAAATTATATTATAGTTCTCCCACTTGCCAAGTTATTTTATTTTTGGTTTAATAATTTATAAGTATAACTTTTATGTCTGTTTTATGCTGTCTCTCGCTCTCTAACAGCTAAATTTAAGTCTGTATGTTTGGTGTGCCTTCCTTTGTAAAATGACAGATAAAGGAAAGGGCCCTTAAGTAAAGTATTTCGCTTGCTCCAAATGCAATACTAAATTAGCTAGTGAGCATTGAGACTCAGGTGCTCTGGGCTGATTGCAGCCATTCTGAAAAATTTGCTGCAGCTGACACCCTTTCCTTGCTAAGTATATTTTATACTCTCTATAAGTAGATAGGGAAGTATAAGATTCTGAGCACAGTTTTGGGGGATGAGCATAATGTTTCTAAAGGATTATTGCTCTCTCATGAACAAAAATACTATCTTTTGACTGGTTCATACATTAATTAGTATTTTCTGTGTAAAATATATGGTGTATGTGCTTGTATTTGGCGGGGTGGTAGCTTTATTTTCTATTTAAAATGAGACAACTAGAGCAACATATGCCAAGTGTTTTTCCCTGTTCCAAATGTAATGCTAAATTGGCTGGTGAGCATTGGGACCCAGGGATGCTCTATACTGATTGCAGCCATTCTGGAAGGTCTGAGGCTGCTTACAGCCTGTCCTTGGCTAAGTATATTTAATACTCTCTATAAGTAGATAGGGAAGTATAAGATTCTGAGCACATTTTGGGGGGATGAGCATAATGTTTATAAGAAATTATTGCTCTCTCATTGACAGAAATACTATCTTTTTGACCGGTTCATAGATTAGTAGTGTTTTCTGTGTAAATATATTTTGTATATGTACCTGTATTTTACTCTGTGGTAGTGTTATTTTTCTACTAAAAATGTGAGACAATTAAAGCAAAATGTGCCACGTATTTTCCCTGTTCCAAATGTAATGCTAAATAGCGGGTGAACATTAGGATCCAGGGGCGCTCTGTACTGATTGCGCTACGGCGTCAGTTGGGGCGCAATGTAAAAACGGCTCCATTCAGGCTTCAATCCTCCTGAGTGGGTACTGTTTTTGACACAGGGGGTTGGTACCCCGGTCAAACTATGATCTAACCCATCGGAGGTTCCAGTGGTAGTTGAGGTGTTACCTTCTGCCTCTGAAAGAGGTAGTCTTTATTAATTCAGACATGTCTATAAAGAGAACAAGTCCTTTACCCTCGGTAGTAGGACAATCTTCTCTAGCGTATCAGGTATTTCCCCCTGCGGGAAGCCTGGGTGGTCTGCAGTGATAGAAGGCCAGGTATTCAGAATGGCAGGTTATATCTGTTAAACCGGTGACTGAAGAGCCCGAGACATTTACCTAAAAATAAGAGACATAGATCAGCAAATTCTGAGGGAGAAGGTGAATGGTTAGAGGACTGTGACTCCTCATTAGTAGGATCATAGGACAGTTCATATTCCCTCACTCTGCAGAGTTGAGAGAGTAAGCGGTTTTTCTTGGCTATGTGCCTGAAGGAAGACGCGAGTTATGTGTATGAGGCAGACCAGAATTCAGCATCCAGTCTTCCTCTAGTTTCAGCTACAACTGTAGCGACCAGAAGAACATTATGGTTAAAATATGGAATGCGGATGTGGAATCTGAGAGATTGTAGTATCCCTTCCTTAAGCTAGTGGAGTTAATACGCCAAGAGCTAGGATTCCGAGGTTGGTTTTTTTCAGACAGCCCTTTGGGGGGGCATGTCTGGCAGAGGTCATCCGGTAAGATCTAGATTTTCTGGAGGAGGAGACAATCTCTTCGGGGAAGATCAGCCTCATCCTCCTCTTCTGGGCGAATTATGCACATGGTGTGTCAGAAGATTTTTCTTCCAGAGGACAAGATAGGGTCTCTGCAAGAGGGGATGAACAGAATTCTGTCCTGTAAGAGGCCGTTGGTCCTTCTATGTATGAGGAAACATGGTAGCGTCTTTTGAGACTCTCCCTTATGACAGGATCCATTCTCTGTGTTTTCAAGAGAACATGTTGAAGAAGTGGACGGGGTCCCATCTGAAGTTAGATCGTCAGATGGTGTTTTCTTTGGAGACGATTCAGTCTCTCGGATGATGTTGAGTCACAACAGAAAGTTACAAAATTTAGTGCAAGACCAGAAGAGATCTGATAATGGCAGTGTATGTGTTCACAATGCCAGGGGACTTCAGGCGAGGTTACCTGGTTCCTCCTATATCAATGATTCCCAGAGTCCTTGGAGACTCAAGAGGGAGATCGTCCAGTCATTCTTGTGGCGCAAGCTTGGACATGAAGAGTCTGGTGTCCAGAGGTTCTTCTTTGACATTGGACCTGGGTATTCGGTACCCCTTTGGAAACTTCTGCTGATTCAGGGACCATTCTTGCATCAGAATCTAGCCCAATTGAATTTAAAGGCATGGCTTTTGAAGCCATTCTGTGGAAATCCAGAGGGTTTTCTTCCAGGGTAATTGATACCCTTATCTAGGCTAGAAAGCCAGTTCGGCTTAATTTTGTCGCCGCTTTGACGTTCATACGTGCATGGTGTAGGAATAAAGCCTGCAGTTCAGAGTCTTTATCTTGTTTTTATACAAGATGGTTTGGATGTTAGGGCTTTCTTACTGGCAGTGCTTCATATACAACCTCCCTATGTTCCACCAACGAATCTTGGGATCTTGTTTAGTCCTTTATACGCTGCAGGAGCTTCAGTACATACCGTTACAGTCAGCAGAGTTACGGTTTTTAACTTGGAAGGTGGTTTTCCTTCTTACTATTGCCTCAGCTCGAGGGGGTATCTGAGCTAGGGGGCTTTGTCGTGAACCTTATCTGGTTTTTGGGATGATAGAGCAGTCCTAGGGACAATGCATCATTCTTCCTAGGGTGGTGTCTGGTTTTAATGTAAACCAGGGAATGGTGGTTCCTGTGTTCACAGAGGATCCTCAGGGATCTGGAACAGGGAACATGAAATTTTGGATGTGGTCAGGGCTCTATGAAATTATGTCAAAAGGACTGCAATGATTCATAGGACAGTTTCTTATTATCTTGTTTGATTGTTTTGGACATGGATGATCAGCGTCTAAACAATTTATTGCTAGGTGGCTTACTCTGACAATAAGGCAAGCTTATGTCGGTACTAACCGTCCGGTACCAGAGTGTATTGTTGCCCATTCTCCCCGTTCTGTGGGGACGCCCTGGGCTTCACTGAATGGGACCTCAGCGGACCAGTTATGCAGAGCAGTTACCGGGTTCTTAGTCCATACTTTCACAGGATTGTACCAATTCAATGCCTTGCGTCTTTAGACGCCTCAAATTGGCCGTAGTGCTCTACATGCTGGGCTATCAGAGCGGTCCCACCCTTAGGGGGCTGCTTTAGAACGTCCCCATGGTAAGCAGTATCCCCCAGACTGGATGAAAGAGAAAAGAGGATTTATGTACTTACGTTAAATCCGTTTCTCTGATTCCGTCTGGGGGACACTGCGATCCCTCCCTTCTGCCTTTCCTCTGTATGCTCTTGTTTGATTGACCTTTCTCCTTGGGGCTTTTTGAATTAACTGAGGAGGAAGAGGCGGGGGTATGTAGAGGGGAGGGAAGGGGTCTGTCAGCAATGCTAGAAATTAACTAGCTAGGTGCCAACTCCCATGCTCCCCTTCACACCCCATGGTAAGCAGTGTCCCCTAGACGGAATCAGAGAAACGGATTTAACGTAAGTACATAAATCCTCTTTTTCGCTTTCTGGTGAAATAAAAGTAAGATATAGAGAATAAATACATGACGTTAGTTGTTGAAGACCTGAAGCTTTATAAGTAAGGATCCCATCTAGGGCCAGTAGTAAATCCATGAAGCTATGCAGGTGGGGGAGAAGGGCAAATTTAAAATGTGCGGACAAGTTTAGGAAGAATGTGCATCATAGCCCAACTCTAAATCACAGTGTTAAAATAAAGCTGCCCCGTATTTGTGTGCTACATGCAAAAGCAGTCTTTATTTTCCCTGCATGCAAAAACAATTTGACTTTGCATAGCGTCATGATTTCTCCAGGTACATGCACACTTTAGCCGGATATTCTCCTAGCTGTAAATGAGGCCCAATAGTGCAGTACTAGCTGATATGGCCCAATCACAAAGTCAACCCATAAATGTGATCAATATTAAAATGCAAAAAGGTTGTGAATTTGGTTTGGAAAACAACATGGGACAGATCATCATCATCATTTATTTATATAGCGCCAGCAAATTCCGTAGCGCTTTACAATTGGGAACAAACATTAATAAAACAATACTGGGTAATACATAAAGACAGAGAGGTAAGAGAACCCTACTCGCAGGCTTAAAATCTATAGGACAGATGGCTGGATACACTATTCATGGCACCACCATGAATACTAGGAGATAAATTATAAGGTTCTTGGTCCCTTTGTGTGATACATGAATTGAAATGTTATTGTGATATTTTCTTTTGAGGCGAGTGCAAGCAGGGCCGGATTAAGGGAATGGAGGCCCCTGGGCTAAGGGGCCCTCCATTCCCCGCGAGGCCCCCAATGTGAGCCGTCCGCCGCCCCCCACCCCCCGCAAAGACCCCCCCAAGCACTTACCTGTCAGTGCAGTCCTCCGTCCCGGCGCGCTGTAAGCTCCTTACTGAGGAGATCTCGCGAGAGTTCATGAACTCTCGCGAGATATCCTCAGTAAGCAGACTACAGCGCGCCGGGACGGAGGACTGCACTGACAGCACTCAGCAGCATCGATCGGGCCGGGGGCGCCCCCGCCCCCGACCGATCAATAATGCTGCTGAGGAGTTTGAAGGGCCCCCTGGATGCCCGAGGCCCCTGGGCTATAGCCCAGTTAGACCTCGGGTTAATCCGGCCCTGAGTGCAAGGCAATATTTAATTTTGGGGTTAGAGTCCAGTGTATTTTAACATATGCATCTGGTTCTGTAAGTGCAGTGCAGGACACGACATGCTGTGTTAAATTGCTTGTTTGGGTTCATTCATTCACTATGTAGTATGAGGATATGTTCTTCTTTGGAATAAAGAATTGTTCTTATCTTATATAATGAGCATTTGCAAAATAAGCCTGATTTTAAAAACACACAATCAAGCTCTTAACTAACTAAAGTGTGAAATATCATGTTCTCAAAGCCACTGTCATAAAGCCACTAAAGCCAAATCGATGTTCAGTAACGTCTGTCCAAGGGCTGCTCAATTAACAGACAAGAATCATCTTCTCAATATGAAATCAATATATCTCTGTAAAGGGAATAAACGAGAACATCCCAAAACATACATAATGGTATAAGGCAAGTTTGTATCAGTCTGACAACCTCTGTGTGTGTGGTGTTCTGAAGACTAAAAGTAAATGAATATGGTGAGACCATCAAGGAGTACTAGTATCTGCTTCGACTGTCAGTGCATGTAGACCTTCAGTGTATTTAGCCTAGACTGTTGGGTTTTTTTTTGTTAACAGTTGTACATTAAGAGATATCAATTTCTACAGGCTATAGGTAGGGCACATGGCAAGTGATTTGATTATCATTTTCTGCTCTGTTACCATTTTATTTACTTTATACAGTAAATATTAATTAATGTTTACTTTACATAAGTGTTCTTGAAATTTAGTAAAATGTAGTTACATTTAAAAATCTTGGAAGTGAACTATTTTTATTTTTTTTTATTTTTATTTTTTAAATCAAAATGTTAATTTTTAAATTCAATTGTAGACCTCCCAACGGGTGCCAGATAGATATCGCCTCCATCCTCTCTTCGGTCAGGGGAAAGTTATGACAACGGTATTTTGGAATGCTTTGGCACGACAGCTAATCATTGAAGGCTATCTTCAGGAGTCTTCTGGGCAAAACAAATTTGCAACTACATGTGGCCTTTCAAATAAGGTAAGTTGTTGTTTGTTTTTTGATTTTCCCAAATCATTTATTTTTGTTACCCCTGTTTAGACTATTATGCTAGTTTACTTAAATTAATTAGAGAGCAAGACTATTAGAAAAATGTCTGTCCTTCAGTAGAAAAGTAAGAAGGATTACTGAAGCTTGCTTTATAAAACAGTCTGCTGGTTCCCAGGGTAAGAAGGATTCCTCCAATCTTCTTATAGCTTGCCCGAAATCTAGTAGTGGGGGGGTGCAAGCAAGAGATTGCAGCTTGTGATGGGTCCACCTCTTACTAGGTGCCACACCAGCAGGTTTTGTGGCAATCAAAGCCACTGTTTTAGTGTTGCATCAGCAAACCTCTTTAAAAGTGCTGCCAGGAACAGTCACAGAGATGTAATAAACTCTGACAACCATTAGTTGTTTACAAAAAAGACAGTCATCACTGCTGTCAATAACAGTGCTTTTTGCAAGGGCGCTATTTAACTGGCTTGCAGCAGATGTAATTATGAGATGCACAACAAGGTTTTCAATGGCTGTTAAAATATCAACACATCGCAAAAGAAAATCAAAGTGCAATTGGCAGGTGTTTTTTTTTTTTTTTCCACCCAAGCCATGAAATATTTACAGTAGACACTGCTATGATATTCAACTATCAAAGCAACTTGTGATTACAGGCAACGTGCAGGGGAAGACGGATGTGATGATGACTAAAATCTCACCCCTGAGATCAGTGATTTGAATGAAGCAAGTCTGACAAATGCTACACTCAAAAAGGGGAGAAAGAAGTATCATGGCACTCGCTATATCTTTAGATTAGAATCTGTGTCTGTTTATTAAATCAACAGTTTTAACATATCCATCTTGTGGTGTTCACATATGAGCACTGCTCAGCTGAAAAATAATGTTTTCAAGATCTGTGTCTGGACAAAGCGTGGTTGCACCATGTGTTACTCAGACCACGGACATGTAAAGCTGCTGATAAAATTCTGATTGATAAATATGATTAGCCTAGTGATCTTATAGAAGAAAAAAAAAAGGGGGGGGGGCAGACAGGCATTTGGCATAATAAATGGGGTCTCTGACCAAAAAATGTTGTCTTTTTTGCCTTTATAAAAAAAAAAAAAAAGGCAAAAAGCAAATTAATTTTACAATGTGGCCACCAAGAGCTTGTCTCAATATTGTAGTTCACTAGAGAATTAAAAAAAAAAATACTTGTTATTGTTGTTAGAGATTTCGTAATAGCGATTTGTCATTATGTAAAACCATTCAAATTGTTGTTGATAAAATGTGCATTTTCCTTTATAGGGCAAAAACTGGGTTAGCAATGCCATGAATAAAACATGTCCATCCCTGCTGTTGCAACCAAATGAAGAGTTGTGTGCACAAAAACATACTCTTTCAAGGTAACTGTTCAAGGGACCCCTTCAGTAAAAAGTTATTTTGAGATGAACGCAGAACAAATATTTTATTTTTATGTTTAAATGTAATTCTTAGTTCTTGCTTGTACTATATAGAAACTAGTTTTAAGATCTTCCCAACTCCGGCAATGTGGCTCAGTTGGTATGTAGATCCTTTCCTTTTTATTTATTCTAACTTAAGATGAATGCTCAGAAATGGAGAGACTTGCTGACTCTAGTCCATCATAAAATGATAGGTTACTGGTATTGAGAAACTTTTCTATAAAAATATCAGACAGGCTACTTATTTAAGCTATTTTATTATTGAAAAACAATTGTATTGCCTGTGTGTGTTTTCTTAAAGGACACAACTACCCCTCTTTATGTTCTGCTGCCTCCTCATGTAAATAGATGACCACACAGCTTATCCTAATGCAACAGCTGCTGTTTACATAGCACACTTGCCAATCCGTCTATTGGATCGTGCTCAGTCCTCCTACATTGTGAACGGCAGTCGCTGCCTTCGAATAAGTAGTATGGCTTGTTGCAACTTCAGGTCATTTCGAATGTTTGCAATAGAGGTAAGGGGGTAGGGTGGGAATCCTGTTTAGTGTAATTTCAAAATGTCTCCTAAATTTGTAAGCCTAATTTCTTTTTAAATACCATCAATTATTAATCCCCAGCACTAGGTAATAGTGCTGCATGTCATTGTTATGTAACGGGGAAGACCGAAGAATGTTAACTATTAAATAATTTCCAGATTTGGAAATCTATCTTTATTACTTATCTGCAAAAACTAATTATATTTAATTTATAAAGATCATGTATTATATCCCTGGATCATTCCAATGGAAAGTTCTTACATACAAGTCTTTCCAGGATAAGCAAAATGTTGGAAATCTAGCATGGTGTCCCAGACCTTTGCATTCTCCAGTTGGCCATGCATGGAAAACAACAGAGAATGAAATCATCCACTACAGTTGAACCTATCCCCTCTTCAGAATTCTCCATGCAGTGCTGTCTTGATAATACAGAGAATCTAAGGGGAAAACATCCCAACATTGGAGGTGGTTCATAAGTGGGTCAAAAATTGAAGTGATTTAAATAATAATATTCAGGGGCGTTGGCCATTCTGCAGGCATGTAAATTGTACCTCTCATATCCCTTTCATAAACTAACATAAATATTTTATATTATTGTGAGTTGTGTGCACTTCAAAAGACAAAATTTGTTATTTTAAGCACTGTTGGAACAACCAGAAAGACAAATATTTCTAGCTTACGCTTTTGCATTAAGAAAATTGTTTTTTAAAAAAATCTTTAGTTTGCTTTCTCAAAAGCTCCTGATGCTTCAACTTTATTGTCCTAGTCTTTCAGAAAATTATGTTTTTGACAATCTTGTCTGTAATGGAATTCTTTTTTTTCCTTATCTTTTTTTTTTTTTTTTTTTAGTAGTTTGCGGCCTCGTACCTCTATGGTTAGAGAGAAGACATCAAGTGCAGAATCCAGTAAAACTACGACTGACATCCAGGTTTCTTTTTTGCTTTTATATTAGTATTCTGCACATAGTGGCAATTTCTGAGTCTAAAAGTACTGTTATTTTTCTTACATTTCTAGAAATTAAGAGACAAGTTTTCATATCAAGATGCTGATGAGCTTCCTAACACTTCAGAAGTCTCCAAAATCAGGTATTTTTTTCACATAGGCCATGAAATAATTAGAATAGACATGATATTCCTTATTACATTCTATGCAATAAATTTATTTATTTAGTACAGCTTAGAGCCCAAGTCAAAATTGTCCTTGGAACTAGTCTGGTAAGCAAGTTACAATACAAAACTAGTGGAATGTATACATTAATTCACAGTGTGTGTGGAAATGTATATATCTAAAGTAAGAGATAAGTGCTAGACAAATTAATACATTTTTCAAAATATGCTAGAGAAAGTGTCTGCCTCATAATAGCAGCTCTGTAACCACCTACATAAAAGAAATTCCACAAATAAGTACAAGGTTATAGGTGCTCAAATTCCCAGAAGCCTATAAAAACAAACAATAAAAAAAAAAATTGTGACATGACTGGCACGCCACACTACATTTCCAGTTCTGGGCACTGCCAGTCTTTATGATGCCACTGATCGGGAAGTAGAAGGATTTTTGAAATCCATGTATGGAGTAACTGGAGCTTCCTTTAGACACATGCTGTCATCTGCATGGGTTGCTAGGGCTATGGAAACTTGAGCTAACCGTCTAGCAGAATCTTCCCCTGGCTTTACACCTGAAGGAGGAGTCCGGGTATCTGTATGAGGCAGCATAGAATCCGGCATCTATGTCATCTTCAATGTCTGCTTCTGCGGTGGCGGCTAGAAGATCTCTCTGGCTTCGGTCCTGGGAAGCGCATGTGGAATCCAAAAGAGCATTGAATGCCCTTCCTTATTCTGGCTCGGTACTTTTTGGACCGGAGTTAGATAAAATTATCGGCCAGGCTACGGGTGGGAAGAGCACCTTCCTTCCTGATAATGTGCTAAAACCTTGTACCCCGAGGTTTAGCTCCTTTTGCTAGCCCTTTCGGGGAGGCTCCATCCACCTTTAGAGATCAGACAGGCAGAGGTAGCTCTTCTGTATTCAGAGTTCACCCCTAATAGAGGAAGGTCCTCATCTGCCAGCAGGCGCCATGCCAGACTCTCGGGATAACCGACACTACAGAGATTGCTAAAGGTGGATAATAAATGGACATCACGCATAAAAACTAAAAGTTTTATTGGTATACATTAAAAATAGTTAATAAAAAGCGAAATATAAAAATTTCTGGGACAGGTTAATTTGTACAGAATAATCTTATTAGTAATATACTACGGGAGTATGGTGATAGTAAGATCGAGTATATGTCTTTCTATCCAAAATTATTACAATCTATGTTATTTTCAGATGTAAAGTCCAATAAAAGTTCAATAATTCATACTACTGATTTCGACTTCATACATGTATTTTCAATGATTCGATCTTTTAATTCAAACTTAGTTGAAGTATTTTAGTTCTCATTAGATGAACATAATTTGTGCATTAGTTAGTCATATATATGCCAGTAAGGTTCTCGAGTGTTATTTTTATTCATATGCCTTCGAATGATGATGGATGTCAGTTAAATTCCCAGCGCTAATGAGATGAATAAATGAAAAGAGTGAATGAAAAACGTTATAATAATGAGTTTGCATTAGCAAATTCCAGCGATCTTAGAGTGTGTTAATGATATCCACCCCAAACATCAGGTTATCAATATCCGTTATGATCCCGATATTATCCCCCTTATAGGGATAATAGGACACATGCGTTTATTGTATGGAGGTAATATACGTTAAGTATGTTTTTTTTCATAAAGTCTGTCCACAGTAAACGGGTGCAGTTGTGTATGTGTGTGTATGTATGTATATATATATATATATATATATATATATATATATATATATATATATATATATATATATATATATGTTACCGTGAAAGACCGAAATTGGAGAATGTCGACTTTCACCAGTGAATGTCAACAAACACCAAATACGTCGGTGAAAGATCGAATATTTCATTACATTCTTGTACATTCGGACCCTCACTGGTGTATGTCGACAATCACAGACATGCTCTGGTGAAGGACGAAAAGGGAGGAGCCGACATATAGGCGACAGGTTGTTTCCTGTCAAATCCCGTGTTCTGGTGGAATGAGTGATTCCGATACCCTAATTTATACAGAATGGATACTGGAGTGGATTGTGATCTTTTTCTTGAAAAGTTAAATGCATTAATTGCGAGTAAACGAGAAGACAATTGCGACTGAACTACGGAGAAAGAAATATGAATCTCGAACATGTTCAACATTCACCATTAGTGCATGGTGAATGTCGACATTCACCGGTGTAAGTCAGAAATAAGGATATTTAACAAATATTTCGGACATACACCAAGCGACTATGTGAATGTTGACATTCACTGGTGAAAGTCGACATTCTCCAATTTCGGTGTTTCACCGTAACACACATATATATATATATATGCGCCTCGGTTTAATGCTTTAATCAGTAGACACTGGTAATGGATCCCGATGTTGACAAACACCTGATAATTATTGGTTGCATAAATTATGCTAGATATTTCTCCCGCTAACAGTCAATTGATATACGCACTACTGTTTTGCGGCTACAGTCAGATTATCCTCTGTAGAGTATGTTATATTCAATCATTATTCCATTTTGTAAACTTCATTCAAAGCGTTAATTAACTATTAGATGAGCGCTGAATAGAGATCTCAGATTAATGATGTTCTTCGTGTGTGTATATACAGTTTTTAGCGCGGAAGAACTTCGTACTTAAAGTGTGATAATATAAAAAGGATTCTAGGGAAATATCACGTTGAATTGATATGAAAATACTTCAGTGGTTTTGAGATATTCTGAACATATATACGTAGCGTTCATCACAGGTGGTAACCTAATTATGCAAGTTGCAGTTCCGATACTGTCTCTAAAGTAGAAACAGAAAGGGCTAGTTTGTTTATTGCTCTTGAGTAATAGAGATTTGTCGTATATCTTACATATGATTCTTATTTTAAATATTATTGTATGATCACAAATTTCGTGAGGTATCTGACTTTAGGACATATACCCTGAAAACTTATTCAGTTATTAATAAAAAGAGAGCTATAGAATTTGGATAATGGTATTTCTATTTCAGTTTCTAATTGTAGCTTCTATGATTGTCTATAAATAGGTTTGTGTAGAGGTACTATCCAATTAGATAGAATTCACGTCTAATTATCAAAAAGCATTCATACAAGCTATTATTGCCAGCTACACGATGAACTCCCTGTTTAGCCTGACACACAGACTCCTTCTAAAACCTAAACCTGGCGTACGTTTTGCTAATTGCTTCTACTAGGAGGCAACCCGTATGTTAGGGCTGACTATTTAAACTAATGTCCACCAATAAGCATAATTTGATTTGATTGACACAAATTAAAGCCAATGGTTTAAAGTTTCTGTATAGTTAATATAGAATTAGAGTGACAGTTGCTGAGTAATTAATTTGATCAGCCCTTTAATATTTTCACTGAAAATGTAAATCAATGACACTAAACAATGAACATATAAGGAGTATAAATACTATAAACGTCACTACAATGTATACAGGATTGGACAAAGAGTCCAAGAGCAATGTGCTTATCAGCCCAGAAATTTGTTTGGACAGAACAGTTTGTCCCATCTCTGTCAAGCGTATTCTTTCCAGGAATTCTAAATAGGGAAGCGGACTTCTTAATTCATCACACAGCAATACCAAGGGAATGGCCTCTCCATCCTGAGGTATTTCAGTTCCTGGTCCGAAAGTGGGGCCTGGATCTGGATCTTATGGCGTCCAGACACAACCAGCAGGTTCCCAGGTTCTACTCAAGAGCAAGGAACCTGCTGGCGGTGGCAGTGGACATAATGACAATGCACTGAGATTTTCAGTTGGGGTATCTCTTTATTTCCATCCCAATGCTTCCCAGAATCCTCCAGCGGGTCAAGCAGGGAGGGCTTCCAGTCATACTGGTAGCTCTCGATTGGCCATGCAGGGTATGGTATGCAGATGTCCTTTTCATGGCAGTAGGATAAGGACTTTGTCTGCCTCTTTGCAACGACCTTCTTCTGCAGGGTCCATTTCAGCATCAGGACGTGCCTCAGCTGACTTTGACGGCATGGCTGTTAAAGCAGCCTCTGACGGTCCAAAGGTTTTTTCTCCAGTGTGGTAAATACCCTGTTACAGGCTAGAAAGTCAGTCACAGCTCGCATTTACCATAGAATCTGACTCATCTACATTAAATGGTGTGAGGATCGGGCACACCATACGAGTGAATTTCATTTACTCTGGCTGCTGGGGTTTCTTCAAGGGGGTCTTGATGCAAGGCTCCACCTGGGATACTTAAAGGTCCAATTCTCAGCCCCTTTGCATCTTCTTCCAGAGGCGTCTGGCAGACTTTCCGGACGTCCATACCTTTTTGCAGGGGTCCTGCACATTCAACCTCCCTTTGTCCATACCACAGCACCCTGGGATCGGAATTTGGTACTTTCTCTGCTAAAGGAAGCCCCCTTTGAACCCTTACAGTCAGAGGACCTTAGATTCCTGACATTAAAGGTGGCATTCCTGCTGGCCATAACGTCGGCTAGACGAGTGTCAGAGCTTGGGGCTCTATCCTGCAAGGAACTTTTCCTGATCTTCCATGATAGGGCGGTGCTTCGGACTGTCCCTTCCGTTCAACCAAAAGTAGTTTTCGGGTTTCACATCAATCAGGAAAGAGTGGTTCCAGTGTTCCAAACCTCTTCCGCAGGTTCCGCTTTAGAAAATTTGGATGTGGGTATCCGACGTACAGATTCTCTATTTGTCCTGATTCCCAAAGAAGAGGCTATCCAGCTTCCAAGCAAACCATTGCTAGATGGCTTACATTTACAATAAAATAAGCGTATCTTAACGCTAACCAGACTGTGTCTACCCACATTACGGCACACTCCTCCAGGTCTGTTGGGGCTTCCTGGGCTACGCACAATGGGGCATTCGCTGATCAGCTATGCTGGACGGCCATGTGGTCCTCGGTTCACACATTCACCAAATTTTATCAGTTAAACTGGGTTTGCATCCTCAGATGCTAGCTTTGGCCGTAGCATGCTACGAGCTGGGCATCCAGGGCGGTCCCTCCCTTAAGGTGGCTACTTTTGCACACTCCCCAACTACAACCCCATGGTAGCAATGTTTCCCAGATGGAATCATAGAAAGGGATTTATCGGAAGTATAAAAGTCCTCTTTTCTCTAATCAAGTTTGTTTATATATTATTCTGAGAATTTGAGCGCCTCTTACCTTGTTAAGGTAGTATAAAGAGTGGGCTGTGTAGTTAATTTCAAGTGAGTGGCAGTTTATTTGTTAGTACACTACTGTTGATGTTTTTATACAGGTTTGTTTACAGCATATCACTAGCATTGTATTTTATATTGTTTTCTTATATCGCGGTGGTGTTTTTTTTGGATGCAGTTTGATTAAGCAGTCTCCATACAAACCGCCAGAGCCCACCATGTCCAAAAGAGATATAGAGCTGCAGGTCAGTAATGAACTATACCAATAACTGTGATGTTTTCTTTTTTCCAGACAGCAAAGAGCATGATTATTTACACAAATTATACTGTATGCATGTTACAGTAATTGTGACTTCAGAAGAGTTGTAGTAGTAGTTACTCCAACAGGCTGAATGCGATTTGCACATCTGCCCTTGTCAAATGACACATAACATTAAAAAACTGAGAAAATATGTACTAAAACTGAAAATTCACTATTGAGTGAAGTTCAGTATGCTAAACAATATATTTGCCTGGTGTCATGCGTTCTTTCCAGTTTGAGGGTTCCCACTGTCTGTAAAAGTCCAGTGATACTCTCCATGTACTTACTGAAACAGGCTTTTCATCAAGCAAATAGTAAGTTGTAAATGCCAATCCTCCATGAACATCATATTGACTTTGACAACACCGCTACTCTCTTAATACTGACAAGTGGCAGAAGAAGTGAGGAGAACGCTTCTGGACCATTATAGATTTTGGAGAAACTGCCACATTGAGAAGTAGGACCCTAGGTGTGCATTATTCAATATTATTCTTTAACTGATTGATCTCCTTCTGTAACGTAACTTTGTTTTGGTTTGAGCTGTCCTTTGGAGCAAGATGAATTTCTGTGTTTCAGATTGAGCACTTGGTAATAAAAGCATACTGCATCCAAGCAATGACAAAACAGTTTAGCAGATATTACAATATAGCACTAGGCTACCGAAAACCCACACAATTTGGGACCCAGCGGTAACTTTCCACGGCACTCCAATTCTGGGCAGAGCATAAACGAGTTCAATATGCCTTGCTCCAGTGTCTGACTCCACCCACCTGTCTCACAACACCCCCTTCCTAACCCAACCAACCCATCTCCCCATGCTTACCACATTTCCCCATTCCTTTTGCAACACCTAGAGATTGCTATTTGTCAAGCTACTTTAGAAAGCAAACAACAAGAACCACACAAGTTATGTATTGCATATTTTTTGTGGTCTGTCTTTAAATCGTTACAATTCTAAATAAACTTTGTAAACGGATTGATATCACACTGTTTCCTGGTACTGTATAACTTGTAACTTCATCTGTTGGCAGCATCCCAATCTTTGTACCCTGTAAACACTTAAAATATATATATAAAACGAACAACAGTTCAGCAGTCAAAACAAACAATAAATAGGTTTATATAGCCGTTCTCACTAGTAATTCAGTGGAGTTAATATCTCAAAAACTTTTCTTGCAATTTCATTTTCTCTATCCTACCACTGGAGGACACTGCATTACCTTGGGGTATAGTAGGTGGGACTGGAGTTAGGCACTTATAAACTTGTTTGTTTCCCTGACTCCTCCCCCACTATGCTCCTCCTCTGTAGCTGACTTCAGTTGTTGTAAGTACCTTCTGGAGAAAGGTCACTTTTGTATAGGCTCCTGCCTATACTTAGTTTAGCAGTAGGTTTCCTGTTTTTATTTTTGTTCCTTTTCAGGTGCAGCGCTGGACTCCATGCCAAGACCTAGAGGAGTGAATAGTCTCGGGGATTTCTTCACTCTTGAGTTCCAGCGCAGGTAGGCAGCACGCTTCCCTCGCACCTGGGGCCATTGTTTATTTTAAAGTATGCCTTTAAAGGCAGATTTATGTGGGGCACATATATGTTTATTAACGGCCTTATAGACGGCCACGTTTAAACAGGCGGGCGGGAGTGAGGGTGTCTCTGCCTCTCCTCCCCGCCCGCAGACTTGCCGGCAGCCTCCTTCCCCCTCCTCCGCCCCTAGACAAGGAGCAGCAGCGGGGGAGAAGGACAAGCATCGCGCTCTGTAGAGGCGATGAAGTCAGTGAGACCGCACGCACCCTGGGCATGGCAGCGCGGCGGTTCTCACTTCCAGCAGCTGCAGCCATATTATATATATATATAGGCTGAGCGGCGGTGAGCAGAGGCGGACATGTTAGGAGAGGGGAGTACACCTCCATCTCTCTCTCTAATGGCGCGAACGGCAGCCATCTTGGATCCGGAGCACACACATCAAGTGCATGCTGTTCCAGACTCTGCCTCTCTTCACTGGGTAATGTAGTATCGTTTTTAAACGATTGTCAGTCTGTTTGCCACACTGTCAGGACCTTTATTTCAGGACCCTATGACTGCTGTTTATATTATAGGATTACCTATTAGACAATATGGTAGTTTCCTATCCTCCTGTGACATATTTTGCTTTTTGGGCAGATGTACATTAATATGGGAATACATATCTGTATAATATTCCATATGGTGACTGTGGATGGACTTTTTCCATAAGTCTGGGAAAAGGAGTTCCGTATATATACAATCCCTTTTGCTACGTATAGCCTGTGTTCCCATGTATTGTGGTTAACTTTTATACAGTTTTCCGAATATGCGGTATGTCTGAGGAATTACCTGAGGGGTAATAAACACGCTGTTTTATATGCTCTACATTATTTATGTGGCAAAAAATAATATACAGTGTTATCCCGTGGTAGGCTGGTTGGTCTGTATTGTATTGTGTATATGTGTGCGTAAACCCTAATAGCACACATATATATTACCTGTTTAAAAGATAGAACAGATTTATTCTGTGTCTTTTTTTCTTGCTGTTGTATCAGGTTACAATAGGTGAGTCTTCCAGAAGTAGAATACTTGCTGGTTGGCATACTCAAAAAATGTGTGTGTGTGTATGTATATATATGTATATATATATATATATATATATATATATATATATATATATATATATATATATATATATATATATGTGTGTGTGTATATGTGTCTTCAAATTAATTGTTAGACAATGTTATTACCTGTTACTTTGCCTACCATTTCCTTATGTTTTCTAATGGATCAACTGGGAAATAGGAGTGACATTATATATGTGCGAAATGTAATTTTTAAATTATCTTTTCCACAGCTTAGCCCGAATGCCTTGGCACAGACTGCAGGGCTAGGGTCTGCAAACAGGGTGCTCCCAATTCGGTGTCAGCTGTTTTGCAGAAACAGGTCTGGTCTAAATCACTGTCGCTTCTGGTGGCCGAACACATTAAGGTGATTTTTAAGTTGGAAATGGTATGTGAGTATACCCTTTTTCATGCTTCTACACACGTTTACACTGTGCTGGTTAAGCACCCACACAGCTTATATCTGTCCGCTAAAACAGAAGCGGCATTACGCTGTTCAGGGATAAAACCATCCGGACAAAGATGCTGTTGTTCACCATCTTCCACAGATGGAGAGGATTTTATCTTGGACTGTTGCCACAGTCAGCATAAGGATGTTGTTCATTCTTCACCAGAGGATGTCTATTTCCATCTTGTTTTACTATCAGGAGGAATGTTCTTGCTGATTACACTCACAAGGTGGATAATCCCAGCTTAAACTGTACACAGTTTTCGCAGTTACAAGACTACAGTCTATTCTTGGTTTTCAATTTTCAACCTAAGCCTTACTGACACACTAGTTGGGAAAAATGTTTTTCCTCATATCTTAGACTCGGTGTCTGTCTTTTGTCAAAGACCAGGTAAACAGTAATAGACTGGCTATTTTTTCACCTCCCCTAACTCTCCAGAGTCAGTACAAGGGATGTAATCCCTGTTGGTGACAATTCTGTGGCTCTTCAGTTCTCTTATTCTGCTGTCCCCGACGGGAGCAGACAAATAAGTCCTCCTACGCAGAGCAGGGGCTGGTAACAGGTTTTATCTAGCGGCTCTCGGACAGAAGAAGTGCTCTAGCCTTTATTCTCATTAAGGATTAATGGGGTGGTTTGTATTCAGCCAACAACATCATAGCTGGTAGGCATACAGCTATTCAGCTATGATACCTATAGTTAGCCACATGCTTACAGGACTACGTTCCAATATCGGAACTCTAAATTTGCACTATTACAAATGAGTATCAAAAGGCTTCTGGCGGTAGGTGTGCTTTCTTTGTTTTATGTCAGCGACACCAGGCCATGATGTTTACGTGTTCCATCCGTTGATCCCCTCTGTTGATTTGAGGTCAGGGTGCCACATTCCGAGTCAGGCTTAGCCTTACAGGGGTGGTTATAGTTTATGTGCTGTGGAAATCAGGTAAACATCCATAGATTTGTGGACATTTCCCGAGGGTGGAAGTTATTTATTACACCCAACGCTTAGCTTACAGCTAGACGTTTTCAGCCAGAACATTATACTTGCAGCCTCTCAGCAAGCAGCAGGGCTGCATTATTGGGTTCACAGGTGATCACTTTGAGCCTACCCAGCTCTTCGTTTATTCTACCACGCTAGAAGCGTTTGCTTATGCCTTATCTTCTAGTTTGGGGTTTTCAGTAGCCTCCTACCGAAGAACACACTCATCTCTTTTCTACACAGTTCCAAAATGCTCCTGGCAGAATTTCCTTTCAGTAACAGGAGTTTCTGTTTTGCAAAATAGGATACCAAGTTTCTACTTGTATCTTTGGCTCTCCTTGTTCGTAACATCTCCCATGTCTCAACAGGGAGATTCTCATCAAGGAAGGCTGCTTTCATGGCTTTGGACGTGCATAGCACCCCTCTGCCCTGATTCACTAATTTACCTTTCGGGTGGTGCTTAGTCACATTGTTTTTATTAGTGAGTCAGTTGTTCTTCTTGGACAGAGGGTCAGAAAACCTGTAGAAATTCGGTCTTAAAATGCAGTGCTGCTGCATATTTGTAGCACTTATGCAATTCCCGTATCCTTATGCAGGTTACGGGTCGACCTGTGTATGGTCGGAGGGGTGTTCCTTGTGCCATACTAGGGGCCAAGCTAGACCAACTTATTATTATTATTATTATTATTATTATTATTATTATTGAGGGCCGAATGCCTTAGCAATCAATTCTTTAACTGGTAGAGTGGGTCACCTCAGGGTAATACCTTTGTGCTCTCCTGGTTAGATCATAGGGCTCTCTGAGAGGGTGCCCAGGTTCTTTTCACAGGTTAACTTGTTTTCTCTATCGGCTCTCAATCTAATGACCCTCGGGTGTATTTGTCCATAGCCAAGTCGGGTCTCCCTATAACTTAGGAGGTGATTCACAGCTCCAATTTCCTCGTGGGGGTTCAAGAGTTTCTAGGAGGGGGCGCATCCCAGCTAGTCTGGTGGGGCACATCCCAGCTAGTCTGGTGGGCCGCCGTATGTCTCGCAAAGCAGTGTTCTACTGTTTTAGGGGACTTGTGTTGTCGTCCCTCTTTTCCCGTTCCAGAGCGGCCTCATCTTGTAGTTCGGCTCTTTTTGTTTTCATCATCTGGTTTGATGCTGTGGCGTCGGATGGCTAACCCTTTTGGCTAGAGAATCCTTGCAGGGAGATGATTGATTCAGCCCTAGAGATTCTTCCTCGGCTGTTTTCTTTGGGCTAGAAACTATATTCGATTGGTGTAAATTCCTAGAATTCCACACGTCCCATTCAGAAATCTTTAAAAGAGTTTTCTTTACCAGCTGGCTTTTATTGGGTTTACGCCCTTCTTCTTTCAGCGTGCAGCTTTCGTGGCTCTCTGTCTAGCTCAGCGGAAGGTTGTTTTGCTTAAGCGGTTTCTTTATGCTCAGCCCTCCTTTGGTTGTAGATTTCCAGGGAGTCTAGTTCTCGTCATCAGGAGGCTTGCTTTGGCCTCTGGTGACTCTCTGAATTAGTTAAGCTGTTCGCTCGTGGTATGAGTGCTTCCTGGTATATATGTCGGGCTTATGTTGTTAGCTCATGAAATGAGTGCTCCTTTGTTTATTTCTGAACGGTTTAAGCACTGTATCAGTGCTCCCTTAGATATCGCTGAGTGGCTTAAGCTGTTGCATCAGTGTATATGGGGATCCTTTGGATATCATTGAGTGGATTGAGTTGTTAGCTCAATGCAGGCTGTTCTCTTGGATGTCACATCTCGTAGGGGATCTGGGGCGAGAGTGTGTATGGCTCTTCCTCATTTTCTTTACCAGAAACTTAGTGGCGCGTTGTATGAGACATTATTGGTTATGACAATTAGTGCCTGCATTCCACTGACACAGAGATAGTAGTTCATCATTCTTGTGCCTCTTCTTTTTGTGTAACGTTTCTCCGACGGGAGATAGTTTGTGCTCTTGTTCGCACAGTTCCTGTTAGGAATTTAGTGCCCATTTAGCCTCTCTAACACTAAAGAGCGTAGGGGGGACAGGGTCTAGGTGGTCTCTTGCCACTGCATCACGACCAACATTCTGTCTGTACCCCTCTGCTGGTTCCAGTGACTTTTACAGTGCACTTTCCAGGAGGGTTGCAGCTTTTTGTACGCCACAAAAGCGTCATTCAATGGCGCAGTTGTACAGAGTGGCAGCGTCTGATTCTGCTGCATATTGTTTCTTTGTTGCATGCCTTTGCATTCACAAATGCAGGGTTTTGAACACAAAACATTGCGCACAGCCGTTCCAGAGCATTCCCGCCCTTGGACACAGCTTTGGTAGCTCCCCAAGGTAACGCAGTGTCCCCCAGTGGTAGGATAGAGAAAAGAGGATTTTTACTCACCATAAAATCAATTTCTCTTACTACACTGGGGGACACTGCGCGCCCTCCCTTGCTCTGAAAGTAGTGCTGTCTTTGGTGTTGCTTTCTGAATTGCTTTTTCTCTCTTCCTGGCTTTGTTATACAAAACTGAAGTCAGCTACAGAGGAGGGGCATAGTGGGGGAGGTGTCAGGGAAACAAACAAGTTTATAAGTGCCAAACTCCAGTCCCACCTACTGTACCCCCAATGTAACGCAGTGTCCCCCAGTGTAGTAAGAGAAATTGATTTTACGGTGAGTAAAAATCCTCTTTTTAGTACAAATGAAAAGTAGTGATGTAATCTATGTTTTGAAATTCCCTTCTTTCTGTATATTCTGCCATACCAACACTGAGCTCTCTAGCATATAATAGAGTAACTGGTGAGTGTTTTCCGCAGACTACACTGTATGGCATGCTGGTGGCAGCTAGGCAGAAAATAGCCAGCGAGAAGGATATTCCCCCTGCTGTTTTAACCACCAATAAAGTGCTCGTTGACATGGCTAAAATGAGGTATAGTAACTATTTTCTCTTTTTGATAAGTAAAGTCATCAGCTTTGTTTTTGAATGTTTTTTGTTTTTGGTACAAAATTAGTGTAGAAGTCAATAATAAGCAACATGAATTTACATACAATCATTGGTGTGCAGACAGATTATATTTTCACTTAATATGGTTTAGAAGGGGATTGAAACCATGACAGAGGAGAGTGTGAGGACCCCTTGGGACAAAGGAATCATTTATCTAAATTACAATATTCATGTAGTCTGCTTCATTTACTTTGCTATTATAGAGCATATCGTTACATAGCTGACACATAGGAGAGTATAGTATCGCAGGCCATAACCAATGCAAGGTATATGATATCACAGAGCAGGATATTACGCAACAAAATATACAGTAGCATTTAGAGCAGATAATAGTACATTGAAAACAAATAACTTCTTTTAACTAAACCTTTAAGCTCTAATTTTTCTGAATTTACGTTCTAAATGTCCAGACATAACACACTGTTAGTCTAGAGATCTTATCACTGTATAATTTTCTTGTTCTTGTACCCTGACAGATAACTTTTGAGCTATTTACAGTGGGATATTTAAAGTACTTGTCCATGTTGACTTCAATTAAAAAAAAAACGTGTTCCTTTTTACTCCCAGGCTAAATTACCACTGAAACGTGCTGAATTCTTAAGACTATTACAGACCTTTGTGTAAACAAAGCAATATAGTTTCCTCCAAATACCAGGGGGTAAATGTTTTAAACTGCGAGTTTTCTGGCAAATTTGAAAAGTGGAGATGTTGCCTATAGCAACCAATCAGATTCTAACGATCATTCTGTGGAATGTACTAAATAAATGATAACTACAATCAGATAGGTTGCCATAGGCAACATATCCACTCTTCAAACCCGCCAGAAACTCTCAGCTTGGTACATTTACCTTCAAGAGATGCTTGAATGGTGAATTATTTTCTAACTTGAAACGATTACATCTACAGGCCAACTTCAGTTGAAAATCTGAAAAAAATAGACGGAGTATCAGAGGCAAAAGCTAATATGTTGGCTCCCCTGGTGATGACGGTCAAGGAGTTCTGCCTCACTAACAGTTTGAAGGTACAGTTATAGAATAGGTTGTGATCTATTGTATAATCCTGCAAGTTAATTTGGTGCTTTTGCAATTCAAGGATGGTAATCCTAATATATGAAAGCGGTAATAATCCTGATGGATGAGAGATTTACATCCATTATGCAAACTGACTATTCAGCTTGTTAACTTTGTTTGCTGATAGCTGGTTTGTAAATATACAGTATGTCCTGATATGAACTGGTGATGCAGCACGAGGGGGACTGTAGTAGTCCAACCGAAAGAGCAGCCCCAGCATGCACACCTTGTGAGTCGCATGCTATATGAAATTATTTTCTGTATTTACACTTATTCATTGTGTGGATGCAAGTAGTTTGTCTAATCTTTAATTTTATATCATTCTTATAATCATGGCTTTGAAGCAGTGTCTCCATTCATGCAGCTTGATTAGATGTCAGTGAAAGATCCCTAAACAGGTCTCATATTATCAATATATTATGCAAATATGGAACTACTGTTAATATACTGGTCCAAGGGGTCATTTGAAGATTAGGGACTAGACCAAATGCCATCCATGCTTGAAGCCAGTCTGGTGAGTAACCCAGCCAATGGCATTGAAGAGGTAATGCCTGTAAGAGAGATGGCACAACTGTGAGTAAAGGAAAAGGACATCTGTATTCCTTAATAGCTGTTCTATGCAAGAATACATCATGATTTACAGTATCCTTCCAGTATACATAGAGGTAAAACACACTAACCTGTTCTAGTATAATATGCAGTAACCTTACAGTTATAGACGTCAATGCATTAAATACAGTATTTGTTTTATTTAGGCAGATTATTCTTCCATTTGTGATTCAAAGTTGCAAACAACTGTGACTGTATCAAAGGAGTCAGCTTGTTCGGAATTGCTCTCAGCGCCTGCGCTTTCCATATACTACCTCTTCCAGAAACAGCAGTTATCTTTGGTGAGTATGTCAGTCTCCACTCTTTGTATTACTATAGACATACATACTTTTCTACCTAACCAAAATCAATAGCAAAATACAGACAAAAGCATACAAAGTCTAAAGTGGTTCTCCACGATGAAAAACAATTCTCAATGCATTTCAGTTCTTAAATAGCCTTAACAGACTGACTAAATCAAAGGGGCGGAGCAACATTACGTAATTCTTCAGCATTACGGGGTGATGGATGGTGGAGGATTGACACGGGAAGAAAACTGACTCTACCTGTCCCTATAAGCCTCCTGCTCCTGTCCAGATTTTTTCCAGTGTAATTGAAAAGAGCTTAACTTAGCTTTTGTTTGTATTATACAGGGGGTGGGGGTTAACTGTTCTATTTCTATCTATGTATTTTATTGCTAGCTTTATTTAGATACTCAACCATTTTGGGGCTCTGTTAACATGATTTTTTGTGTAAAATTAAATGATATCCAGAGTCTTTAATGTAACTTGCCAACCAATAGTTCCACCATATATCTAGTGTGTTTACCGCAGCTGCCGATTAAACACGCTGGGACTGGCTACAAGACGCTTGGCGTTCGCTACCAACATTGCTGAAAAGTGCAAATCTGCAGTAAACTATAACAAGCAATCATTTATATACTTTCATTGGGAAACTTGCTAACTTTATAATATTTGATTGGTATTCGTGGGTTATTACACACATGCATACGGTCATCAACAGATCCAGTGTGGGGAAAGTTTAATTAATTCACAATGCATAGTGGGCCTTCAGTGCAAGAAGTTTGTTTCTGATGTGTTCATTCTGTTTAACAATTTCAAAACTTTTCCTACAAAACTGTCATCCAGCCAGGAGGTTTTGAATACCTTTTTCTGCCCTAGTAATGGCCCTCCTGCCATCCAAACACAGCATCTTCTACAGGCATTTCACAATATTGCATTATTGCATCCTGACGAGAGAATAACCAAACGATTCAATAACTCATCTCCTTTGTGTTGTTCAGAAAGAAAGAACCTATCTGAAATACATATTTTTAAGTATGCACTTTTCCCTTGCACTTAAAATACGTTTTTAAATGCAAGGGAAAATATCAGAGCTTGTAAACAATGGGGGAAAATCCATTGCTTAAAACAGTGCTCACATAATGAGTGCCTCTGTGTTGCAAATGGCCAATAGTGTTCTGCAGTAGGTTCTGTAGAAATCTAGGCGCCAAACAAAAAGCTATGTAGTGTTACCACAGGGCTGGCTCTGGCCTGAAATAACGATCATTCTTCATTCTTCAGTGCTCACTGACATTCCAATAGGAAAGTGACACAATGAACACACTACCTTAATTGAAATGATACAAATTCATTGACTGTGTATGTATGTATATATATTATATTATATTATATTATATTATATTGTATACCTCTTACCTGTTATCATATTTACTTTTGCAGAAAAAGATCTCTGTTGTCCGAAACATAAGCTTGGCAACTGTTGGCATGTATTTATGGCAAGCCCTGAAAGCTGGTTACCCCATCGATGTGAAACGTGCTGGCTTAACGCAAGCTATACAGAAGACCATTAGAGATGTCATTAAAAGGCCGCCTATTAACTCAGGTTAGACAGGTGTTTTGGAGTTGAAGCTGTAATTATATTAGACAACATAGAATGTTTGTGTTGTACAAAAACATTATGACAATGTTCTGCATTAAATTTTTTTAAAAAAAACTAAAATGTACATACTGTTTTTGAAAGATCCTATAATTGCATCCTTGAGCAATATGCATATATTCAGTTATAGTTCCATTTAGCTGATTCTCTATATAATCACTATAAAATAAAATTACCGTATATACTCGAGTATAAGTCGACCCGAATATAAGCCGAGGCACCTAATTTTACCACAAAAAACTGGGAAAACGTATTGACTCGAGTATAAGCCTAGGGTGGGAAATGCAGCAGCTACTGGTAAATTTCAAAAATAAAAATATTGGGGGGTGGCATCAATGCATTAGATAAATACACCAATTTTTTATTAAATCTCTGTTTGTAAACTAATAAGAGACTATCAGTAAATGTTAATCTGGTGTGGAGGAGAAAGAGGGGTCATTCTTGATGAATTGTCTTGTGACCTTTGAATCTTGGCATGGCCAGATATATCTTTTTCATGGATGTTTCTTACATGTGATGAGTGTTAGTATAAATGTCTTGAAATTAAGTAGAAACATGGCTCAACTGGAGAACAGGTACACAAAATCTCTTTGAGAGAGAGATTGATTTTACTTACCGTACTTACTGGGATTAAACAGTTGGCATACCAAGCTGGAAATTCCGGTTACCCTGGTGTATTGAAGTCCGTTAAAAAGACACTACACAAGGAGCGATCATCAGCAGGGTGTCCCCAAAAAGAAGAAGCAGAGTTTGGCTCATAACTCACCCCCAAGACATAAGAGCCGCCAATACAACAGTCGAGGAAAGAGAGAGAGGTCTTCAGACTATCACTTCCGCAGTGGAACGCATGTGCGTTCCACAGACAGGAAGTTCGGCATTTGGAACGCAAGTTTGCGTTCCAAATGCCGAACTTCCTGTCTGTGGAACGCACATGCTTTCCACTGTGGTAGTTAAGACCTGAGGGACCGGAGAGGTAAGTTCACTCATGTATAAGCCGAGTGGGGCTTTTTCAGCATAAAAAATCTGCTGAAAAACTCGGCTTATACACGAGTATATACGGTATATTTACTGTAATATGCCAGTAAAAGAAAACAAGATGTGTCCCTGAAAAACTAAATATATCATTTGTGCAAACAAATAAAAATGTGAAAGCAATAAAGCTGCTGTGGTCATAACCGGAGGGTCACAAAACTCTGTAATTTGCTGTGGTCATTGAAGGGAAGGCCATTAAATAGAGCATGTGCTCACATAATCACTCATCATCTCCCGCCTGGATTATTGCAACCTCCTCCTCACTGGCCTCCCCCCTCCGCTCTATAAACAATGCGGCCGCAAGACTCATCTTCCTCTCACACCGCTCCTCTTCGGCCTCCCCTCTCTGCCTCGCCCTACACTGGCTTCCCTTCCCCTACAGAATCCTTTTCAAACTCCTCACCACCACGTACAAGGTCTCACTCTACTGCCCCCTACATCTCTAACCTCCTCTCCATTCACATTTCTGCTCGCTCTCTGCGCTCAGCCAATGACCGCCGCCTCTCCTCCTCTCTTATCACCTCTTCCCACTCCAGAATCCAAGACTTTTCCCGTGCGGCCCCCCTTCACTGGAATGACCTCCCTCGTTCCAGCCATCTCTCTCCTACTTTGTGCTCCTTCAAAACGTGCACTGAAAACTCACCTCTTCCGTAAAGCTTACCAACCATCTACTTGACCACCTCACCACCTCCACTCGCTCTCCCTTCTCTCTTCTGGCTCCCCTTGTGCCTGTTCTGTCTACCCTTCTTTAGGATGTAAGCTCACATGAGCCCTCTTCCCTCCTGTCTCCTCACCTGTTCTTCTGCTCCGTGCTTATTGCATCAGCCTGCCTGGAGTTTCTGAAGTATTGGTATTTTTTGTTTATTGTTCTGTACTGTTTCACCCTGTATAGTCTACTGTTTGTACTGTGTACGGCGCTACGGAAATCTTGTGGCGCCTAACAAATAAATGATAATAATGCACAGTCCAGGCCTATATACAATGCAATCTGTGAGATGTGCATATGTGATGGCAATAGATATAAAGATATAGATATGTGTGTAGATAGATAGATATGTGTGTGTGTGTGTGTATGTATCTATCTGTGTGTGTGTGTATATATGTATGTATATATATATATATATATATATATATATATATACACACACACACACATGTTAACCCGTGCATCATGATACTCATGCATTCTAGTCAAATCAAGCTACTTAAGGTGTTAAAAAGGTTCTTGTCATGCATTTGGGCCATAGCCCAGGCCTCAACCACCAACCACTCCCCACTGTCACCCCCGGCAACCACCAACCACTCCCAACTGTCACTTCTCCTTCAAGAAGTATATATATTTTTTTTTTAAATCTTTATAAACACTTTTAACAATTAACAAATTAAATTAACAAATTAAAAACATCTTAGTATACCAAATTTCAGCCCTTTCTGAATTTTTTTTCCCACACACACTAAGAATTTAGTAGGTCAGTGTATAACTCCGCCCAGCAGGTGGCGCTGCGGCTTTGTTTTATTTTTTCCACACACAGACAGACTAACACACGCCACTAGACATTTATATTATAGATATCTAATATAAAAGCCTAGCGGCGTGTGTTAGTCTGTGTGGAAAAAAAAAACAAGCTGCAGCGCCACCTGCTGGGCGGAGTTTTACACTGACCTACTAAATTCTTAGCATTATCTATGATATAAAAGCCTAGCGGTGTGTGTTAGTCTGTGTGGGGAAAAAAAACCAAGCTGCAGCGCCACCTGCTGGGCGGAGTTATACATTGACCTACTAAATTCTTAGTGTGTGTGGGGGAAAAAAACTCAGAAAGGGCTGAAATTTGGTATACTAAGATGTTTTTAATTTGTTAATTTAATTTGTTAATTGTTAAAAGTGTTTATAAAGATTTTAAAAAAATATATATATATTTGTTGAAGGAGAAGTGACAGTTGGGAGTGGTTGGTGGTTGCCGGAGGTGACAGTGGTTGGTGGTTGCCGGGGGTGACAGAGCGAGAGGATTGTGATACTCAGGACCGCTGAGAGAGATCCCTGTGTCTGGATAGACATCTGGATAGATGTGGCGATAAAGATGAAGGATGAGGTGATGGAGAAAAATGATGAGGTGGTGACATGTGGACAAAACCACGTTAAAAAGGGGCGCTTACGTCTGGAAGTAACGCTCTTCCCCTGAGGAGGCCTGGGCTATGGCCCAAATGCATGACAAGAACCTTTTTAACACCTTAAGTAGCTTGATTTGACTAGAATGCATGAGTATCATGCACGGGTTAACTTGTCTAATATATAAAAGTAAAAGCCTAGCGGCGTGTATTAGTGTGTGTGTGTGTGTGTAAAAACTATTTTCTCAGAAAGGGCTCATCCAATTGATCTGAAATTTGGTATACTGACATTATTTAACAAAAAAATTAGAATAGTGAAGTCAGTTAACTTCCATGATCCCCCCCTTCCCCCCGTGGGAGGGGTAGAAAAAGGCTAAATTTATGAGTTGAGGGCTCAAACTCATTTTCGTGAGGTAATTTTACCTCATGAACACACATTAAAACGGGCGCTTGCGTCGGGAAGTAACGCTCTTCCCCTGAGGAGGCCTGGGCTAGGCCCAAATGCATGACAAGAACCTTTTTAAGACCTTAAGTAGCTTGATTTGACTAGAATGCATGAGCATCATGCACGGGTTAACTTGTATGTATGTATGTATGTATACATATATATATATATATATATTTTGCATAATATATATATATATATATATATATATATATATATGTATGTATATATATATATATGTATATATATGTATATATATATATATATATATATATGTATATATATATATATATATATATATGTATATATATATATGTATATGTATATATAATGTAATATATCAACCTAATGCTGCATTAGGGAGTAGTGTTTTGTCACTTGTTAATCCAATGTTTCCAAGTATTAAAAATAAATCATAGAGCACCCTCTGCTGATCATGTCAGGATGTACCACTCCTTTACTGGGATAAGGGAGCCTGATCCACAAATAATAACATACAGAATTGTTTCCTTGTTTTTTCTTTTTGTGTTTTATTTACATTTTAAGATAAAAAAATAAAAATTTAGTAAATTAAATGTGTGCAATAAAACAGATATTGATTTGAACTGAAGATTTTTTTTTCTCTGAAACAAGATCTCCATAATCCCAAACAACTTGCTTAAAAAAAATATAAAATCCCTCACAATTGACTATCAAAGGGATATTCAGTAAATGAATCCGTGTCAGATATGACCACTGTATCAAACAGGTTTAATAGCTGGTGAAGTTGCTGGTACCCTGAAAAATATAATAAAAACATAGCTTATTAGTGTACACTTAAAAACAAGATGGAACCACAACCGTTATTGTTTTTTAATGCCATTATCTAAGGTACAAAGGAATACAGATACTGTAATTCTAATCAGACTTTTTTTCTCACCTGTATACTGCCCAATTACATCCACATTGAAAAACAAAAAGGCTGCTCAGTCGCCAAAAATTGAGATTGTAGAAATAATGTTAATCTATATATATTACTATATACATTAACCAGTACTTCAGTGATGTCACTGGCTCCTACCAAATTGATAGGCTGCATAGTGACTCACATAATTGATACATCCACTGTGTTTAGGTTGACATTTGTAATTGTTCTCTGTGCCTCATATAGTGTACACACAGACAGCAGAGATATATACTCTGTATAGAGCTGAAAATCATATCTGTATAGTTATCACACTGTCGCATCTTTGTGCCATATTTTATTGCTTCAATTGTGGGCAACGTACACAGCTTTTTGGGGATTTAACCTTCTATGAAGTAATGGAAAAACAGGTTTCTGGGTAAGCTACCACTTTATTAAAATCTCCAGTTATCTTTTTGTCCCCTGTCTTATTGAAGCATAGTTCACTCATCACTTGGAATGTAATTTTAAAACATTATGACCAAAACTAAAAATATATTCTTCAGCAGAAAGTATCATGTTCTTAGAAATGTAGAACCTGAACCTCTTTTTTAAAATTCTAGAACCTATTTTAATTTTATTTCACTGCTTAGCATAAATCAGAAACTAGCATTTCTTGATAGTATTCTCTGTTTATACGATTAAGCATAGAAATCAATATTCTTACGATTCACTGAAAAAGATGTGTTATGAAATAAGAAATAATTTCATTCTTTTTTTTTTTTTAATTGCATTAAAAGATCTATCAAGTTTTGAAGCTATTCGGGCTTTGCTGGCTCCAGAAATTGATAGCTACTTCATAAGGATGGTGATTACTCTGCTTGAAATAGAGCATGCGACTGGGAGAGAACCAATGTGCTCGCCCAATAAATCATTACAAAACCCTACTGTACAGGCCAGGATTCAGTTACAGGAGCGCACAGTGTGCAAATCCACGTTGGATCAAAACCTTTGGATTGAAAAGAAGGTTAGTAGTATGTATTGACATTCTAACTTGAAATATTTTATTCAAAGATCAATGTGAAAGGAAATCACGTGTGTGAGAATGAAGGATTTCTAGTACTAGGCAAAATTTGTACAGTTTTTAGCTTTCTCTTAGGAATTCACTTTCTAATTGAAAGGGACACTATCCTTATGTTTTTCTCTTTTGTATGTGTCTGATATGAATATATAATAATCAAAATATCATCTGTGTGTAGCTGTTACTAACACTTCTTGTATAGACTAACTTGACTACACAGCCATCGTTTTTTTCCCCTCAGTTTATCTCATTGTTTTCCAAAAGAAAAGGATGCAGGGAAATAGTGCATGATAGAGGGAAATTGTTCTCTGTTCCTCATATAGTGTACACCTAGACAGCAGATATATACTGTGCATAGAGTTGAGCATAAGAAAATCATACATTGTATAGTTATTTCACTGTCACATCTGTGTGTCATATTTTATTGCTACAAGTGTGGGCAGCGTACACAGTGTAGGAATCAAGTGGTCATCTTGCATGATGTCCTCTGCAGTTTTCTTGTGTAGCATTCCATTTAAAACACAACAAGTTACAAAAAGGTCTACAGCATGTGGATGTGGCCTGGTGGGAGAGGATGAGTCTAGCATTGAAAGAGCACAATTATCTACTACTTACCTACTGGCTACACTACAGAGGGTCAAGACTGTGTATTATTTATATGGGTACATAATTGCAGCAAATATATTATAAACAAAGGCCTTTGGACTACTGTAGGACCAAGAGGAGCCGAGATCCCACTCCTTCAGGAGGATGTCTGCTTCCATCCCTGTCTTCTTTTTATTTTTAAACAGGTAGCTTTCATCGTTTTATCCAGGTTGGTTGGGCACGTGTCTGCCATCATAAGCAGGTCAGGATCAGTGATTGTGACCTCTTCTGGTCCTCTGATCCAGCAGGACCTATGGATCAGTGAGGCAGCCACTGAGGGATGCTATGTGTTTTCGGGATGTAGTTGCAAACTCGACAGTGAAAATGTCTACAGTATAAGGTAGATACAGTTAAAAAGGTGACAGCCAGAATGTCTACATGGTCATAATATCTACACAGTTAAAAGGTTGACATGTAAAATGTAGACAGGGTTTACTGTCAACCTTTCAACTGTAGACAATATGAACATGTAGACATTGGGACTGTTTACTTTTTAACCGTGCTGACCTTTTAACTGTTGACTTTTCATACCCAACCAGTATTTTCATACAAGTGCTTTTTTCTTTTTCCTTTTTATTACATTCCTTATATGTTGCAAAACATAATCAACTGCAATTAACAATATTAGTTTGCATAAAACATACATGGCGAGGCAGCAACATAACAAAGTTTTCAGTATATACAAAAGCATAAACAATTATTGGGGAAAAAACAGACAGACAAGGGAGAGTGAAGGAAGGGGGGCAGGGTAGATAAGTGCTCTACAAAATGGAGGGGGACATCTCATGTCTCGCTAAAGAAGGTAGAGCTCTAGGATGTGGCTAATGGGGCCATAGAAGAACGGTACCATTTAAGGAGGCTAATGGAAAGGGAGCACTACAGTGTCCTCTCGGAATATGCAAGTGCTTTTAATTGTATTATGTATCAAAATATTTTGCCTCTATTGAGTGTGAGGTTTGGTATAGTTAAATAAAGGGTGGTCATATGGTGAATTTAACCACACTAATATCTGTCAACCAGGAGTTTACACTGCTCCCACATAAAGTTTTTGAAAATAATTTCAAAGTAATTTAGGCTGCAGAGGAAGGACATACATTTTTCATCTGCTGAGCAGAACTCATTTCATTTATTTTTTAAAAAAAGCTATTGAAAAGTACACTTCCACTGTCCCTACTAAGCTGCCTCCTGAGACTGCTGTGAGACTGGCATAACAACATTTCCTGTCTTGCACTGAAGATCTATTGGCTGACCATAAGAATTAAAGGATATGGTTAAATATTCAAAAGTATGAGACGTGTTCAGTTTCTGCTTTGCTTTCGTGGGCTTTGTTCTGACTTCCCATGCATATGTTATATATTTTTAATATCAGAAGTCAGTGGAAGAGAACATATCTCCAGTCCAGAAGGGTACCACGCAATTAGAGGTAGCTAAAGCCCCGATCAAGCTTGCCTCACAGGATAACCCTATGGTGGATGAAGACACTGAGGAGTTATTTTCAGAAGTACACATAAAGGTAAAACTCTTTTTAGAAAACAATAATAGAAATTAATTTGATAAATTTTTCTACTGCAATGTTCATATGGAAATGATTGTTCCCTAATGCGGAACATCAACAATTAAAATGCTTTACATTCCTTAACACATATAAGAAAAAAATTAATTCTGTTCAAGGCCATTTCTTACCTCTCTGTTTGTTACAGTGTCAACTACTTTGGCTCACCAATTGTTTTTACTTCCCTCTGCTCCCATTTCTCTTTCACAATAGTTGGGGGACACTGCTCACATGGGGTATAGAGGGCGCTGTGGGAGTAAATGCACTAAAAAGCTTGTCTAGCCTGCTCCCCTCCACTGGAAGAGCTCAGTTTTTTTTCTTAGTGCCTACGGAGCAGGGCACTTTTAGTCTAGCCTTAGTGTTTTTTTAAATTTTTTCTTTAAAAAAAAAGTTAGGTTTTCTCCGCAGCGGTCACTTCTACAGGGATAGTGCCTGCGGCGCTTTAGTGCCACCCCTCCTGAAATTTGGATGGCTCCCAGGAAAAGGGTCACACGACACTACAGCAGTGTCCAGGTGAAGCGGCCACCCCGTGAGCCTTGGCAGCATGCTCCAGTCGCCTGTGAAAACCGTGAAGTGGAGCTGCTTGTGTTCCAGTTGCTCAGCCTGTCAGCCAGCATTTGGAGAGAAGTTGCGGTGCACTACAGGGGTGAGGCATATAATACTGGGGGGGAGCTGTCACTGGAGCGCAGTCCCCACCAGAGTCTGATGTGTATAATTACTGCATTTACAATTGGTATGTATACTACTGTAATGTACAGGCCAGCATAGAGTTAAGTGGGCGTGGCTACGTAGGGGTTAACTTCCCCATAATTTCCTGTGATTTAGCAAGGTTAGCAGCCATTTGCAGCCCTGCCTGCAGTACACTCCAGACGTAGACACATCCTTGGGGACTCAGAACCAATAGTTATAGAGTGGCTTAGCTGTTACTTTTGTTTGTGTGTTTCTTCTCTACTGTATATCCTGTAGGGGTACATTACAGCACATTTTACCTTCTAGTCATAGTTGAAGCACTATATTATTTTGTATTTTTATGTTGTCATATACTGTATAGACCTTCTTTGTTATAAGATAGTTCTACAGTGTCTCTCATTTCCCACTTATCTTTCTGTTTGCAAGATGTCAGAAAGAGGGAATGGTTCCTAGACCAAGGCTGTTTCTGGGATGTATTTCACCTGTACCAAGTGTGAAGCAAAATTGCCTGGTGGACAGTCGGACTAGGAGGGCCTGTGCGCACTCTGTGAGGCCGAGGACCTGGGTGGTCGTTCATCTGCAAGTGCAGCCAACGTCGTGGATTCTGCCTGGGCCAGGGATCTGGTGTGGTCCATTTCAGAATTTTGGAGAGAGAACCCACTCCTGGGAACGGTAGGTGCTGATACCTTTTCCTCTTCTCAGGGTACGCATTCCTCAGACGCCATTACTTCGGGACAGGCGTCACGAATACTGCAGGGTGTGGTCCAAGTGTCTCAGGAGCCTCCGTGGATGTTAAATTTGGAAAGGTCTGTAAAAGGGTTGACCAGAGTGTCCACTTCCCTTTAAATATTGTTCCATCCGAGTATGGGAGGTAGAAGACGTAAATGCTTGAGTCTTTTAATTACCCAGGAACTATTAGATTCAGACACGGACCCATCTGTAATGGGAGATGGTTAGGGTCTGCACAACTCTGACTATGAGGACTTCTCCACAAGTGAGGTAGACCTGTCCAATAGACAGGACATTGAGGACCTTATCCTGGCAGTTTGACAGAAACTTAACATAGCGGATGGGGAACAATCTGCATCACAGAGCTCTGTGTTTAAAAGGGCTAAGAAAAGAACTGTGTTCTTTCCACCTTCTCCCCAACTGTTGCAAATTTGGGATGAAGCCAGACTTAAGACTGATAACAAAATTCCCAGACGGTACAAACTTTATTACCCTTTTCCTGATTTGGAGGTAGGGTCATGGGAAACTCATCCTATGTTGATGCTCTCATTGCACATTTGGCGAGGTCTACTGGGTTTCCATTACCCAATGCAACTAATCTAAAAGACAGTTTCGACAAGAAATGTGAAGAGATTTTGAAATCCCTTTACTTAGCGTCTGGGGCGTCCCTGTGCCCTGTTATGGCGGTGGCCTGGGTCATTAGGGCAGTTTAAAAATGTGCCACTGCCCTCTATGAAGGCATTCAGTCGGGCACAGCTAGAACTGACTTAGTCCCTTTGGCTGAGCATATTAAGGATGCTGCAGAGTTTTTAGGGGGTGCTGTACTGGATGCAGGTAAGGGATTGTCAAAACAGTAGTAACAAGGCGCACACTGTGGCTCAGATCTTGAGAAGCTGATGTTGATTCCAAGAGAGCTTTGGAGTCTGTCCCATATGACGGAGCAACCCTGTTTGGTCCACCTTTGGAAAAGCTTATCGCTCAGGCCACGGAGGGGAAAAGTGCTCTTCTTCCGGTAGCTACACCAAAAAGCAAAAGGGCAACCTTTACACTCCTTTTGTGTGGTTGGTTGCTGAAGAGGTGACTCGTCCAGACGTCGGACTCCGGTTACACAGAGAGAAGGACAAAGAGGCAGACAGGCAGGCTTGGACAGGACGTCGTCCTGCACCAAAGCCAGCAGACAAACATACAGCATGACTTCTTGCTTCCCCCACCGGATGTTCCGGTGGTGGGAGCACGCCTACTGCTCTTTCAGGAGCGGTGGTTCGGTTCCACCACAGTTCCACCTGGGTAAAAGGAATAGTGTCCAGAGGATACATCATGGACGCCGACGCCTTATGTCTACATCTTTTCCCAGGGAAGCAATAAAAAGGCCCTGCAGAGAGCAGTACAGTCACTTTGGGATTCGGGAGTGATTGTACCAGTTCCGCTGGAACAGAGAGGTCAGGGTATTTACTCTCATCTTTTCCTGGTGCAAAAGCCAGATCGGTCCTTCTGGCCAATTATAAACCTATGGGGTACCCAGTTTTTGAATGGAGTCCATCCGATCTGTGAGAAACTCCATGAATAAAAGAGAGTACCTGACATCCTTGGATATCAGGGATGCTTACCTACACATCCCAATATGGACAGGTCACCAGAACCTCTGGTGGTTTGCGGTGGTTCTGGACCATTTTCAGTTCAGGACACTCCCATTTGGTTTAGCTACTGCCCCGCGAGTGTTCACAGAGGTGATGGCTGTCATGGCAGCTCAGTTGCGTCTACAGGGGGTGACTTTCCTATCTTACCTAGATGATCTACTGCTGAAGGCAGATTCAGTATCTTGGCTCCAGTCTCATCTGCAGCTGACCAGAGATATTCTGCGAGGCACTGCAGTATGTTCAATTCCATTTACGCCAGTTCCAGAAGGAGATTCTGGCGAAATGGTCAAGGTCGGATCCTCACTTGGACAGTCAGGTGTTCAAGTTGTCGTCATCAACACGACTGTCTTTTTTCTTTGGTGGCTGAGGAAGGCCAACCTATGTCAGGGGCGTCCCTTCTCGGTCTGGGACTGGACTGTGGTGACTACGGATGCCAGCCTGATGGGGTGGAGGGCAATTGCTCTTCATCTCAGATTGCAAGGGACTTGGACGTCGGAGGAAGCTCAATTACCCATAAATATCCTGAACTAAGGGCAATCTCCAATGCTCTAGTTCAGGCACACTCTTACCTGAAACATTGGCCAATCCGTGTTCAGTCGGACAATGCTACGGCGGTAGCATACATTAGTCATCAAAGAGGAACAAAAAGTCAGCTTGCCATGAGGGAAGTAGCAAAGATAATGAAATGGGCGGATCAGCATGTTCCTGCAATTTCAGTGGTGTTCATTCTGGGGTAGACAACTGGGAGGCTTTTCACCCTGACGTGTGGTCTCTCCATCCTGAAGTGTTCTCTCAGCTGGTTCTCTGGTGGGGTCAACCAGAAATAGATGAGGGCCTCTCATCACAATCGTTTTTAGTGGATGCCATTACGGTTCAATGGAATTTCAGGTTAGTGTACCTATTCCCTCCACTTCCAATGTTACCTCGAATTTTACAAAAGGTAAGATGCGAAAGGGTTCCAGACTGTCCGAGAAGGGTGTGGTATACAGACCTTCTCGACATGTCATGGTGCATTGTCCCTTCTCGACATGTCATGGTGCATTGTACTTTTGTGCCTGCCTCTCAGACAAGATCTTGTCAGTCAAGAGCCATTCTTTCATCAGGACCTACATCGAATGGCTTTGACAGCTTGGAGGTTGAATCCTTGATCCTTAAAAGGGGTTCTCGAGGGAGAGTGGTTAAAACCATGCTCCAGGCAAGAAAACCAACATCTTCTAACATCTACTACCGCATTTGGAAGGCTTACATTGGTTGGTGTGAAAAGATCCAGTTATCTACTGATTATTTTCGCTTAGCCAGGGTGTTGGCTTTTCTTCAGGATGGTCTGGACAAAGGATGGCGGCTGTCGTTCTTTAAGATCCAGGAATCTGCCTTGTCTGTGCATTTCTACAGGAGATATTTCATGTACTAACAACCTTTTGTACCGCCTGTGGATCCTTGGGACCTAAACTTGGTCCATTATGCGCTCCAAAAGTCACTCTTTGAACCTTTTGGAGTCTGTTTCTCTAAAACTTCTTTCTTGGACAGTGACGTTTTTGCTGGCGATTTGCTTCAGCCAGACGGGTTTCAGTGTTGGCAGCTCTTTCATGTCGCTCCCCACTTCTGGTTTTCCATGATGATCGCGCAGTGCTTAGACCTCTGCCTTTTTTTCAACCAAAAGTGTTCTCGAAGTACGACATAAACCAGGATATTGTTCTGCCAGTACTTCCTCAGGATTCGCTTGCTCCTGGTCAGGACTCCGTTTTCTTAGATGTGTCAGAGCCTTGAGAATTTATGTGGACCTTACAGCTTCGGTTCAGAAAACTGATAGTCTTGTAGTCTTGTATGACGATCGTAAGCGTGGCTGGCCAGCCACGAAGTAGACAGTGGCTAGATGGATCACCGCTACTATGTACATTTCGGAGGGCTTTCCGGTACCTGAAGGTCTGACAGCTCATTCCACGAGGTTGGTTAGCGCATCTTGGGCAGCGCGGCATGGGGCTTCAGCTGAGCCGTTGTGTAGGGCAGCTACTTGGTCTTCTGTTCACACATTCACCAGGTTCAACCATTTCCACGTCTTTGCTTCCAAAGACGCTAGTTTTGGCCATAAAGTTTTACGTGCCGCTCATTCTGAGCATTCCCACCTATATTGGCAGCTATGGAGCGTCCCCAAGCTTAGCAGTGGCCCCTAACTAGTGTGAAAGAGAAAATGGGATTTTTGTACTTTAAAATCTCTTTCTCTGAACAACATTTGGGGGACACTGCGCTCCTACCATTTGTTCTGACAGTTCTTTTGTGTGTTCTGTTGGTTATGTTTTCGCCCTCTCTTGTGGCTTTTGTAGTAAATAAACTGAGCTCTTCCTCTGGAGGGGGCATAGAGGGGTGTGGGGAGCAGACTAGACAAGCTTCTTTAGTGCATTTACTCACACAGTGCCCTCTATAGCCCAAAGTGAGCAGTGTTCCCCCCAACTCATGTTCAGAGAAAGAGCTTTTATGGTAAGTACAAAAATACCGTTCTCCCCCCCCCCCCCCCCCAAATTAAAATTTAACTTTTGCTCCTCCCTTGATTATGAGAGTAGGTGAGGCCAAGCACATGAACAATAATGAGTTTAAAATGGGACAACAGATTTTTTTCCCATTTCCGCTGTGCACGTTGACCTTTGGTCTATGCCAGTGGATCCCAAACTTTTCAGTTCAAGGCACCCTTAGGGTCTCCATAATTTTTTCAAGGTACCCCTAAGTCAAAATAATTACCAAGTAGTCCCCCGCCTTGCTTACCATTGACCCCAGGGAGCCTAGGCGCACAGTTTGGGAACCACTAGTCTATGCTAATGTATCTTTGCTGTATTGGCCAAGCTTACCATGACCACTACACAGAATAACAATATTGACTGTGCACAAAAAACAAGTGTTGCTGCAACATTTTTTTTCAAAATGTAAGATTACTTTTGATTTTGTTTTTAGGAGGAGTCCAGGAGGACAATAAGTATCACCAATGACACACTTCATAAATGTGTCTTTAACTTTTACTTTTTTATAGGTACTCATTGTATTGCATTCAAAATTATATTTTAGTTTTTGTGGCATCCTCATTTAAAGGACTATTTAACATTTTGGTGTTTTTTTTCCTTTATATTTGTTAGTGACCCACAGGGTCATTTTTGTCTACTACACAACTTGCCTATAATTCATTTTGTTTTTTTCTTTGTTTCAAAGCTTCTTAATATTACCATCATTATTATCATAATGCAGTAATTGCCAAAAATACCTCTTTGCATCATTAACATACATACTTAAATAGTAAAACATGTAAATCAGCAATGGGCAACTTGGCTTAGGTGGAGAGCCGCACACTGCACTCCCTCCCCCGGGTTTGCCTTGTGACCTCCCTGCACTGTGCTGCCCAATTTGTTAAGCAGACAATAAGATCAGCCGTGTGTGAAGGCTCAGCGGGCCGCCTGTTTCCCACCAGTGGTGTGGGTAACAAGCCTTTACTTTTGCTGCTTTACTGGTGGCACATCATGTAAAATCATCATCATCTATGTTTCATTTACACCAATTAGCATGTCTATGTCAGGGCCTGATAAAGGGATCAGGCCGCCCTAGACTAATATGCTCATAGCGCCCCCTCGCCTTCCATGTTGAAGCCATTGTCTGTTCTCACTGTACTTTTAACAGATGAGTGAGGAACTAGAGATGGAATGAGGAACATTTATGGTCTGCCATTCTATCTGGGAGTATTGTAGGAATTACTAGTTTCAAGTAGGCATTAACAATCCCTCTGTTTACATCTGTTAAAGCTGCACAGTACGCAAAAACAAACTTGTCCTTAATTTAAAATCCGTCTTTTTTCACCCCTTCCGCCACATCATGATTAAAACCTTACCACATTTTTCTTTCATATTTTCCTTTTATTTTGGAGAACAACGGTTCTCTAATATTATAAAATAAATTTCCGTTTATACCTCCATATAATGTGTGCTTATTTGCTTTGTTTTTTATGTTTCAGACTCCAAAAAGAAAATTGCCTGAATGGTTTGGGACTCCAAAGGGAAGTGCTACCTCATCTAATTTCAAAAAGGCCAAAACTGGGTCTAAAAAGGGTCTTTTTGGTTGAAATTTACCTTTCTGTGATGTACTTTGTAAATTGTCTACAAATTAGAAATTTTATATCATATCTAATACTTTAAAAGAAGACTCGCAAAGTTGTACAGATATATTACAAATGTTTAATATAATATTGAATATTTGTAGTATAAATAATAATAAAAAAAAATTACTGCTCCTTTTACTGACAATTATGAAACATAGACATTGTTTCTGATAATTAGTATGTGACGAGTTCATACTTATTCTCTAGATTATGTTGAATACATAGATGGGATCTGATGGTAAAATGTGTAGGGTAACATTTTATTGTGATCCTGTACGAAAAACAGTTTGTGAATATGGTGTAGGTTGAATAGGAATATGTTTTACCATTTACTGTTTAGAAGTTGTCGTACCTTACATTCCTTGTTCGATGAATATGCTCAGAAAATATTTGATGTGCAATTACAGATTTAGGAACATTGCATCCTGCATATTTGGTACTCTCCAGGTCAGCATAATAGGTTTTAATGTAACATTATACCATGTTATGGTTTTTGATGAGACAAAATCCTTATTATAGCTTTGATTTGCTTCTACATAATGAGGTTCATGCTTTGAATACTGATGCTAGACTTGTTAGTTTGTTTAGCTATCAGCACAGTGGGCAAGTTGGTATATTCTGAGCCCATGCTTATTCTAACAGAATTATATATTTTGTCATATACTGCTTATTATGTTGATTCATAACATGTACCCCATGACACTTTGCTTTGTGTTTTCCACATAGTGAGTTCAACTTCATTGGATAGAAATGAAGGGTTTACTGATCATTGTGTTGAAGCCATTGTCTCTTCTCACTGTACTTTTAACAGATGAGTGAGGAACTAGAGATGGAATGAGGAACATTTATGGTCTGCCATTCTATCTGGGAGTATTGTAGGAATTACTAGTTTCAAGTAGGCATTAACAATCCCTCTGTTTACATCTGTTAAAGCTGCATTGATGAAGCAGTGTATGTAGAGCACCAGATCACAGCCGGGTGTTATAAATGTCTGCCAGTACATACCTTTAAGCTTAGTGCCTTTGAAATTTATAATAACTGTTTGTTTATATTTTTTTATTGTATATTTGTAAGTTTGTAAAAAAAAAAACAACTGTTAAATAAGCTGTTTACAGCAGTTATACAAAAGATACATAAAGATAAATAACTTCCTCTCGCTTCTGCAATGCCAGGTGGTGTTCGTGCTGGCTACTCTATATCCCCTCTTTCATGATCTCTCTCTTTTTCTTCCTGAACTCGGTTCTTTCCTTTGCCCTGCCTTCTCTATCTCCCCTTGCTTTCCTCTTTCTCACTAAATAGGAAAACACCAGCTTCATATGTTGCTCTAGGGCTACACGCATAGAACTCTGCTTTTAGTTCGTGTCCTTGCAGTACTATGTGGATATGGTTTTCAAGCACATTGGGTCTTGGGTGGCTGAATTCGCTTCTACTCTGTTTCTCAGGACGACTGCTATGCCCCTTGGGCCATGACATCATGTGTTTTTTTTCTGGTACTGCAATTGTTTCGTTTTTTAAAGTTGTTTGTTACTTTAAATCACATGTTGTTGACAAAAATAAACAAGTTTATAAAAAAAGATTATTAATGTACAGAGGTATGAGATTTTTTTAAATCCAGAAACCCTTTAATCCAGAAGGTTACCAAAATAGAAAACAGAAAATTATTGCTGCTGGTCAGTGATTTTATCATGCATACAGTTCTGATCACTAAGTGTTTATTCCTACATTTACTATTAGGTGGAAATGCTGTGGGCAGTATGGAGGAAAGCCAGGGTATTTTATTTAAAAAAAAAAAAAAGTGTTTTAGAAGATTTAGGCATTGTGTTTCACATTACAGGAAACCCCTTTAATTGGACAACCCACATTTCCAAATAATATATCCCATATATCTACTGCAGTTATGTTAATGTTACATTTCTACATCTTATTAAAATGTATACTTAATACTTGCCAAAGCAATGCAATAATTTGGGGAAAGTAAGAAACTCCCTATGGACATATATAGAATTAAACTTCTCTGGTTTTGGAGCATTAATTATGCGCTTCAACAACAGCAACACATTCTGTCTGTTTATTAGATCCTGCATCGTAATTAGAACAAGAAGTGGGCAAAGTTTGGATCCAAAAGGCTTCCGTGTAAATGACCTATTAAGGAGTTATTGCAACAAAAATTGGAGTGCCTTATTTGCTTATTTAAGACTGTAATAGTGAGTCAAGAAAAGTACTTTAATAGGAAAACATTTCAGGCTTTTAGTATACTGTGAATATACAATGATCAGCCACAACATTAAAACAACCTGCTTAATATTGTGTAGGTCCCCCTTGTGCCACCAAAACAGCTCTGACCCGTCGAGGCATGGACTCCACAAGACCTCTGAAGGTGTCCTCTGGTATCTGGCACAAAGACATTAGCAGCAGATCCTTTAAGTCCTGCAAGTTGCGAGGCATGGCCTCCATGACTGATGTGTTTTTCCATAACATCCCACAGATGCTCGATCATTTTGAGGTCTGGGGAATTTGGAGGCTAAGTCAACACCTTCAACTCTTTGTCATGTTCCTCAAACATTCATGAACAATTTTTGCAGTGTGGCAGAGCGTATTATACTGCTGAAAGAGGCCACTGTCATCAGGAAAACACTGCTACCATGAAGGGGTGTGCTTGCTCTGCAACAATGTTTTATGTAGGTGGTACATGTCATAGTAATATCCACATGAATGCCAGGACACAAGGTTTCCCAGCAGAATGTTGTCTGGAGCATTACACTGCCTCCCTCAGCTTGCCTTCTTCCCATAGTGCATCCTGGTGCCATCTTTTCCCCAGGTAAACGATGCTCAATCACTTAACCATCCACATGATGTAAAAGAAAATTCATCAGACCATCTTCTTCCATTGCTCCATGGTCAAGTTCTGACACTCAGGTGCCCATTGTAGGCGATTTCTGTGATGGATAGAGATCAACATGGGCACGCTGCAAGCTCCGATGCTCTGTGTGTTCTGACACCTCTATATCATAGCCAGCATTAACTTTTTCAGCAATTTGAGATGCTCTGACCCAGTCATCTAGCCTTCACAATTTGACCCTTATTAAAGTCGCTCAAATCCATACCCTTGCCCATTTTTCTGCTTCCATCACATCAACTTGCTGCCCAATATATCCCTTGACAGGTGCCATTGTAACAAGATGATCAATGTTATTCACTTCACTTGTCAGTGGTTTTAATATTGTCATATAGGTGTATGGTTGTGGTTTTTTTTAAATTTTCTTTATGCCACTGGCACTGCCCTGAGAACAGTAGTCAGTTGGCTGGCATATTAGATGGGGACATGTAATAGAATAATATGTAGATACAGTATAAGGGCTACTGTTAGCATAATATGCTAACACTGCATTGAACAGATACACGGTAATAAAGATATGGAGGATTGGTAAACTGGGGGGAAGGCATTTATCATTTCTACACTGGGGCACTTTACTTCCTTGGTCAACTACTTTAAACAGGATTAGGGGAAAAGGTATCCAAATGTTAAGAATAGCAGTTTCTTAAAGTAACCAGAAAGTCTAATACACACCATGACTGCTGCATGCCAGAAATGTATTTATAGATTGTGCTGCCCTAGACCATTAACAAGAACAAGACCATTCCATAAACACAACCATGTGCCTTAAATTAAATCTGATGGGCTAGTTATAATGCCCATAAAGTTATAACTTGCAAATAATAATGCCTATCAACATTTATTATGCGTTGATAATCCCCACCAAGGTCATAAGATAATGCATTAAGGTTTAATATGCTACTGTTATTGCTTAGCAAGATAATGCCCTGTAAGATAAAATATGCCGATGATAATGATTAGCAGATTGTAATTGGACAGGGATAATTTCAAGGAAGATCTAATATGCCATTGTTAATGTCCTAATGAGCCGATGTTAATGTCCAGAAATCTTAATTTGACGGGTGCAATGTACTGCAATATCTAATATGCCATTTTAATACTCTATTGTACCAGTGATAATGAGATCTAAATAGTTAGTGTTAATGTCCACTTGACAAGATCTGATATTGAGTGGCAGTGTCCAGCAAAATCAATTGACCCAGTGATACCGGAAAGCAATGATTCCAGTGATAATGCCAGTGAGACTTAATATGCCAGTGATCATTTCTAGTAAGATGCCCATCAGTGTCAGTAATAACCAGCAAGATGCCCAATAAGACTAATGGTCGCTTATATGCATAACAGAAGTAGTGATGCCGCACAAGATGACCTTCAGTATTATTAATGCCAACAGTAGTGTTGACTAAATATATGTACAACAGTTGTAATTATGCTTGATACGAAGCTCAGTAGTAATAATAGCAAGTTATATGAACAATACAAATAGTGTTGCCCAATAAGATGTCCATTAGTATCACTGATGCCCAGTCGGTTGCCCTATATTTGTAATTCCCAGCTTGTTCTATAGTGCTACTGAAATTGTGAAAATAAGTAGTTCTTTTTTCTTTTCTTGTTTTTCTGGGATTTATTGTAGTCTCTTTAACTACTGTAGATTTCATACAAGAGTATTCAGTTTCCTCGCCCTTGTTAAACGTAATATGAACACCAAGTAATCCTGTAACTTTAATAGCTACATGAGCCAGGCTTCTTTGTTCACTAGAAAGAAGATAGATGTTTGGCTGTATCTGTAGCCCTGTCTTCTGAAACACCTCTAAAAAAAAAATACTGTATCAACATGTCACTTTGTAGGGGGAAAAAAGGAGCATTGAACCATTTATAGTTTTATGGTATATCGGGTTGGGTACGCTTTACCTATTACCAGTATTCCGACATGGTGAACCCCTACAAATAAAATTCAAAATTATGAAAAACCGATTTGAAAATAAACAGACTTACCTTCAACCCGACGCTGGACATCTCTGAGTGTTCGGCAGTGCAGTCTGATGTCATCGCGACGTTTGTCAATAGAAATTTAAAGTGGCAATGTCGGATTAAGTGTTTAAACACTTAACCTTAGGGGTCCCCACATTGCCGCTTTAAATTTCTAATGACAGACGTCGCGATGATGTCAGACTGCACTGCCGAACACTTGTTCAATCGAAATCACTTGCTGTCAGCATGGTGCTTTCATCGGAGATGTCCAGTGTCGGGTTGAAGGTAATTGTTTATTTTCAAATTGGTTTTTCATCATTTCTGTTTTGTTTTGTAGGGGTTCTCCATGTCGGAATAGTGGTAATCGTAAAAATGATTACCACCGCCTATATAATATCTGTATACTTAATATAAACTATATTGCTATAACTCATAATTTAAATGTTCTAAATACCACATTCTCAATAGACCATGGAGGCTACGGCTAAACTTAAGGTGTGGAATCTAATTGGCACCATATTATTCACCAGGAGCCGAATGAAGTTTTAGTTTCACTGCAGAATGCTCATAAGTCATTGGTCCCCAATCCAACCCCATAAAGGAGATACCTTAGGATATGCACTGGCATCCACCATCTGAAGCAAAGGCCAAATATCTGTAGACCTTCATCATTGTTATTTAGAAAGCACAGTAGTTTCTGCAGCTCCATACAGTCTGCATGACATATACATGGATAAAACATAACAAATACATAAATGAACATAAGTATAGTAACAAATACAATAGCTTAATAGCAGATGTGTGATGCAAAACCCAAATTTGAGCAATGTTCAAGTTTCAGTAATGTTACAAGTAATACAAAAACAAGTTCTATATGTATTAGTAAGCAATCAACATAGCGGTCACATAAAGACTTCAGCGTAGGATATCACAGATGCAAGCCAGGTAGGTAGACATGAGACCATAGCAAAGAGAGAACCCTGCCCGCGAGAGCTCACATTTAAGAATATATATAAAAATGCCCATTGTGTATTGAGGCACCTTTGCCAGGCTTGGAAAGACGTTGCACATAGAATAGTTGACAAAGCATCTGAGGCCTTCATGAAGTGTGTTCTTGCAGTTCATAACGGTTCAAATCTATAAGATAACAAAGCTTCTCTTATGAGATATGAAATAGTTTGTTTACTCTAAAATTCACCTTGATTATCCACTGAATTGTTTCAGAGGCAAGGGGGGTTGAAGACAAATCAGAAGTTTGAGACATGGAAGATATTTGGAATATGAAGAAACAAGGTAACTTGAGCCACTTTAAAAAAAGAAAGAAAAAAAGTGAGAAAGGAAAAGTGTAATGAAAAAGTGGCAAAGGTGTAGTTCAAAGCTATATTTTTCAAGTTCACCATGGTTATGTATCTTTTGATGTTCCCGCAACCCACATATTAGCATTAAGTAGGAAGATCAGCAGTATAACTTATCCAGGTAAATTATCTGATGCAGTAAGTCACCACGACCCTGCTAATAAAACCTTGGAAAAAGGCAGGTACCTTACATAGAGAGGACACAATGCAATTGCCAGCAATAATGTAAACATGTGACAACCAAAAAGCATTTACCAGGAAATTACAGCAAACAAGGTAAACTTTACAGAATTTAGATTAGAAGAAGAGTTAATATTCTTCCTTGCATGGAGTTTTTCATCACCTAGGTACGCAAGGTCCTTTGGCACCAAAATACATGAGACCTGAGAAGTCTACTAATTTTTTTTATTCAATAAGGTGAGTGCTAAATCTGCATTGGCTCTTCATTGGTCGGTGGAAGAACCCATGGGACTGGAAGTTAGTTGGTGACAAGTGTGTTGACATGCTCTCTCCTAGTCTGCAGTTTTCACTCTCTGAAATGAATATCTATCTTATCAGAAAGAGGCTGGTGTAGTAAGCTCCTCCTTTAGTTACTTCAAAAAACCCTTATTATAAAGTGGTTTCATTGTTCCATCCAGTTTCAAAGGCAAGGGTCATTTTTAACCACAGTTTGGCTACTGAAACACCCTCAAAGACATTATGGATGGTAGTGGAAAAGGTGGCATTGTATACTAGAGTAGTGTTTATGAAATCCAGCCGTTGTGGATCTCTAACATGTTTTATATTTCTCACATATTTTCAAATGACATAATCAACATGTGGATATTTTTAAATGTGTTAGTAAATTTTTGGAATAGCAAAATATTAGAAATACCATATTTTCTCCAATATCGATGAAGCCCAGACAAGAGCTTTGCAAGAAAAGTAACCGGTTTAGTTAAGAAATTACAGAATGGAGCAATAGTTAAGAAAACTGTGACAGGCTTGTAGTTCTGCTTCATAGCAAGACAAGGAATATGGAGCGTAGAGCAAACTGGATGTTTCTTCTCTGAATATACTATTCAGTGCAGAGAGCCAAGCAGAGCTGTGTAATATACCAGGACAATGAAAATAAACATTTGTGTTAATACAGTGCTTAAAGAATGTACCTAAAAACACAAAGGAATATAGTTAGAAAAAGTTTGGGAAAGTACAAGCCAATAAATTAACATTTTAATTGATACAAGTCAATAACCAACCTCTGAATAAAATTCGGTGTTCCGATATATAATGAAAAATAAGAAACCAAAATACAAAACCTAATATGCTAAATAATTCCAAAATTGATTAAGTATAATGTGTAGCAATTATTATTATTTTTTATTTTGCAATATGCTACTTTCTGTCAAACTACATGATATTTTATCTTGTTTTATGTGCATGTATATTTTGCAGTAAAATGCTTAGGGTACATGGTAGCCTGCATTTCAAATGTGAACGCATTTGACATGCGTTCACATTGCTGTCCTTCCTGACCACGGGTGTAAGGACAGCAATGGAAGACACTCCATTGACTCCCTTCCACGGTCTTTCTCGATCACAGACACAAGTGGAAGAGAAGATGGATCAAAGTGAGGGGTAATTTTTAGAACTCAATTGAAGGTATGAACACAAAAGAAGGGGGATAGAAAGTACGCGTCCAAAAAGAAGAGTGATGTGAGCAACACCGTATAATCAATTTGTCATCTATCGAATTTTCTGAGCCAAGAGAAAGATCTTTCAAGATGTCTTTATTTCGGAGCAATGATAAACCTAATTTGTTGAAGGTACAAATTGGACTTCATAAATTCATCAGACATCTTGTATTAAAACGTCATTTTATTTCAAAAAAGACATTGGCTTTGCCACTAATTCGAAATTATGAGATGGATCCATTCTGTAAAACATAGGGTTTTTTAACCCAAGAAATTAGCACCATCAATCATATGTATAGCCTTACGGAAGAAAGGGAGGGATTGGTGGCTTCTAACCTTTCTTCCAATGATATTAGATGTAAGACTATAAGATGCACAAGTCTGAGCTACACCTTAAAGAATATATCCACTTCCTAGATGTAGATTTCATGCCCTCTAAATCAATAAATATGAAAGGACCCGCATATACCCCTGTAAGAAACCAACAGATCATACAGTACAACAGAGGTGTTGTATATAAGAGAGAGAGTGCTGGGTCCAGAGGATTCCATTGAGAATATAGCAGTAGTACATTCTCCAAGCCCACCCTATCGGAAGCTTAGTATAGTCTGTGCATTAGAATATATATTGATAGGTACAATATTTTATATTGAGAGATTTTCAAATGTTAATTACAAGGGAATAAGAATATGCATATTCCCACAGATTATGTACAAACCACTGTCATGGTGCTGAAATTGAATTGCTGCAAAACAGTCAAACAATGTAGAAAAATAATGATAGGCCATTAGGCATCGAACAGAGCGGTTAGAAGAGATTACAAAATTCTGCAGTACACACAGGTTAAAGCGTCACCATCAATATGATTCTTTTATGCTAATAATTAGGAAACATAAGTGAGTACAAGATTCTACTGAATACTATTATCACTAATGCATGCTGGGAACCAGATAGACCACTGTGATTGAGGAGTAAAGGAATTTGTCCTCTAATTGGATGGAAGGACAACTAGAATAAATGTAAATTTAATATGATCATAGATGGAACATTCAAATGGACATTTTGTGAAGTAGTAGATGAAGGTTGTTGGACATTCACACAGTGGGGTTATCTCTCTGAAACCAAGCTCATCATATACCTTATCTTTCAATCTGTAACCAGTGGCATCAGTTTCAAGGTAGATGACAAATACTTGTGACTGTAATCAGAATTCCCTGTAAAGTAGAAGGCTTCCAACCAGTACTGTAACATTTTCACATGAAAAGTTATACCTGACATAAATTTGCACTGTTCACTTGGAAAATTAATTTCCAGCACTTCAGAGTAGACTAATGTGACCACAGATATGAAGAAATTATGGCAAACCAGATAGATAAACTAAAGGGATGGCTAGAGTCAGGACATGAAACAAGGAGAGACGACTGGTGAATTAGGAAAAATAGGATGAAGAGAGAGACCATTGCCGCCACAGTCTTGGGAGTAGATGTAATGGGATCAGGGGCATTGAATGCTATGGTTTTAGAGTTCCTGAGGCATAAACTTGGAAACCTGGCAAGTCATGCAGGATATGGTGTAAAATTCAACTAAATGTGAAAACATGTCATAGAGGACTCATGACATGCTTATACTGGTGCCACAACATCTCCATGTTTAGCTCTTCGGGAAACATTAACAAGGTTAGTGCTGGGCCTTTATGGAGAATAAGTTAGAGCTGACATGCATGCAAGTTCAGAGTAAATTAAAATACATTTTGTCTTCTATTCATGACCCTTGGGCAGAGGAAAAATCTATTTATTTCTCCCTTTCGCATTGAAACCTACCAAATGGTGGCTCACACAGTGGCAGGATTGCCAGAATTTGACCTGTACTGTTTCCTCTCTAGCTCCAGTTTCCATTAAAGAAAGGCAGGGGTACACTCTGGTGAATTTGGGTGTACTTGTGTGGCAGTATGATATTTTTCATCCATGTCTTTAAACTGACATTTTAAATTAGGAAGGGTCACATATATCTCTATTTGACATGGGTGGTTGTTGGAGAAGAGAGGATGCTGTATTATTTCAAGTCACAACCAGGTTCTCAGACACCAGTGCTGGGACACCAATGACTCCTGCTTGATGACTGGCCAAAACCATCATCCATTTTAAAGTATTTGGGACAAGGATACTGGTGCTGGTTTCAGCTCCAAAATGCATTGTACACTGTTCTGTATATGCAAATAAATGCAGCCCAAGAGGAACTATGAAGAAGTATATTGAACTCAACAGGATTAGACCCCAGTTGCTGATAACCTCAACCTCTGGCACCAAATCGCACAGTACCAAAATAACAGGATTAAAATGATAAAAGTTCATTCTTTAAAAAGCAGGTCATTGCAAATAATTTTTTCAGAATATAGAATAGGACTGCAACTAGGCCTAAAGTATAATTGAATCAAATTGTCTAGATAATATCTTGACACTTCCCAAGAAGTTGAAATATTTAGATTTGTATGTGCACAGTTCATATTGTTGATAGGCAGCTTATTTTGATGTAATTAGCAGCACATAAGAAAAACAAGTTCATGCAGGTCAACACATAAGTTCATGTTAATACTGAATCAAACGGAATGAACTCTAAAGCTGAAAATCTGCAGGAACATACAACACTTGTAATATAATATATCCATCACACTAATAAGAAATCCCTTGCCCTGAAATGGACAAGTTGCAAGGAAACACTGCGCCATTGCTTGCAGTTAGATGTACTCAGAATCTGATCAGTAATCACAAGCAACAACATGGACAAACTGGAAGAAGTTCAGCATTGACACCCGAGGTTAGCTGTATTCAAGGCACCGAGTCATTAAACGCAAAAATAGAAGCTGATGAACTGTTATGCAGTACAGTGTTTAGTACCAAGTTGTCCAAGTGCACACAGATTATAGGAAAATAAATAAATATTAGTAAATTGTAGTCTGAGAGACTCGATCATATGGATCACATGAATCCTTACATGGACTGGATCTTCTAACCACAGGTATTCCATCCAGCACCTGCACAGCATCAATGTTCATCAGGACATCAGATTACCCGTCTTGTGTTTCTTAAGGTCCAAACCAGTTGACAATCTGGAAAAGGTCTGTGAATCATAACTAGAATCGGTGAAACCAAGGATAGCTCTTTTAAGTTAATGAAATATGTACAAGTGAATAAAATCATTTGAGAGAGTGCAGCCAGGACAATTAAGAACATTGTGTATGTGCAAACAAAATAAAATATTGTCTGGAACTCTGAAACAAACAATGGTGTGTCAAAATATACATAAGTAGGAGAGTTTTGTGCACAGTATAGCTATGATGGGATAAGCTCACATGCCAACGTCAAGGAATCTCCTGGGGGCGAGTACCTAGCAAGTGTAGCAGGGTTTCACATTTAAAACCTTATTGAGTCTCCATTTTGAAAGTGAGAGGCAGATGAGCTTGTCCTAATTTAAACAGGGAGACTGGACACAGGAGTTGAAACACGAATAGCAGCTATACTTCATAGTAGTCGCAGTAACTATAAAAAAAGAAACTCCGTTATCTGTCTCTGGGGGTTGGAAATCTATGGCTAGTAGCTGATCCAGAGAGGAGAGTAATGATGGGTCCGGAGTGGAGTTGGGATGAAGAGGTTTAGAAGTGTAGTTCCCAATGGAGTTGGATAGGAAGATGAGTCTGTAATGATGAAGAGATGAGAAGGTCCAGAAGTGTAATTTCTGAAAAACACCAGATAGATTTCCCCACCAGCGCCTCATTTTATAAAGAGCCACCATGAAACATTAGTAACCCCACATATTTTTAGTACCTCCACACCCAAGCCCCTTTATAATATTAATCCCTCTCTCCCAAAAACACTTAGTGATCCTTGAATGCTATGGCCAGTAGACTCCCCCATCTGCCTTCTGCGCACTCTCTGCACCAGCCACATGTGCAGAGGATGAGGAGAGAAAGGAAAGGAGAGAGAAGTTCAGTGGAAGGGGCCAGCCACCCGGAAGCACAGCAATTGTGATTCTTGACACTTTTAGGCAGGCCCCACTAATCCCGGACTGCCCAGACCAAGGACCTATGTCACAGCCCTGCTGCTTCCTACACCTGGGAATCTAGTCCCTACTCAAACAAAGGGAGGACCTCAGTAAAATATAAAAACCCACAAAACTGCTAGAGTAGTTCAATTGACTGATGATCTTGATCAAGCATGACAATCCTTAATTTCAATTCTAGTGATTAATAATCTGTAACATGCTTTATTATATAAATACAAGTATTTTGTATCCAAAGCAATGGTTCTTACACAACTGTCTTCTATTCATAAACAGTTGTAAAGATTTACCGTACTTGAAACTACAATCATTTTTTGTCACTCTGCTTTTTCTGTTTAGATTTAGTTGATTAAAGGGTAATTTATAGTATTATACTATAGTTGGTAGGAGTATATGTCAGGTATTAAAGTTCATTTGTTTTACATGTCAACAAAAATAGATTAAAGATTCCAGTTACCACAGCAACACAATTACTTGTAATGCTACTATAGTAACAGAGAGACACTTATGATCCTTCAGTTTTACACATTTCACTAAACCCATTACTCTTTTTCTGAAATAAGAAAAAAAAATGAGTAGCATATCACTGTCAGATTAAACACTCATTTAATTTTACAATTTATAACAAAATTGGTAATTATTAAATGATCAAGCATACATTTAATAAGAATCAGTGAATGTGTATGTATAGAGAGAAAAAAAAATACTATAGACATTTATGGTTTTATTAAAATCGTAAAAATATATGAAATTTGACTGCTAAAACACCATCCTCTCACATAACAAACTCCATTATTTATTCTCAGTGATGATATCACACAAAATACAGTATTTCAAACAGTATTACAGCACTGTCATCACACAATATTCCTTATGACATCAATAGTTACAATGGCAATAACCTCAATTCAACACATCATCCCTAATGGCATAACAGTCAGTAAATGATATACAAAAAAACAGAAACTGTATAGTAAAGGATATACATGGTAATGGTCACTACTGATGCACAGATGTAAGCATACCAGTAGCAGCCCATACAACTGCTACTGGGCCCAAATATATAGGGGGCCTGTGGGATCGCCCCTTTCCCACGCACATTTAGCAAAGTGTCCTTACAACGTTTACATCGCTTGACTAAATGCTGGCTGTGTTCCTAGAGAGAGACTGGAACTTGGTGAATAACATAAGAAGTAGGGTCAAGCCACCGGAAGTCCCAAGGTGTAACGCAGTAGAAGGTTAATCATCACAAGTAAAGCTGATCTTGACATACTCTACACAAAATGTAACATATCTGTTATTAGGGACGGAGATAAAACTGCCCTAGAGATTGAATACATTTACTATCACCTATTGTTAACCAGATAACCCTGAGAATGTTGATTTATTATAGAGAAACATATTGTCCTACCTGGATACAATCATAAACGAGACTAAGAGTATTAACATCTATCACTGTTCGAGCTACCACAACATTGTAATCAGAGTTTGATAAAATACACCAAAGTATTTTTGAATATTATTAATATTTATCTCTCCAAGATTGCCTCTATCACTAAGCCCATTAGGGGGAACAGTCAGAGAGCCAGCCAGTACCCCAAGCAAGGCTTGTTGTAGTTGTGATGAGATCTCTGTAGCAGCACTGGACAAGTTGATTGACAAAATTTCCTGATCTCAGTTTGAAGGAGGCTAGGGAAGGCTACGAATCATCTCTCTAGGGAAGAAGAGTATGAGTCTTGACGTGACGCAGCCATACAGTATATGGAGGGGTGTCAGTGACAGTGGTAGACATATTTTCGATGGAAGAAATACTGTCACTTATCCTGTAGACGAAAAAATGGCGACAGGGTTAATGCCGGTATTTTAATTTGCCCGACACTGATAAAATTGTGATTGTCTGCATTTTGATTATTGGCAATCACAATGCCGACATTAAATCAGCAATGTACAGCAACTGGAGCTGCCATCAGTAAACAATGTTAAAAAATAAATAATAAAAATAAAGCGTTCCCTTCCCCCCCTCCCCAGTTATATTAACCTTAGTGCTGGTTGGAGAAAAATCAAGGGGGTAAACGGCGTGAGGTTCCTCTGAATTTCTCGTCCAACCATCCCTAGGCTGGTGGCAATATAGCAGAGGAATCCGCAGTGTGGGTTCCACTGCCATAAAGTGTTGAAGTCAAATAATTGGATATGGTCATTTCAAATTAATATTTATCAATCTGATTGTCTTTGAAATTATGCGAATAGCACGCTACAGCGTGGAGGAACGTAATTATCCACAACACGGGCCGCAGGTTGGACAGGCCTAATCTAAGAGATTGCATCTTGCGTATGCAAGATATGGACTATAGGGTATAAATGATCAGAATGGTATTGTGTGTGTAATGCAAATAGACCAGTTTAAACAGGCTTTTCAGCAGGAAGAGGGCATCGTTTCAACTGGCCAATGACCTGCATTCCACTGGACTGTCCTGAAGCCTGAACCTATGGAAACATGCCAAATCGTTCCTATTGTTTTCACTGTATCACTAGCTGATTATAAGCAGGGGCTCTGGGGCCAGCAGACATTCTTCTCAACCACAGACTTCAGGACTGAATGACAGTATGCTGGATCCAGGGCGCCTGCGTATGTAATCGGCTGTACTCATTTTATTGAATTGTTACTGTTGCTTTTTGCTATTAAATCGCATTGGGATTTGGAACCACACAAATTGAAGTGGACAATCTTCACTGGATAGTGACTAGACGTACATAACAAATGAAACACAGCCCCCAAGGCTTGTCAGCACAAGGCTGGATTCCCTAGGGAGTTAGGGTCCAACAAAAAAAAATGTGAGTCCCATGCTGACAGCACTAAGGCTCTTCCCACACGACTGGGTGGTGGGTGTGGGGTAATATATGGTTAATTATAACCATAGATGCTGCCAGTCTAGTGCTGGTCGGAGGAAAATCAGAGGGACAAACAGCATGGGGCGCCCCTCATTTTCCTCCAACCAGCCCTAGTCTTTGCCAGCTGGGGCTGTTGGCACTATAGTAGGGGAATCCGCAGCAGGTAGTTCCCCTGCAATAATAACACACAGACATATGCTGGAGCCCAAATTGATGATTCCTTGATACACCAATAAATATCTTAACTTCTTCAAAAGACCTATGAGTGTTCCCTGCTCACCCTTTGCTGTATTCCCTCTACTTTTGGAGAGCAAACACCAAAGTCTAGACTGCAAAAGGAAGCTTCTATGTTTAAAGTGAATGTGATTCACAAGAAATTCTCATCATTTCCTTGGATGATTCTGATCAGATTTCCTCATCCTCTGTATTACACACCAGGCTCTCAGGTCCTGTCACTTACCCCTCTGCTGTCTTTCTAAGCTGTCCCTAGAGTGGAGACTGCTATCCCGATTGGCTCAAAGAAATTGTGACCGTATTCAAGATGCCAGCGCCCATACACTGATTCTGGAGTGAAGACAGACTGGACAGTATCTTGCAGAGAGATCTGAAACCAGCAGAGCCTGAGGACCGCAGGGTTTCCTTAAAAATCAGTTCCTGGGAGTTGCCATCTTGGACCTAGTCACCTGATCCATCCCAGCAACTCAGAGTGCTGCTTTAGCCCAGCTGACAACCGTCTCCAATCAAGAAACAAAAACTAGCATAAAAGGACTTGCTGGAACCTTTACCTGTTGCCAGTGCAATGTTGTATTTTCAAATGCCTACCTGGTTCCCAGCAGTCTACAGTTTTTCTATTGTTCCAGCTCAGACAGTGCAGTCTGCATTCCGGATCCAGTCAGGTTCAGCAAACCAGTCCCTGCCTGTTTCCTCTGCTTGTCTATCACCACCTGTACCAGTTCTTTCATTTACATGCAAAGGAACATAATCAGACCACCCAGCTTTGTGTACCTAGTCACCAGTCTAACTCCAGAGACACAACCCAGTTTGGGTACATACATATCCTCAGGCGTGACACTCTGTATATGTGCTGAAAATAACTGAAGACAAGAATTACTTCAGTTTGAGGAATATAACAGCTTATTACCCAGCCCACTAGTGTTTAGTGCTAATTATTATAGACTTTATTACATTACAGTCATAATAATGGTTATAAATTCCAACTTGCCTTCAAAACCACCAAGATCGGTAACTGTACTGACCAAACCACTTCCAATCAGCAAGGTTTTCATCTATGATTATAAGCCATCTCCAGAAACCGGAGTTCTCTTTAAAGTTCAATATCCAGAAAAGTTCAATGTCTTCACAAAAGTAAACATTAACTACTGGGAAGGCAGTAACTTTGGTACTATGTTAAATAAAAGTTTCTTTAAGGGCAAAACTTTGTTTCATCACTGGCTGACTGTAACTTGTTATAGTAACATCACTTTCCATCTCGTTTCAGAGGCCTATCTTAATAAAAGTACCTTCATTGAAAGCAGTGAAATTGGACATATACCACAGCAGCACACAACAGGTGGAGAAACGCTTCGGTAGCCAGCATAATAGGTTCCTGCTGCAGCCATTCTTCTGAGTAACGATGAGGCTCACTTTCATATCTGTGGAGCCATAAACAAGCAGAAATTTCACTATAGGGCTCAACATAACCCTCGTGAACTCCATGAACGACCACTGCACTCTCCTTGTGTAACTGGTGTACAGTTGCTGACTTTGGTGTGATCTGCCCGTATTTTTTTGAGGAAGGTGGTGCAACAGTAATTGTGACCTCTGACCAGTATGTTCAAATGTTGGAGAGCTTTCAGCGCCCCAAACTGGACAGTGTGGATACAGAACATGTGTGGTTCAACAGGATGGGGCCACAGCTCGGTGTTCGCTCGGAGTGTTGAGGTAAATGTTCTTTGGACGATTGATCTCTTTAAGGGGAAAAGTGGGGTGGCCAGCACCAGATTTAAGCCCATGTGACTTTTTCCCTTTGGGGATACCTGAAGGAAAAGGTTTTCAAACATCGTCCTCGATCTCTTGTGGATTTGAAGGAAAGAATCACACAGGAAATGAAAACCATTCCATCTCATATGACCAGGAGAGTGGTGAAGAAATGTATTGCCAATGACAGCCGCCATTTGTCTGATATGAGTTTTGAAACTCATTAAAACAAAACTGTTTTTTATGTTCTTTTCAGAAATAAATACAATGTTTTCCTAAATAGTTTAATTCATTAATTATACCCTTTCAAAAGATCTTTGGGAGATCTTTATGCCCCATCCTGTATAAGCATTTCAAGGTACAGCAAATAACCAATATAGCTGGAAAAAGTATTACAAGCATTTGGAATGAGACTGTTTTTCTATTTTTGGCTCTTTATTATAGAAACAATTAACAAATGTGTAGTACCTTTATAATCTATAGTAGCAACAGGACAGCTACAGGACATAATATAGGCACTTCATACCCTCTATCTGGGAAATTATAGTCATCTTGGGCCTGATTCATAAAGGAAAGTTAAGCAAAAAAATTGAGTAAGTCTTCTGGACAAAACCATGTTGCAATGCAAGGAGTGCAAATTAGATTATTATTTTGCACATAAGGAAATACTGTCTGTTTTTTTCATGTAGCACACAAATACTTGATAGCTTATTTGTAAACTGATATTTAAAGTTGATCTAGGACATGCCCTACCCCAACTATAAATCTGCCATCACATTTAAAATTTACCTCCAACTCCAATACAACATGGTTTTGCCTTACTTGCTTACTTTTACTTAACTTTCCTTAATGAATCAGGCACCTAATGTCTATTGTATACAAACAGTGACTATTATTTTTTAAAGACAATTAGCTGTTCAGATATTCTCATGGTATATGTTTAAAATGGTATTCTGCCACGCTGAGTATTTTAGTTAGATTCTATTAAATATATTACTATTTTAAATAAATTGTTTATTTTTTTATTAGCACTCCTCTATATTGTTATATATTTTTTTTTCTTCTTTGATACAAATTTATAACAGGCCCAGTACCTGTTTAGTAGTGAAGATGCAGATAATATAGGCACCTATTGACAGTTCACTAGTGCCTGCTTAATATTATTGTTTTTATCTGCTTGACACAGGGCTGGATTCCTTAGTTGGGGTCTGACAAAAAAATGTGGATCCCCTCCCTAGGGGTACCCAGATATCCATCTGAAGGTTCCATGCATAAAGTTTGCTTCTCGATTAATTGGCCCCTTCAGGATTCTGCAGGTCCCCAATCCTGTATCTTTCAAATTGAAGCTTCCAGCTTTGCTCTGCATTTCTAATACCTTTCATATTTCCCTGCTAAAATGTCATTGATCATCAACTGCCTGCAGACCTCTCATAATGGGGGCACATATTTTACCCCCTCACCTGGAAGGTGAAATGTCTCCTATCAAAATTCAACATAGAGAAGAGTTAGAGATCAGCCAAATACTTGATTCCAAGATCACTCATGGAAGAATTAAGTATCTCGTGGACTGGAAAGAATTTGGACCTGAAGAGCGCTTCTGGGTCAATTCTTATGACATCAATGCCCCTTCCTTATTGAAGAAGTTGAAGAAGCAAAACAAGCCTTAGGTGTTCAGAGTTTGGGGTACTGTAACGCACCGTACCCACAGTTCTCTCAGTCAGGATCTGGTACACTTACCTGCTGGTTGCCCCAGGCCTTCTTTTTGGCGCTGAGCACCACAGTCGCATGTGATGGCCACCATATTGCTTTTGGGTCTGCGCATGAACAGACCCGTCCTTTTTATTAACTCCTTCCTACACTCATTGGATAATGTATGTCAGCTTTTCCACTATTTAAGACACCATGTCCTTGGTTATGGTGCCAGATCTTTGTGTCTCCCTGCCCGTGCAGATGTGATTTCACTGACTTCTGTTACTTTTCTGTCTGCCGACTATTGCACCCCCTGTGATCCAGACCTAAGAGCTTGACTGGACCTCTGTGCATTCCTTCACCTGAAGACTACTGCACCTCCTGTGATCCAGACCCAAGAGCTTACCTAGAACTCCATGCATTCCTCCACCTGCAGACTACTGCCCCTTTGGTGATCCAGACCCAAGATCTTTCCAGCTTTCCTGGACCTCCGTTCACTTCTCCATATGCAGACCATTGCAACTCCTATGATCCTAATTCAAGAGGTTCCCAGTTTACCTGGATTCCCCTGTACTCCGCTGCCTACAGACCATTGCACCTCCTCTGATCCAGTCCCAGGAGCTTTCCAGCTCACCTGAACCCCTGGTACTTTGGTGCCAGCAGTCTATTGAACTTTCCGTGATTCAGCTCCAAGCCTCCCTCTTATCTCCGTACTGCTATTGGTTTTCTTTCCGTGGACTCTCTCCTCTATCTCCTAGCTTCCATTTCACATTTCAATTAATCACTTTCACCAATTGTGGCTGCTGGTGTCTTTAGATCACATGCTGCGTTTCTGGAACCTGGAATGTTGGGCGCTCTATTTGGAAAAAAAATGGGTACATGAAATTCAGAAAATTCCTACCAATAATAGTATTGACATTTAATAAATAAACCTATTTCCCTCCATGTAAACAGCCCGATCACTAATTGAAATAGCATTTACTAATAATAAATATAACCATTTACCACAACCATCCCAGGCATTAAATAATTCATAATCACATTTAAGAAATAAACCTAATTTTCCCCAAACAGCGACACATTCAATTACTAGGTCCCAAACCACCCCAGCATTAAATTAAAGGTCCAATCACCCCATCTTAACTTCATAGGCCCCACTATTAAATTAAATTAAATTGCCCCACTATCACCCCACAAATAAAATAGCACCCATAATTAAACCCCCACACACACTCCACCATTCAATTAAGACACCCTTCCCTCACACATTATATTAATACAAGTTAACCCGTGCATGATACTCATGCATTCTAGTCAAATCAAACTACTTAAGGTGTTAAAAAGGTTCTTGTTATGCATTTGGGCCTAGCACAGGCCTCCTCAGGGGAAGAGCGTTACTTCCCGACGCAAGCGCCCTTTTTTAATGTGGTTTTGTCCACATGTCACCACCTCATCATTTTTCTCCATCACCTCATCCTTCATCTTCATCGCCACATCCTTCATCTCCATCGTCTTACTGTTCTAAAACCTCTCGATACACAACGTTTCTGCTAAACACCTTATCGCTGTGCTCAATCAGTCTTCCTTGAAGGGCAGTATTCATAACCTGCACCTTCACATCACTGCTTCTCCGTACTTGTCACCCCCGGCAACCACCAACCACTCCCAACTGTCACTTCTCCTTCAAGAAATATATAGGTCAGTGTATAACTCTGCCCAGCAGGTGGCGCTGCAGCTTGTTTTTTTTTTTTCCACACACGCCACTAAGCCCCTTCACACACATTTTATATTAATATGCTGGCCCCCTCAATCACACACACAATATACTGGCCCCACACACACACACACACACACACACACACACACACACAATATACTGGCTCCTCACTCACTCACATACACAATATACTGGCTCCTCACTCACTCACACACACACACAATATACTTGCCCGTTACACACACAATATACTGGCCCCTCACTCACACACACAATATACTGGCCCCTCACTCACACACTATACTGCCCCCTCATACAATATACTGCCCCTTCACTCACACACAATATACTGAGACACACACTATACTGAGACATACACTATCAGTGTCGGACTGGGGCATTAAGTGCCCACCGGGGGACTGCAACACTAGGGGCCCACCAGAGGGCGTTCAGCCTGCCATCATAGAGGTGAGGCCAGACACTAGAGGGTGAGAGAACACCTAGCACCAAGAATGCAGTGTGTATATAAAGAGTACACAGTCTTGACCTGCCCCTTAGATTGGGTAGAACAGTTACAAAGAATCGGGATTTTCCCAATAGAATTAGAACATTTGACAGACTGTCCTACCTGTTCTTGTCATTTTCACCACCTGTGGCTGCTGGTTTCTTTAGTTGCGGCTTGTCTGGATCCTGTAACGTTGGAGGCCCTATTTGGCAAAAAAAAAAATGAGTACATTTAGAAACTTCTAACCAGCCCAAGAGTTAAATCAATAGGACCCACGATTAATAAGTATGCCTTCCTCCAGCCCCAACATTAAAGTAATAGTATTCCCATTTAATAAATAAACCTATTTCCCTCACACAAAACAGCCTCAGCAATAAATTAATAGCATTTACATATAATAAAGATACCTATTTCCAGCAACCGTCACTGCCATTAAATAATTCATATTCACATTTAATAAATAGACCTCATGCTCCTCAAACTCAGCCCCACATTCAATTAATAGCCCCCAAACCACCCCATCTTAAATTATTAGTCCCCACTATAAAATTAAATTGTCCCACAATCTGCCCTTCTGCTCCCTGGGAGGTTTCTGTCCTCTATGAGCTCGCCTTAGGACACCTGCGTTATGGTTTGACAGGTGTACCGCCCCAGTCAAACTCCCCACCTGCCACTGTCCTCGAAGCAAACAAACAAAACAAAATACAAACAAAATAGCACCCATTAGTTAGTCATCACCTACCACACACACTCATTATATTGCCACAAGCCTGCTGTGCCATCACACACACATTACTGTGCCCCTTCATCACCATGCTGTGCCTCCCTATGATCACAATGTGCCCTCCATGCTGCTTTTGCACCCCCCTTCTTCTGGCCCCCCTTTATCACACTGTGCCATACTCCTTTTGCTACCCCTTCTCCTGGCTCCCCTTCATCACCCTGTGCCATACTGCTTTGGCCCTCCCCTTCACACTCTGCCATGCTGCTTTGGCCCCCCTCCACACTCTGCCATGTTGTTTTGGCCCGGCTTCACACTCTGCCATGCTGCTTTGGTCCCATTCACACTCTGCCATGCTGCTTTGGCCCTCCTTCACAAGCTGCCATGCTGCCTTTGCCCATCTAAACTCGCTGCCATGCTGCCTTTGCTCTCCCTTCACTCGCTACCATGCTGCCTTTGCCCCTCTTCACACTTTGCTATACTGCCTATGCTGTCTTTGCTGCCCCCTTGCTTCTGTTCCTTCACTTACCTTTTCTGTTGGCTTCTTTCTTCTCTTTTCTTCTCATCTTCTGTCTTCTTTGTTCTTGTGACTCCTCTCTCCGCCGCTCTTCACTGCACAACATTCAGTGCGGACGGAGCAGAGAGGAGGGAGGAGGGACGCTGGTGCTGCAATCACGTTAGTGTGGTTTTTTGGGGGGGTTTTATTTTTTAAAGTGTCCGCTCCCTCCCACCAATGAAGAGGGGAGGGAGCAGGATCGGGGCCTAACGGGGGATAGCCCGGCTCCCCGGCGGGCCAGTCCGACCCTGTACACTATTCTGAGATGTACACTATACTGAGGCACACACACACTATACTGAGACACACACACACTATGACGCACACATACACTATTAATATACCACCCCCGCACTTACCTTGTTCCATCCGCACCGCGCGCTCTGCAGCCTTCTGACATGGGATGGCACCTATCCCATGGGACAGCAATAGCCGGCCACAATTTGAGGAAAGGAGGGAAGGAAGGCGGTCCGCTGACGATTTGAAAATGTGGCTGGTTCCAGAGGAGAGGCCAGCCACCAAGTAATAGAGATTAGGGATCGCACCGGCCCGAAATAGTTTTTTTTGGTCCGGCCCAGCCCGCCCCTGCACTATGATGTCATTACATTTACAACTGTACTGTGCATAAATGTGAGCTCTGGTTTTTGAAGCTTGAGTTGGTGCCAACTGCCACATTCGTATGTATTGTTGAAGTCAAATAATTGGATGAAGCAAACCAAACTGAATAGTATTGTTTTACACTGTGATTGCGATTAATACGCCACGTGTTATAATGCAATCGCAGATTCATAACACACATTTACTTTCGCAATTACACTTATAAATAATGCACATTTAGTAAGGTTCCAATGCACATTTATTTTTTAATAAAATGTATTAGATTGTTTATACATAAATGATAATATGTTAATTTATATCTAAGGTTCAGGATATAGAAAACATATCATGTTTAATGTCATTTGAATCCACTTTTCACCATCAGACATCCGATACTATCGGCTAAGCGATAGCACCTTGTACGCAAGTTATGGATGATAAACGATAAATGGTCAAAATGATACTGTGTTTGTAATGCCAATAGACCAGTTTGAACCAGCTTTTTGGAGGGAAAACACGTAGGCAGCTGTTGGAGGGCTGACCCCTACTCTTGGAGGGAATTGTTTGAACCGACCTATGACCTGCATTATACTGGACTGTCCCGAATCCTGAACCTATGGAAACCTGCCATGACATCATCAGTACTTTTTTCTATACTGAAACTGGATACTATCAAGCTGTTTTACCAGCTAGCTCTCTCTCTTTGCCTGACTACAAAGTAGACATAATTACCTTATCCTGGGCGTGGATGAAGCGTTAGAGGATATGTAATGTATTCAGTGTTTTTATACTTTCCTGCTTTATTGTAATATCTTTTATGCTTAATGATGGCTTGCTGTAAATCCTGTTATATTTTGCAATTAAGTATCTCTGTGCTTTGGAACCACAACAATCGCATCGTACAATGTTTTATTGGTCAGCGATAAAATGACTTTAATAATTTGGGGGCTCGAAAAGGTGATACATTGCGCAAGGATTCGTAAAACCTACGGGTTTCGGTTTACCAACAAAGGGTGGGACGTCATATACAGGTGAGAACGCAAATATTTCAATGCCTTAATATCATCAAGTGTTGCTAAACCGAATATCCGCTTAATGTAATCTGTGAGGTGCTAGTAAGAATTTAGGGACAAGACAGAAAAACTGTTTCTTTTTCATGTCATTTTGTGATTTAAAAGTTGTTTGTTTGCTTAGCATACTCATATGTGTTCCTTAGTTGCCGCATGTGCTACATAAAAAAACAGTCAGTATTTAACTTATGTGCAAAACAGAAATCTAATTTGCACCCCTTGCATTGTAACATGGTTTTGTCCAGGAGACTGAAATAAGAAGTTTCTCAAGTTAAGATCCTTAATGAATCAGGCCCTAGGTTATTTACTGTTGAAAGAAACAGGGAATGTCAGTTGCTGTTTGACGAGACAGGTAGGACAACTGAGGATTGGTATAAAGTAACATTTGCTGCCATTGAATGGATACAGACTGAGGTCTGTATCCATTCAATGGCAGCACAGTGTCAATGTGATGTCATTACATTTACAACAGTATGGGCTAAATGGTTAGCACTTCTGCCTCACAGCGCTGGGATTCATGAGTTCAATTCCCGACCATGGCCTTATCTGTGTGGAGTTTGTATGTTCTTCCCGTGTTTGCGTGGGTTTCCTCCGGGTTCTCCGGTTTCCTCCCACACTCCAAAAAACATACTGGTAGGTTAATTAGCTGCTATCAAAATTGACCCTAGTCTTTTTCTCTTTCTCTGTCTGTGTATGTGTGTATGTAAGGGAATTTAGAGTGTAAGCTCCAATGGGGCAGGGACTGATGTGAATGAGTTTTCTGTACAGCGCTGCGGAATCAGTGACACTATATAAATAAATTATGATGATGATGATGATTAACTGTACTGTGCATAAATGTGAGCTCTAGTTTTTTCGAGACCAGAGCGTTCTGATTGAAGCTTGTGTTAGTGTCAACAGCTGCATGCGTATGTATCGGTTATACTTTGTAACATTCTTATTATAATCTTGCTGCATAATGCTATTAAATCTCTTTTGTGCTTTGGAACCACACTGATCGCATTGGACAATATATATTGGTGAAATAGTAACAGACACAACAGATGGAAACCCAATGCCTGTTACCTAAATGGTTTTTTTTGGACATCTGAATTTCAGTCAAAAAGCAAGCATCACTGCACTAGATTTATCTATTAATCCAATAGTGTTAGTCGACTCCCAGGTTTTAAATTTATATCTTAGTAATAGTATCCTTTTAGTTTATTTTATCATTATTTATCATCATGGTGAGGTGCTATCACATAGACCAGTATAGATTCACTAAAAAAGAAAAGAAGACAGTTGTTACAATGTGGTGCACAAGCACTAAGGAGTCTGAATACTGCCATGTAACTTTACAATGAGTTTAAACCCAAGGTATTCCTCTCCGGTAAAACATGGACCTATATTATCTCAATGAAGATAGCATAGCAAATTTATTAAAATGTGTAAAGTGTAGTGGGTTAAAAATTGGACCTTGGAACAATCTCATTGTTATAGTATTTGTTTAAAAGTATGTTATAATACATCTGCATAATAGAAATCAGTGTAGGATAAGTATAACTAAGATAAGTATGTTCCCAAATTAGAAATCTGTGTAGGTTAAATAAATGAGATAAGCTCCTTGGCAATCACTGATTGACGATTATTTACACTCTGCAAACACAAAATTGTTGGATAGCTGTGAGTTTCTATATCGTTTGACACAAGTTTCAAAATGGAAAAATTAGTATCATATCATACTGAGTCAACTGCTGCAAAAGACGGCACGGGATCCTTGTGCTAAACTAGATTTGCCCCAGCCGGCCAGTTGTGCGGAGTCTAACAAGCCAGAACCGCCGCAAGGCGGGATGTGCTTTGCTGCCGAGGGATCGCAAGTTGCGGTCCACTGGTCTGCCTCTAGATGTAGCACTGCGGAAGAGGGAGTGACAGGTAGCAAAGAGATTAGTTAGATGGCCGGGTCCGGTATACAAGCTAGCAGAAAAGTACAGAGTCAGCAAGCAGAAAAGGAGTCAGGATAACCCGGGGTCTGGTACACGATCTGACAATGGAGAACCGAATCAGCAAGCAGCAGCAATGTCTGGACTAGCCGGGTCTGGTAATACAATCTGGCAGTGGAGTACTGGAGCGACAGGCGGAATCAAGGTCAGGGCAGCCGAGGTCTGTAACAATGTAACAAGTGGGTAACACTGAGACAGAGAGTAGTCAGCAAGCCGGGATCGGTACACAAACGCAGGAGACCAGGGATGGTCAAAATAGACAGGAACTAGTACACAAGGATCAATCAAGATACAAGCTAGACACTCTGGAACAATAGGGGATACACACAAGTTGCTCTGACACTGGACGAGTGTCAGAACGCGTTTTATATACATAGAGGTTTCAGATTCCCCGCCGATACCCAAAAGCGCCGATGCAGAGAGCGAGAATGGCGCTGGAGTGAGGAGAGGTGAGTGTAAAAATTGCGTATCACAAATTGTATAGCACCAATAAGGGAGCTATAGATTTTGCCCACTTGTTTGTAGATTAAAAAAAATTAGTCTCCTAATAATAACATAGAACAGTCTTTAAGTCATAGACTAGTTATTTCCCATTATTAGCTGAGTGGTGGATAGCTATGAGAAACTAACTGTCCCTCGCAGATGTGCCACATACCAATACCGTCTAAAAGTTGTGTCATTCCATGAAGATATTCATAGTAAATGATAGATATACCAAGAGGTACAATGAATGAGCTGTCTGACACGGAGATTGGATCTCCCAAGAGTAGATTCTCACTATCCCTTGCAGACCGATACTGCATTGTAAACCTACATTGGTAATATAACATTCAGTCAATTGTGAAACATAAATCGGTGTTCTCTTCTTGTATATATATAAATTGAGGACACGAGATCCCCAGTATATGGGCTACCTCTCATGTCATTGCTCTATGCTTTGTCAAGGCAAAACCAATGCTGATGTAGCTGGACATATAAGCTTGTATTAACCAATCATCAGGTAATTTAATAATCGTGTACAAATGTGTTCTGGATGTAGCCATATAAGGTAGGTGTTATTTATGAAATAGGTATAAAGATAATTACATATTAATCAGATTAAATAATAAAACTTAAATGCCTGCCCATGAGATATTTAATTACAAAATCAACTATTTTAGCATTGATTGTATGGAGGTATATATTTATAGTTAGATATATTAACGGCAAAACACACTTGAGAGGCGAGCCATTACCAATTCTTCCTCATAGCTAATAATGTCACTTCCTATATGAAGATAACAAAGCATGCTCTAGCCTGCCATGGGTCCAGTTGCTATGTAGGATGCTGCAAAATATTAAAAATGCCTGCCAGTCAATTGGGCCAGGAATGATAATTCTCTACCAAGATACCTATGGTATGGACGCAATAGCCTAAATAGCCATGTCACCAACCCATGTCTCAAATTATGTGGCTGCACGCTTAGTAAGTTGTGCTGTTATGCAGCCAATATAGGTGAGTGTGTATTGGTGTAGTGATTTTGTGCACCCTGTTTGAAGTCTGAAGAATCGACGCTGTACTATCATGACCTGTCAGTGGTTGTGTGCAGAAAATGCAGTGTGACCGCCATACTCACTAGAGATAAATATCGGCGCTCCAGTACGTTGTGTTGAACGGCGTCATTCATCAGGTACTGCTTCACTCAATCCGCTGTGAAACTCCAGTACACCACCTAAAACTCTTCTTCGCCCAGCAGAATTTGCTGTCATGAATTGGGAAACATATTAGAACCCTGAAATGTGTGTTTATGTAAGCTGTGGGAGCCATAGAGCAGAAGCTGGGCTGCATCTGAGACCCTTAGGGTAGAACCTGCAAGCGCAAAACAGAGGGGTTGGGGCGAGACGCATACTTCTCTAAAAGCTCTTTCTAAAATAAAGTTGGGAAAGCCACTTTCCTTTTAAAAAGTTTCTTCTGAAGAGCAGTTCATTTTAAGACGTAACAGTTGATTTTTTGTTGAGCAATAGGATCTCTCCTGTTTGTCTGCGCTGTTAGCTGTGCATTACTATTGCAACCATGTGTAGGAGCAATCCTGCAGTTCAGCTGGTTGCTAGTTAAATAGCAACACGCTTCTCTTCAGCTCCCAATCTGACTACTGTGCTATTACTTACCAAACCAAAGCAGCTAATCATGCTGCAGTTCTGATTGGTGCTGATACCTTTATAAGCCTCTTACTGGCAGTATACCAAAGTTAGTGATCATTCCTGCTTGACCTATGGTGCCTTGTATCCTGACCTATTCTGTTCTCTGTTATTGACCCAGATTGTTCTAAGGATTCAGCTGTCTTCTCCACTCCTGACTCTTTGCTTTGTTAAACAGATTTAGGGCCTGACTCATTACTGATCTTATCTTGTGAGGAAGTCGCAATGAATATTTTAAGAACAAATGGGGAGATAAGAAATTTGCAATTCAACAAGGAACGGAAGTTCAAAGACATGCCCACCTTAAATCATTTACGCAACGGAAAATAAGGTGCAACAGATCTTAAGCAGTTCATCTTAAGATCCGCTTCTTAAGATCCCCTTCTTATTTAAATATAAGAAGGTGTTACATAATGGCAAATGTGGGAGGTGCGAAGGGTTTGTTTACAAATATAAAAACACAATTGGAGTTTATTATGCAGGACTATTGTAACCTAATTATTCATTTTAACACTTACATGTTTATATAACTTGGGACAAATGACTTTGAAGTGTTAATGAGCTAAATCAACACACCTTCTTATTCACCTACATAAAAAAACGTATATTATAAAAATTTATATCATTGATGTTACAAAATGCGTAGCGTACTCTTCCATAATCAATACATAGGAGAGTATATACAACATGTACACAGATAAAGGTCATCAGTCAGAAATCAAACTCATGACTTCATTGTTCGAAGGTGGATTGGCTAACCACTAAGGCAACGTTCAGTTGGAAAAATAAATATATTCTAGAGACTGGAGCGTGAAGCACAATAATACAGCAAGCGTGCAACAGATGTAAGAGCTACATATTAGTGCTTTAAACCAAAAATAAACATAACACTGGCACTATTCCCTTCTTATGAAAAAATATATGCCAGTTAACGTCTGCACGGTTATCTTAGTGGTTTGTACTTCTGTCTCACACCATTGGCGCTGTGAGTTTGAATACCAAACATGACCTTAGCATCTAGGTATGTCCCTCTCGTGATTCTTATTTATGCGAAGAATTATTAGTGGGAACCCCCTTATTACCCTCAGTCAATGAGACAGTTATCCCTATTTAGAGTATTCATATATATTCAATATTGTTCACATTCTTCTAATTATTGCCCAAAAACATCTGCTTTAGTAATGGGACCTATTTAATCTAACCCTTATCCTTCTTTATGATCGAAAGAAATGAATATAGTAAATAATAAGAGATCCCAGGTTGGAACGCACTTTGCGCTCCACTTGCCGTTAATAAAAATACCCACCGGATATGAGGTATCGCTATACCATTTGCGTTCCATCTACGATTAAGGAAACCGGAACCAGAAGTGCGATACCGTTAATGAGGAACGAGAACTGGAAATGGGTCAGTGGAACACATATGCTTTCCACATGACCTTGACCCACAAACCGGAAGGGAGGGTGGAACGCAAACGGCCTCCCCCTCGAGGTTTATAACATATTTGGAATTGGAAAATAGGAATAATATATTTTATTACCATAAGATTGGGTGGAGATTTAATCAGGAAGGAGAACTGTGATAGTGGACATTAATGGAAGCCATATGTGAGAAGGATTTTTTTAAACTGTTAAATATATGTATTTATACTGCATGTATAACATAAGGAACCTCTGGCTGTTTAGAGATTTTTGATCTCTTGTAATATTGGACTCTTGTTTTTATGTGATAGAAATGTTATTTTCATGATATATGGGTATAACCTTTGAACCTGAATCAAAGCAACTTCCTGTATAAAACGGAGCTCATTTCACATTGACCCTATCCTTGAAAATGACCTAAATTAAGAATTTGAAACGCATTGGAATATTAGGGCTACTGGATCTGGAATCTATGAGGACCCCATCTATACCACCTGAATAACCAGAAAAGTGGACCCCGGGGATTTATAACTACAAGCTTTCTATCCATCTTTGTCTGGTAGGGACCCTCATAATCCTATGGTCCAGTTTTTATATACATTTTTTATATTTTTGTTTTTATATGCTATGTATGTGCAATAAATATTTGTAGTCAGACGGTATCACACTAGATTCGCTTGTTTTTTCTCCTTTGCATATAATCAGGGCCGGATTAAGGGAATGGAGGCCCCTGGGCTAAGGGGCCCTCCATTCCCCGCGAGGCCCCCAATGTGAGCCGTCCGCCGCCCCCCACCCCCCGCGAGGACCCCCCCAAGCACTTACCTGTCAGTGCAGTCCTCCGTCCCGGCGCGCTGTAAACTCCTTACTGAGGAGATCTCGCGAGAGTTCATGAACTCTCGCGAGATCTCCTCAGTAAGCAGACTACAGCGCGCCGAGACGGAGGACTGCACTGACTGTACTCAGCAGCATCGATCGGGCCGGGGGCGCCCCCGCCCCCGACCGATCAATAATGCTGCTGAGGAGTTTGAAGGGCCCCCTGGATGCCCGAGGCCCCTGGGCTATAGCCCAGTTAGACCTCGGGTTAATCCGGCCCTGCATATAATATTGAGAATATCCATCTGGGAAGAACTCTCGAGTATCCCCATGGAGGACCTTAAAGAAATCTGAAACCATGCCTGTTATTTCTTTCCATCTTGTAAGTGTTATCACTTAAGGAGTTGCAGCTATCTCTCTTGTGTTTTTTTTTTTTGGGTCGGCGGGGAGAACCCCCCCCCCCCCTGACAATCCTCCGTGCGCCCCTGAACACATTGTATTGAACACGTTTAAACATTCAAAGCACATATGTATTTTGCATCTGGTGAGTGGATTCACATAAGAAGAAAACCTTGAATGGAAGCTGATTATGTTTAAAAAAAGCGCCACATTTTTCACACTATATATCACCTGTTGCTACAATATTATACTATGTTGTGTTTTTTTATATTTTTTCATGTTACATCATCATCGTATATAAAACGGAGGAAAAGAACAGAACAGTGTGATCCACGGATCTACTCCTTAAAATATAAGTATTTTATCCGCATGTGTATTTTTATAAGAAGATAGGATTTGCTATTTTCCATCTGTATATGTGTATTGGTTTAAATTGTTCCACTTTGGGATATATCCATGTGATTACAGTCGGCAGCGCTGACTATATACATATTTTTGATCAACTTTTTCAATATACCTGCAATCAAACATGCTTTGACCAAGTTACTCCTTTTATTCACTAACGTTACTTAACAAATCTTGCCCTGTATGTTCTCCCCATGTTTTTTTTCCTCCCTGAACTCCATTTGTCTTCATCAATCAAAATGTATACTAGTAGTTGCATTTGCTGATATCAAATTGGTTTGGTCTTGTTCAACACGCTTCTGATGGCTTGTATAACACATTAGTTTCTTTATAAATTTTCTCCCTGTTTCAAAGTTACCTACTTGTAATCATATAATAATGTGAGCTGACATTGTGAAACATGCATTTAGCAACAGAGATAATTGAGTGTCTTTAAACAAAAACCTCAAAAATTAGAGAAGCACAACACTTTCAGATGGCCTGTAACGAATCTTGGATTTGGCTTAGGTGACATTTTAAGATGAACAATGGAGTGAAGGATGTGTACAGGGCCGCCATCAGGGAGGTACGGGGGGTACTGTTGTACCGGGCCCGTGCTCACCAGGGGGCCCGGTACAACAGCGCAGCACAGACTTACCTGGGGCCCCGCTGGTCATCGCTACTCTGTCTTCAGCCTGGCTGTCACCGTGACAGCCAGGCACCAGGATGCGATCGCAGGGGTGGAGGAATCTGCCTGTGACAGCCAGATCACATGATCGCAGGGGTAATGAATCCTCCACCCCTGCGATCGCATCCTGGTGCCTGGCTGTCACGGTGACAGCCAGGCTGAAGACAGAGTAGCGGAGACCAGCGGGGCCCCAGGTAAGTATGTGTTGCTGCTGCTCATGGGGGGGGGGGGGGCGCTCATCGGGGGGGGGGGGGGCCGTACTGGGCCCCATGAGTGCTGAAGGCGGCCCTGGATATGTAGGAGAAGAGTGTGATCAACAGTGTCCAAAGCAGCAGAGAGTTACAGGAGAATAAGTATTGTGAAAATAAAATATTAATATTTATAAACACATTTGCAGTAATCAAATCAAAATCAGAACAAACTGTAAATACAAACTCCTTTGTAAACACAGAAAAAGTACAAACACATGCATGCTGGTTTTATCCCATTGGTTAGAGGTGTTGCAAGGCTGAAACCTATAATGGCTGTCTTCTTTATCTGTTTAAAATATTCTAGAAAAAGAGATTAACCTTAGGCCATTTTCAAACAAATTATTGCTACACTGTGTGTACTTTGTACACACCTGTACTATCAAGCTGTAAAATCGACAATTTGTTGCCTAAACTGTAACGCAGGTCCCCCAATAACCTAAAATGAATAACATTTTTAACTATAGATACTTACATGCTGCAAAAGGCAACTCCTTCATGTCTTGATCTTCCTCTATGAAATGATCCTTACAGCACCTTATTTGTGCTTCAGCTGACAGCTGGGTCATAAGGTCTGTTGGAATAAATTACAAACATTTATCCATTTACTAAAATGGTGTCTGTTTCTCACTTATCCTCAAAATGAAAGAGAATGTAAGGTATTTGCAATTAGAAAACATTGACAAATCAGTGCCTTAAAACCAATAAACACACAACACTAAGTTTATTTACTTTATCTGTGCAGAAAAGAAAATTCATATAGTTAGTCAGATATATGATTAACACAGACTATGCTTAATTATTGAATATTTTTCAGGTGAGGCAGACATGTCCCAGTTAAGGCCTGGTAGTACATCAATAAAAGCCTTCAGATTGGTCTATTTTAACTAAAGCTCTAACAATCAAGCTTCATCATTATTTTTCTAAGTGCTCTGCCTATAAAAGTCACATCCGATAATTTCAGCAGGGGCAGATGCAGTCCTGACAGCCTGATTTCAAAATTGCAGATTTCAAAGGTAAACATTTTTTAAAAACAGTCTGGTGTATGCATTTGTATATGTTTAGAAAAATGAAACAGGCCTTTACTTTCATCACGAAACAACAATTGTATTTTTAGAATGTTAGAGAACTTTAAAAGTGTGATATAAATCATATTAGAAAAAGATTTTACCTTGCAAATCAGTCTGTAACCTGAAGGGGCCTGTCTCCACAGTTTCAGGAGGGCTAGGGATCTGTTGGATAAACATACAACATGGGGAAGTGCCAAAACACATAGAATCATCTTAATAGATAATAGATTGAAAAGCTTCACAACACCCAATCCAACAAAATATAGAAAAATGGGTTAAAATTTATAAGGCAAACAAAACACACATTAAAATGCACATTACATATGAAAATAGAGATGTACTGTTACTGTGGAACATAAAATATCTTACAAACACAAACGTTTAAAGTGTCTATAAAAGAGTAAATTAAAATATAACTCTCCATACAAATAAAAGTCCACTATACAAAGCCACACCAGAAAAATACACTATAGAGTCCTAACCAACTTCAAGTGTGCATGAAGCAGTCTTTTATAGTGTATTGTAATGAGACAAGTATATGCTGGTTTATGGCCCACTGTGGTATCATATGATGAGATCTGATGGTGGGTCTATGCAACGCTGGTTATGGAAATCTGTTGTTTATTTTATACTGATTAAAAAATGTTTGAGTTTATTTCTAATTACAAATTATTTTGACATGCATTAGCATAGACTTAAAAAGCAAAACATGATACTTTAGGTCTGGTACTAAGAAGGTATGTGCAATTGTTCATTTAATTATGCTCATTAAAACTTTAGGTTGCCACTAATGCCTATGTTGTGTTGTATGTTTGTTTCAATCTGAAGTATGCCTTACTGGTTAGACAAATGAGCTGCCAACAGTAGGGTCATGAGTTCGAATCCAGAATCATGCCTGTATCTGTGTGGACTTTGTATATCCCCATGTTTCTGTGGATTTACTCCAAAGTGTCACTTATAGAAGAGTACGCTAGTATATGTTTTGGTGTTTACCCTGTCTTCAGAGTATCATGCATATTTATGATTGCGAATTATTAGCCGTTACATCCGCATTTACAATTCAAAATGACAGATGACACATTTTTCATGTCAGAGAACAAGAGAATGTGAGTGTGTAATTCTTTATTGTTTATCCTTAAACCTTCCTTTTGGCAGTAGAGCATGTGTTGTGTTGTATATTTTTTAGGAGCACTCTGGTTTATGTAACTCACATTTATTTTTACCTAATAGGACTTTCACACATGGTGCTTGTCATTCAAGTCTATATAATGTATGTAATGCTCAATCAGCACGTTGGAATATGCCTATATTGCATGTTGAAATTTGTGTGGAGCTACAACACAGAGAAGCAGCTGTTCCAAATAAATTGAATTCAAACAAATAGAAAATATCCAGAAATAAAAGAAAAAAAAACCTAAGTGCCAAAAAAAGGCAGAAGGAAAAAAATGACAATCAATTTGAACTATTATTATTATTGTTATATTATACATCAATGAATTTCCATAGCAATTATTTAAACTGTGAATCTACCAAGGATTTAGGGCTATAATATTTCATTGTATAATTATTAACATTAATAAAAATTATAAAAGAAAAAAGCTTGTTATTAGAGAAGTTCATGCTCAGCTTTTCGTTCTAGTCTATATCATGCACATATTGTTTCCACTCATACGTTGGCTTAGTGGTTAGGCAATCCACCTTTCAACAGTGGGGAACTGAGTTTGAATCCTCACGAACAACCTTTTATCTCTGGAGTTTATATATCCTTCCCATGTTTGTGTGGATTTCCTATGTGTCCCTTTTGCAAGAGTACACTTGGTTTAAGTTTGTATGATTTAAAAAAATTAAGCTGTTATGTCTTTCATATTATTTTTAGCGCATTATTAGCCATTTTTTTTACAAATATCAAAAAAGTTATAGGCCAACTATTATATATTACACATAAACCACTTAACATTGCAATTTATTACAACTGTACATCCACCATGGTTGTTTTTTAAAAAAAGAGTACATTGTTTAATGTTTGATATTAATATAAAATAAAAGTGTTTTAAATGAACAGTGCTTAAACAGTTTAATGATGTTATTCAGCGCTGCTGCTATAGCTGCTTTGGACTTAAGTATGACCCCGAGCTTACTTAAGTTTAAGCAAGTAGTTAACAAAAACACTAAGCATTTCTTCTTATCTATCCGACAGATCCTGAGATAAACACCTACTCTTCTTAAGTCAGTGCAAGCTCCGCCCATTCCCCTCTCTGTCCCAACCCTTTTTTCTTAAGTGCTTGGAAAAATTCCTAAGTGCAGGATTTTCATCTTAACTTAAGAAAATCTTAACTTATGCAACAGATTTTCCTTTTTATCTCCCTTTTCTGGGCATGCGCAGAGAAGATTTTCGTAAGATCCGCAAAAAATAGGCAGATAAGATCGGCAATGAATCAGGCCCTTACTCTCATATTTCTACCTGTCCTGACCCCTGTCTTGTTTTAGGATTCTGCTGTTTTCTCCACTCTTGATCCCTGTTAGTCTAACTCTGAATTCTGCAAAATACATTCTGGTTGCTCACTACCTGCTACCAAGGGCTGTCCACTCCTTCAGATAAGTACCAGACTACTCTGCATTAACCCCTGCCTGTCTGATTGTGAGTTCTGCCAACAATATACTGGTTGCTCACTACCTCCTACCGTGTTACGTCCACTCAACCGAGTGGAGTGGATCAACAACTGCTACTACCCGAACTCAATTCCTGTGGGCAACCGAGTACTGTGGAACATAACTTGTTGCTCAGAAAGGGGGCTGCTGAAGGTCAACAACTTGTGAAAAGGTTCTAGCAGTTGAGGATCTTACGCTACTCTGTCCTCAACACCTTTTGAAATATTGTTTTTCCATTATTTAACAAAAACAAAACGCAGTGGACTATCAGACCCTCCAAAAAAAACGGAAATGCAATGTGAATTGATTAAATCACATTGCATTTCCGTTTTTTTTTTTAGAGGATCTGATAGTCCACTGCGTTTTGTTTTTGATATATATTGTTGAATCTACTGGGTTTCAGATCCTGTGCAGTGGCTATTCTTTTCCTCTCCATATTTTGCTCCAAAAAATACCTTTGTGTTTCCATTATTTAAACTGAACACCTTTGTAATGCAAATAAATTGTAATGTCATTTTTTTTCTTGTGAGTTGAAGTAGTGACAAGCAGATTGTATGTGTATAGACACAAATCTAAGAAATCTATCATAGTAGTATTATAATAATGAACAAATTTCAAATTATATTTATTGTTTTTAAGTGACTTAACAAAAGATTGTGCCCATGTTTCATCACCTCTCCAAAAACTTAAAAGATCAACAATATAACTGCCATAAAGGACCAGATCCACCTCAAACGTGCTTTCCCAAACGTGGGTGTCATCAAAGTCACCCATGTATTAGCAGATTAGGTTAGCAGAGCTCAGAGCAAAGTGGATCTCCATGGACTTCACTATAATCTGTAAATAACTATAAGTAAAAAATAGTTGTGTGTAAGATTAAAATGTATATAATCAAAAAATAAATTCCGTTGTGACTCAGAGATGTTAAGACCCATAATCAAACTTTTTCCAGTCGCTCTAATCCCTAAATTGTGGGGGATGATAATATACAAAGATACTGTATTAGCCAATGAAAGAAAGGAATAAATCTCCTTCCACTCTAACAAATTCAACAAATGGGTGGAATCTCATATATAAGGCACACATTTTAGGTTGCAAAAAATATCATTATAATAAGAAAGTGCTGAAGTGAGGGACCCTAAATGAGAGATAATAGGATGCCCAGGAGGTGAAGTGAAACTTTTGTGATTTAAAATAAGTGATAATAAATTGTGGTGACAGGATAAAGTGAATAGAGAAAATTAAATTAATCTTTAGTAATGACATTTAGCTATAAAGCGTTATTCAAAAGTGCCTTCAGTTGATTTTGAAATTCCTTAGTAGGATTATTAAACTTTTGTAAAAGGTCCCATTGTTAAGTTGCCTGGTTGCTTCCTTGAGATAATCACTCCTATCTTCATTGATGATGCCCCCCCTTCATCTGTTCCCTAAATTACAATTGTCCGATCATTCTCTAAGTGCTAGATTTACTAAGCTGCGGGTTTGAAAAAGTGGGGATGTTGCCTATAGCAACCAATCAGATTCTAGCTGTCTTTTTGTAGAAGGTACTAAATAAATGAAAGCTAGAATCTGATTGGTTGCTATAGGCAACATCCCCTCTTTTTCAAACCCGCAGCTTAGTAAATCTAGCCCTAAATCTTTCAAGGTATATATTTAATAGTTAACTTAGAGTGTCTCTTAGAGGATTTTAAACAAATGTCCTTAAAATTTTCCATAGTAAGCTGGTAAAAGTAATTTATATAGGAACCATTCACTGAATGCAGAAATAAATCTGATATATTTTTAAAAATGGCTGGAGAAAGTGCCAAACGACAAGGTTGTTTATTGGTGTTGTTTAAAGGGATCTGTTCGGGCTCACAATTATCCTCCTGAAGCTCTACTAACATATCCAATATAGATAGATCACTGCTTTTCTGGTTCTTTGTTGTTGTTCAATAGCAAAACACTTTTTGCGACACATGCATCTAACATATCTATTGAGCGCTACAAACAGCTCAAGTAAATTTATTTCAGCGGAGGGTGCAAAATTGAGACCTTGTACTAGTCTGCACGGGTTGAAATTTTATGCAAGCAGCATTTTTCATTTGTTTTTTGTAAAAAGAAAATCTGCAAATAATGAATTCTGAGTTTGAAAAATTATTTTAAAAGCCTACTAGTTCAAAATAAAAATACTGAAAAAACCTGTCTAAGTGTGATATATAATACAGACAAACATGTTGACTGCTGGCTTTTACAAGCCACTGTATATACAGATTTTCACAACAATCATTAACTATTATCAGATTAAGCTTTTTCTCATTCCAAGTTACCAATGATTCCTTAATATCCACTCCAGATGACTTTTGAGTTTATATTTTTAATGAACAGCTAGTTCATTCTCCAAATATTTTTAAATGAACAGCATTAACTAGTTATTTGCTGTGGTAGTAAAATAACGTCAACAATTATAGGGACACTAACATACCGACCGATGCCTATAATCCTGACATGTAGGCAATACAGACTTACCAAAAAAATGACAGAGAACATATCTTACAGGTCTGCTATAAATGCCGACTGGAGAAAATGCCAGCACTGTGATTGTTGTCACTTAAAATGGTGACAGTCACATTGCTGGTATTAAGAGGGCAATGTGAGGACCTGCCGGCTGTATAATGTAGAACCCTTAGTGTAGCCGCTGGGTCCTCACATTGCCCCCACAATACTAGAGATGAGCTGGTCCGGATTTGTCAAATCCGAACACCCCCGAACAGTGCCGATCCAAGCCCAATCCGAGCACTGTTCGGGGATTCCCGTCCGATGCAAAACTCAGAACGAGGCAAAACGTCATCATTCCGCCGTCGGATCTTGCAAGATCCGGATTCATATTAGTCCCCGCTTGCCGCCGCCATCTTCACTTGGGCATTGGAGAGGGAAGAGGGAGGGTGTGTTTGTGGTGTCCTCTGTCCTGCTCATTCCAGTGGTGCTGTCCTGTGCTCTGTCCTGCTCAGTCCAGTGGTGGTGTCCTGTGCTCTGTCCTGCTCAGTGTGGTGGTGCTGTCCTGCTCAGTCCAGTAGTGCTGTCCTGTGCTCTGTCCTTCTCAGTCCAGTGGTGCTGTCCTGCTCAGTCCAGTGGTGCTGTCCTGTGCTCTGTCCTGCTCAGTCCAGTGGTGGTGTCCTGTGCTCTGTCCTGCTCAGTCCAGTGGTGCTGTCCTGCGCTCTGTCCTGCTCAGTCCAGTGGTGCTGTCCTGCGCTCTGTCCTGCTCAGTCCAGTGGTGGTGTCCTGTGCTCTGTCCTGCTTAGTCCAGTGGTGGTGCTGTATAACTCCACTGATCCTGCCGTATAAGTCCAGTGGTACTGCTGTAAAACTCCACTGATCCTGCCGTATAAGTCCAGTGGTACTGCTGTATAACTCCACTGATCCTGCCGTATAAGACCAGTGGTACTGCTGTATAACTCCTCTGATCCTGCCGTATAAGTCCAGTGGTACTGCTGTATAACTCCACTGATCCTGCTGTATAAGTCCAGTGGTACTGCTGTATAACTCCACTGATCCTACCGTATAATAAGTCCAGTAGTACTGCTGTATAACTCCACTGATCCTGCCGTATAAGTCCAGTGGTACTGCTGTATAACTCCAGTCCAGTGGTACTCTCCTGTGCCGCATATAATTTTTAAAGCCTTTACCGAGTGTGTGTGGTTTAGGGGTACGCTCTCTTGTGCTGCATATAATGGAGAACAAAAATTTGGAGGATAAAGTAGGGAAAGATCAAGAATCACTTCCTCCTAATGCTGAAGCTTCTGCCACTAGTCATGACATAGACGATGAAATGGCATCAACGTCGTCTGCCATGGCCGATGCCCAATGTGATAGTAGAGGGCATGTAAAATCCAAAAAGCCAAAGTGCACTAAAATGATCAAAAAAAAGAAATTAAAATCATCTGAGGAGAAATGTAAACTTGCCAATATGCCATTTACTACACGGAGTGGCAAGGAACGGCTTAGGCCCTGGCCCATGTTCATGACTAGTGGTTCAGCTTCACCCAACGATCTAAGCCCTCCTCCTCCCCCCCTCTAGAAAATTTAAGAGCGTTAAGCTGTCATCAAAAATACAGCAAACAACTCTGCCTTCTAAAGACATGGCATCACAAATCCCCAAGGAGAGTCCAAGGGTGTTGGTGGTTGCGATGCCTGACCTTCCCAGAACTGTATGGGAAGAGGTGGCTTCTTCCACCATTTGCAGCACGCCCTCTGCATATGCTGGAAGGATCACCCACAGTGCAGTTCCAGATTTTGATAATGAAGGTGTCAATGTTGTACACCAGGAGGAGGATATTGATGTAGCTGGCGCTGAGGAGGAAGTTGACGAGGAGGATGCTGATGTGGTTTTCTTAAATGAGGCACCAGGGGGGGAAACAGTTGTTGTCCATGGGATGAAAAAGCCCATCGTCATGCCTGGGCAGAAGACTAATAAATCCACCTCTTCGGTCTGGAATTATTTCTATCCCAATCCGGACAACAAATGTATTGCCATATGTAGCTTATGTAAAGCTGCAATAAGCAGGGGTAAGGATCTTGGCCACCTACGGACATCCTCCCTTATACGTCACCTGAAGACCCTTCATAATTCTGTGTTTAGTTCAGAACTGTGGCTAGGACCGTCAGCAGTCCAGGGACACCTAAATCACTTGGTGCCATTGTATCCACACCAGCAACACCCTCCTCGTCAATTTCCTCCTCGATCTGGATCGGAGATAGTCCTGCAGGCCGTGTCACCGGCATGACTGAGTCTTCTTCAATCCGGGATTCTTCCGGAGGATCCTGCAGCGGTACACCTACTACTGCCGCTGCTGCTGTTGGGAGTCGGTCATCTTCCCAGAGGGGAAGTCGTAAGACCGCTACGTCTTTCACGAAGCAATTGACCGTACAACAGTCATTTGCCATGAGCACAAAGTACGACAGCAGTCATCCTATGGCAAAGCGGATAACTGCGTCCATGACAGCTATGTTGGTGTTAGACGTGCGTCCGGTGTCCGCCATCAGTGGAGTGTGATTTAGACAGTTGATGGAGGTATTGTGTCCCCGGTACCAAATCCCGCCTAGATTCCACTTCACTAGGCAGGCGATACCCGGGATGTACAGAGAAGTATGAAAAAGTGTCCTCAGTGCTCTGAAAAATTCGGTTGTACCCACTGTCCACTTAACCACGGACAAGTGGTTCAGGGCAAACTAAGGACTATATGACTGTGACAGCCCACTGGGTAGATGCATCCCCTTCCGCAGCAACAGCAACAGCTGCATCAGTAGCAGCATCTCCGAAACGCCTGCTCGTTCCAAGGCAGGGAACTTTGTGTATCACCGGTTTCAGTAAGAGGCACAACGCCGACAACCTCTTAGAGAAACTGAGGTAAATCATCCCGCAGTGGCTTACCCCACTTAGACTCTCCTGGGGATTTGTGGTGTCGGACAACGCCAGTAACATTGTGCGGGCATTACATATGGGCAATTTCCAGCAAGTGCCATGTTTTGCCCACACAATAAGTTTGGTGGTGCAGCATTATCTTAAAAGTGACAGGGGTGTGCAGGATATGCTTGCGGTGGCCCGCAAAATTGCGGGACACTTTCGCCATTCTGCCACTGCCTACCAAAGACTGGAGCACCATCAAAAACGAATGAACCTGCCCTGCCATCACCTCAAACAAGAGGTTGTGACGCGCTGGAACTCCACCTTCTATATGCTGCAGAGAATGGAGGAGCAGCAAAAGGCCATTCAAGCCTACACAGCCACCTATGACATAGGCAAAGGAGTGGGGATGCGCCTGAGTCAAGCGCAGTGGAGACTGATTTCCGTGTTGTGTAAGGTTCTTGAGCCATTTGAACTTGCCACACGAGAAGTCAGTTCCGACACTGCCAGCTTGAGTCAGGTGATTCCCCTGATCAGGCTGTTGCAGAAGCAGCTGGAGAAAGTGAGGGAGGAGCTGGTAAAGCATTGCCATTCCACAAAGCATGTAGCTCTTGTGGATGAAGTCCTTCGTACGCTTTGCCAGGATCCGAGGGTGGTCAGTCTTTTAAAGTCAGAGGAATACATTCTGGCCACCGTGCTCGATCCTCGGTTTAAAGCATATGTTGTGTCTCTGTTTCCGGCGGACACAAGTCTACAGCGGTGCAAAGACCTGCTGATCAGGAGATTGTCATCTGAAGAGGACCGTGACATGGCAACAGCTCCTCCTTCATTTTCTCCCACACCTGTGGCTGCGAGGAAACAGCTGAGATTTCCTAAATGACCCGCTGGCGGGGATGCAGAGCAGGCAGGAGCGAATGTGAACATCTGGTCCGGACTGAAGGACCTGCCAACGATTGCTGACATGTCTGTCGCTGCATTGGATGCTGTCACCATTGAAAAAATGGTGGAGGATTACTTTGGTGACAGCATCCAAATAGACATGTCAGACAGTCCTTACTTGTACTGGAAGGAAAAAAAGGCAGTTTGGAAGCCCCTGTATAAACTGGCTCTATTTTACCTGAGTTGTCCCCCTCCAGTGTGTACTCCGAAAGAGTTTTTAGTGCAGCGGGGTACCTGGTCAGTGAGCGGCGAAGGAGGTTGCTTCCGCAAAATGTGGAGAAGATGATGTTCATCAAAATGAATTATCAATTCTTCAATGAAGACCAGCAATGGCCTCCAGAGACTACAGAGGGACCTGTGATTGTGGAGTCCAGCGGGGACGAATTGATGTGTGAGGATGAGGAAGTACACACTGAAGGGGGCTAGGAATCAGAGGATGAGGATGAGGTCGACATCTTGCCTCAGTAGAGCCAGTTTACTTTGTACAGGGAGAGATGAATTGCTTTTTTTGTGTGGGGGCCCAAACAAACCAATCATTTCAGCCACAGTAGTTTGGTAGGCCCTGTCGCTGAAATGATTGGTTTGTTAAAGTGTGCATGTCCTTTTTCCCCAACATAAGGATGGGTGGGAGGGCCCAAGGACAATTCCATCATGCAACTCTTTTTTTGGCATTATGTGTTCTTTGGGGCCTAGTTTTTTAAACTGCCATCCTGTCTGCCACTGCAGTGCTACTCCTAGATGGGCCACGTGTTTGTGCCACCCACTTGTGTTGCTTAGCTTAGTCATCCAGCTACCTCGGTGCAACCTTAAGGCCTAAAAACAATATTGTGAGGTGTGAGGTGTTCAGAATAGACTGGAAATGAGTGGAAATGATTGTTATTGAGGTTAATAATAGCGTAAGAGTGAAAAAAAAATAAAAATCTGGATTTTAGCAGTTGTTATGCTTTTTACAAAAAAAAATCAGAACCCAAAACCTTGAGAGGGGTGTTTTGGCAAAACCCATTAGAACCCAAAATCTGAAGGTAATCAGAACCCAAAACCCAAAACGTAAAAAGTGACCAGTGCACTTCCCTACTTAATACTGGCAATGTGACTGTTGCCTACATGTCAGGATTGCAAGTTACAGCATCCTAGTGTCACTATAATTGTTGTCACCATTTTCCTAATCGACATTTAGTACCCTACCCCTTATTTGAGATGTACAACAAGTCCTCAAGACCAGTTTATTTCTTACTAAAGTCATACATGCATCAATGAGTTTGAAGTTGGAAGTCTTGGGCCCATTACAGAGCTGCCCACCGGGCTACCACTGCAATCTAATTATGATCCAGCACCATTATTGATGTCATACGAATGCTTTGGTGTACATCACTTATGATTTTATGAAGCTGTGTATGGTTTTGTGCAGCAAAATGGCACCTAAGAAGTTTTCTTTAGGATTGTGGACAATGTGGATGCTCTTTATGGATAGTGAGATATTATGTCATGAGTTTTGCAGTTTTAGATTTTAAAAGAGCAACTATGGAGGATGAGTTGGAGGGTGGAGTGTACTAGAAAGGTTTAGATTTTGTAGAACAGCACAGAGCTATTTCATCACACAAAATGTCCACATGTTTACATCACATCCGAGATGACACCTTCCATAAGCTTCAATGAGACACTGTTTGTTTTGTGTAGTCATGTAGTATAATGAAAGTGCATAGTTGGATGCACATAAAACAATGCATTTAAAATCCATAATTCAATAAATATAACATTTGAAATAAAGGGCGCTCTCATGTACCACTGCTTTGCTGAGACATATAATAAGTAAATGTAAATGTAAGATACATATAATATGTAGCAGTGTGTAAAACCAGGTGCAGTGAAGACCAATGCTTTTCTGAGTCCCAGTATTTGTTTTTTATAAATGAACTTGAATTGTCAGTGTTCAGTCAGTTGATAAAAATCTTATATGTCCTATAGGGAATAAATATAGTGTAACCATAACATAAATGTGGAACTGATAAACCCCAAGAACAGATGAAAAGCAAGACCTGAAGTTTTTAAAAAGACTTGGTCAAGCAATAGCAAGATAGATTTACCCATTTGTAGAAACCATGACAAATTAGGATAAAGTAACTTGAATTTACAGGCAACAACATCATTAATACTATCAGTAATATCTACATATCATATGTTTTGTACTAATCCACTATTCAAGTTACAATTGTTAGAACAATAACTGATCTACACAAAGTTTTCTTTTAAAAACTAGTAGGCAAATTTGTAGTTATCGAAATATGCTACTCCCCCCTACAACAGAAATAGGTAACTCCCCCCCCTGGGAATTCTGCCTATTACCCGAAGTGAGAGCCGGATCATTCTTTCTCTCTCCAAAGCTGTCCATACCTCTTAATAGAGCTGTATAGAACAACTTCCCTAGAGCTCTACTATTAAAATATAGATGGTTTCAGGTAACTGTGGGTCCAATTTGCAGGTCCCCCTACATGGGGGGGGGGGGCAAATTTAATTAACAACAGCTCCATTAAAGGTGTAATTTTTGTACACACCCCAACACCTTTTTAATGTTTACTACTAACGGAACTCAAAAACCACCTTTATGTACAGATTTTTAAGATGACAATAATTGGTGCCATATGGTGCCAATATTGTTATGAGTGCAGAGATAATTGGTAGCCTGGCAGTCTGTCTGCCTAGTGTGTGTCCCGTTTTAAGGCTGGTTTAGGTGTGCACAATTGCATTCTATTAAAGATCTGTTATGTTGTACTTGGATGGGGGTCTATGCAGTCTTATTCCATTTTCCAGTTAATAGATAGTAAAGCAAGTAAATCAGTCTAAACTCTCGTAAGTTAGCTAGTAAAGCACCAAAGTTTGCCCGAAGGCTCATTTAAGTTAAAATTATCCTTAACCAAAGTCAAGTAGGCTTGCATGAACACCAAAATTATGTTGGATTAACACAATAAATTTGAACATTTGTGAATGCTACATAAAATGTCTTTAATAATATCTCTACTGCTACAAATAATATCTTTAATTTACCAGATTCATATACGTAAATTAGACTCTCGGTCATGGGAGACACAGTGTTTTACAGATGGAGGACCCATATAAGTAGGCAGTATAGTAGCAACTTGCTCATAGCACTTCATGGACCTCAGTTGTGACCTACTCATATACTTAGGGTTTTTTGACAGCATATCTTAAAAAAATAAAAAAATATCCTCTGGAACATACAGGTACACACCTCTCTTGAGACCCCATTTTCTTGGTGGCTTTTTACAGTAGTTATGGTCTCCATAATATGCCTGGAGGATTGGGTGGCCATAGATCTTTGGGTAACATTGGACATGTAGAGTCTGTACATCTTTTTTTGTTTTGGTTGTCCACATGGCAATTCCTTTTGGAAAATTAAACAAAGTAAAAAAGTACAGTGACAGTTCTATCAATGTCCACAAGTAAATCCATTCACAAGACTAGCAGCACAATGTAATATGGCTATTTTTAGTTAACAATTCAGCTATATCAAAGGGCAATGAAATCAAACTGTTATGAATTTACATTTATTTACATTAGTTTTGCCTGTCTTGGGACTTCATACCCATTTCCAAAATGACACTTAACTATTTTACTTATAAAGGATCTTGTTTGGATGCTGTTTCTTTGTTGCACAATTATGAACTCACTGTTCTCTAGTCTTTTGTTAGATGCTATTCTGTCTCTCATGAATTACATCAGTTCTGAAAAACATGGATGGGCTAAGTTTTTCAGCTCCAGGCTGCTAATATTGCTAATGAGCCACTTGTGTCTAGAGTAGGCCCTATATAGATACGTTTCTACCGTCATGGCCAAAAGGTTTGAGAATGACACAAATATTGGTTTGCTGCTTCAGTGTTTTTAGACCTACATTGGTGCTCTGCATTGGTGGAAGTGGGCTCACACACATTTTTAGCCTAATAACACAGCCATGAATAAAGAATGGTACCAAAACATCCTCCAAAAGCCATCCAAGAACAGTTTGGTGATGAATGATGCATTTTCCAGCATGATGAAGCAGCGCCCCATAAGGCAAAAGTGATAACTAAGTGTCTTGGGGATCAAAACATCAAAATTTTGGGTCCATGGCCAGGAAACTCTCCAGAACTTAATCCCATTGACAACTTGTGGTCAATCCTCAAGAGGCGGGTGGGCAAACAAAAACCCAAAAATTCAGACAAACTCCCAGCAGCAATATGCTAAAATAATTTAAATACAGGGCTGAACATCAGCATAACACCCACAAACATACATCCAGAAACAGGAAATACCATCATCATCATTTATTCCATTGTTCAGCTATGTATATAGTGTACATTCGGCAACTCTGTTCACAGTTGTACACTTGTTATGATTTATTTTAATATAATACCCATTGCAAATAAATTAAAAGCTTGTGCTTTTTTGCTTCTTGCCATGGGAAGAATGATGCAAACACTGAACTGGAAGGAAAGAAGAAGAAAGAATCGGACCTGTTGGATCAAGTGTGTCACGGGCACTAGGAGTCTTTGCCCAGGATATCACCAGATGATGGACTTACCAGAGTAATATAGCTGGTACTATGGTTCTCTGGTAGCAGGGTGACAACGGAACAGGAGAAACAGCAGATGGTGAGAGAATGCTCAAGGAAAGTCTATGACTAGCAGCAACTGGTAATGAGTAGATGAATGTACACGAGGAACCAGATGGACAAGTAAATGTGAGGAGAGTCAGTGGTCTGCGTATAGCAAGTTGTACCACTGCTATACTGAGGAGGAATGTCCAGGAGTAGTTAGGAGGTAGTGAGAGTCAGCGGTCTGCGTATAGCAAGTTGTACCGCTGTCTATAGTGAAGGAATGGAGTCCAGGTGCAAGTAGGTAACGGGGAAGTCAGTGGTCTGCGTATAGCAAGTTGTACCACTGCTTATGTGAGAGGATACTTGAAACTGGTGTCACTGGGAAACAGGAGTCAGTGGTCTGCGTCAGCAAGTTGTACCACTGCTATATATATGTGAGGAGGGGCACGAGGAGATGAATGTAAAGCAGAGTATACACGGGGCACACAGAACTTGATCCCACGATGATATCCACAATACAACAATAACTGACAAGCACTGCTTGAAGTATACAAAGTCACAATAGCTATCCAGGTAATAGGAAACAAAGTCAATGGTAACAATAGCTTCAGTGGATAGGAGGCTCCGGAGAAGAACACAACTCAGTCCAGATGGATATGTAATACAAAAGCAAAGTCAATGGAAAGTATGCATACCGCGGTTCAGGAGAGCAGGCTGTCAGAGAGACGTGCAGGGATACCTGAATGGCTGAAGGCCGGCAGGAGGAGAGACCACTGGAGGGTGGAAGCGGTAATCAGGTTGGTGCAGCGCACGGCAGGTAATCCAGAATCAACGAAGCAATACTCAGGAAGCAGTAGTAAGTGAAACTGGAAACATGATGAACACGGGAGAGTTGAGGCTGTCTGGTATCCAGCATTAGTGGTGGAGGCAGCAGAGAGAAGGCATGCTGAACACGGGAGAGTAGAGGCGGTCTGGAACCCTGTAGTGGTAACGGAGGCAGCGGAGAGCTGACACGATAAACACAGGAGAGTTGAGACGATCTGGAACCCTGTAGTAGTAACGGAGGCAGCGGAGGGCAGACACGCTGAACACAGGAGAGTTGAGACAAACTGGAGTCCGGTAGTAGTAGCAGATAGGAATCAGCTGAGTGCAGGCACAATGAACACAGGCGAGTTGAAGTGGTCTGGAAACCACAATAGCAGTAAACAGGAATCAGCTGGAGCTGAATACACGAGGAAACACAGGAACACCTTCAGAGGCTCATGGGGAATGAGACTCCAAGATCAGGCCACCAGGTAATGATCACAGGTGGTTTAAATAGGGAGGGTTGCCTGATCATCCAATCAATTAAAAGCAACAGGTACTGAAGGTTTGATAAGGGCTGCACATGCGCAGACCCTCAGGATGGCGGACGGCCACGGTTCCTGAACACAGGAGAAATGGCACTCACAGTCCGGTGAGTGACAAAGTGTCACGATCTGCCTTCTGCAGCTCCTGTCTGCCAAGAACTTTGTTGGAATTTTGCATTTATATGTATACAACCTGCAGTACCACTGTTCCACCAAAGGGGCTACTGTGGTACTTGGACTGCTCTCCTACCTGCCAGAGCTAAGCATGTCACCCATGACTCCTCCGGTGCCTCGTTTCTCCTGTGTAACCTGAGTCCTGACACCCGTGACTTCTCCGTCACTTCTTGCCTCCTGAGTAATCTGAGTTGACACCAGTGACTCCTCCGGTGTCTCCTGAGTACCTGAGCCTTCACACCCGTGACTCATCTGGTGCCTCTTGGGTTATTCAGGTATCCTGACAACTGTGATTTTACTAGCTTGTCCCTCCGTTTTCACACCGCTTCCTGTGACCCCTGACTCGGCATTTTTGTGACTTCGTACCTGCTTCGCCCTGGTATCGCGGTGGACCATCTGGTTTTGTTCCCTTGCTTATTTGACTCTTCTGTGTCACTGTGTATTGCTCTTCAAGCAATCCTGCATCTACAGACGGTAGCAGCTATCCATCTATCTGGCTCCCGTCCCTGCAGTTGTTACACACCGTGTCTGATCCAGTCTCCTGGCTGTCTACCTATATGTGCCTCGTGTCTATTGAGTATCCTGAGTCCTGGCACAAGTGACTCCTCCGGTGCTTAGTGCCTCCTGAGTAATCTGAGTTGACACCAGTGACTCCTCCGGTGTCTCCTGAGTACCTAAGCCCTCACACCTGTGACTCCTCCGGTGCCTTGTGCCTCTTGGGTTATCCAGTTATACTGACAACCGTGATTTTACCTGCTTCTTCAGCCTCAGAATCAGACTTGTCATCTGGCCTCTCAGCACTGACTCTGAACTATATTATTGTCCATTCTCTGCATCTGTGGCTTACTGAGTTATCTTTGCTATTATTGCCATACCCTGCTGACTGGCACTTACCGCTTTACTATTTTATTGCATCCTGAAACCTGAATAACCTGTGTTAATAAAAACCACTTTGTTTCACTTACGCTCTCGCAGTGTTCTCCATATTGGGAATCCTGACAGTATGAATTGGCATAAAATTGAGACTGCTGTGACACTCTTTCCACCCTTGTTTTGAGGATTCCCAAGGTATTGGTTTATTCACTCAGAATTCAACGTCCTGAGACCATGGCTACTATGTGTTCTGAAACTCCCCTCTTCCAGATATTCAAGTGGACATTGTCCAACTCCGCTCTCATATTTCTCAAGTATCTTCTTTGCTAATTAAGGTGCTTAAACAACTTCATGTCTCCATTCCAACTATTTCTTGCTCCAAAACCAGCTCTAGAGTGACAAATCCTTTTCCCAGGGATAAAGTCATTTCTACAGTTCATCCTTCAGATACTGTATCTGGTGATAAAGAAGATTCGAGATATCCTTGTCCAGAAATTGATCCACTCAGGAAACTGCCCAAAAAATTCTCACAATTCGAATACTGTTGATTTGCCTCAACCAATTTTGTCTGCTGCTAATCAGTGCAAACAGCACCTCTTAATACAAACTTTTCTACAAAATTGCAGTTAACCAAGAACCACTGTATAGCAAACTCCAGGTTCACAGGTAGTCTACGCGACCATTGGACTGAAGAGGAGCGATGGTGCAGAAGGACCAATAAATTATGTCTCTACTATGCCAGTGATATACACTTTTTACAAAACTGTCCACTCTGCAGACCAAGGCAGCCTACAGAACAGTCTTTAGTTTGCTCCCCTTCTCATCCTGAATTTGTTTGCACATCACTAACCATTTCTACATTACTTATTATTAGTGATGGGGCCTAAGCTGTTGGTTCCAGCCACATGTCCTGAGGTGCCAGTTCCAGCCACCTGTCCCGAGGTGCCAGTTCCAGCAGCCTGTCCTGAGGTGCAAGTTCCAGCAGCCTGTCCTGAGGTGCAAGTTCTAGCCACCTGTCCTGAGGTGCCATTTCCTGCTGCCTGTACTGTGGTGCCATTTCCTGCCACCTGTCCTGATTTGCCAGCCTCTGTTTCCAGCTCAAAGGTGCCAGCTTCTGTCTCCAGTTCCAAGGTGCCAGCCTCTGTCTCTGCTCCAGAGATATTGCCAGTCCAGAGGGGGCACTGGCCCTTTAGCCTTCTCCAGAGTGAGCACTGCCCCAACAGCCTGCTCCAGAAGGGGCGCTGCCCCTACAGCCTGCTTCAGAGGGGGCACTGTCCTTAGAGTCAGTTCCAGAGGGGGCTCTGCCTTTAGAGTCCGTTCCAGAGACATTGTTAACGGTTCAGCCTGAGTTGCCACCTAATTCGGATCATCTTGTGTTGACACTTAGTGCTGTCTGCTCTGAGGCTTCTCACAGTGCTGTCCGCTCTGAAGTTTCTCCCATTGTTGTCCAGACCAAGACGCATGCCTAGTCCGGGACTCCTTCCAAGTCGTGTGCCCAGCCCGGGCCTCCTTCCAAGTCGTGTGCCCAGTCCGGACCTATTGACATGCTGTCCGCCCAGTCCGAGCTGTCTCCTGCCGTCCCAGTCAGGGACCCTTGTTCTCAATTCAAATCCACTCCCAAGATTCCTGTTACTCCATCATCTAAAGTTGCCAAGACTGCTGACTCTTCTTTTATTTTTCAAACCCAACCACCTACCTTCGATGGAGATATAGGCCAATTTAGTGTGCTTGTAAAATTATGCTTATCCTATTTTCCCTCCAAATCTTTTTGACAACCAATATAAGCAAGTACTCTTCTTGCTATCCAATTTTAGAGGGAGGGCATTGGAATGGACAAGTCCCTTTATTGAATCCAGAGATCCCATTCTCTCAAACTTACAAATTTTTACGGATGCTGTGGTTGAAGAATTTGATCCAGCACTTGCCAATCCTGCCTCCAGCACTTACCCTAAGCCATCTTCTTTACCCCCAATTACCCCAACCATGAAATTGTTTTTTTCTTCAGTTCATTTCCAGCAACTCTCTAAGAGCCGTAAAAAGAAGGAGAGTGGGGCTTCGGGATCTCTATAAGTTTGTGCATGGTTTTTGTACATTTTCCGCCCTTAGACAATGATTTCTCTGCTACATGCCCAATTCTGGATTATGATTCAGACTTTTTTGACCGTTCCTGGTAATTTAGACGTCTGGAATCCGCCCTTAAAGGAGGAGGGTATCGAAGTCGTATAATTGGATGAACGAAAGTATATTGGTTAATATTGCTTTACCGTGCGATTGCGATCAGTATGCCAGGTAACACGTGGCGCAGTGCGATAACGTGGTAAAATACACATGCATACACTCGCACTCTCACATTTAGTTATTTATATATTTCATATTTATAATGGTTCCATTCCACAGTGATTTATGAGCAGATGGTATTTATTTTATAGATATATATATTAAGGTTATATGTACACTTTAGTGACACTTAAGGTTCAGGTTACAGGAAACAAGTCATGTTTAGTATCATTTTAATCCCCTATTCATCCACAGTTGTCCGGTTCATTCACCGATGGGATCGCACATTGCATACTCTAGTTAGCGATGTTAGGGAATAAATGTTTAAAATATTACTGACTGTGTATTGTGAATAGACTAGCTTAAACTGGTTTCTGGGTGGGAGAATCATCTGGAATGTTGACCCTCACCCTTGGAGGGGGTTGTTTGAACTGGCCCATGACCTGTTTACACTGGACCCTCCTGAAGTCTGGACCTATAGAAGCAAGCCACGTCATCTGTATTGTTTTCTCTGTAACACTGAGTATATATATATATATACACAATCTCCCTGGGACCAGCTAGCCCAGTCATCTCTAAACACAGTCTTCTGGGATGAAGTACTGTAGCTGGTACCAGTGGAGCGCAGGTGGGCGCAGCGGTATGTATGTATCTTTGGTATCGGCTGTACTGTATTTTAATTATGTATTTGTCAGAATTACTCTGTGGAATTGATGATACCTGCCAGCAGTTGGCGCTACTGAGTACTGAGGTGCGGAGTCTAACACGCCCCTGGTTTTCACCAGAAACCCCCGCAAGGAGGTATGGACTTTGCTACAAGGGACGCGCAGGTCGCGGCCCTCAGTATCAGTCAGCTGGCGAGGTAACAATTGAGGCAGTGGTGACAGCCCACCAGGATGCAGGATGGAAGAGTAGTCAACAAACCAGGTCACAACCAGAGGAACGGATATAGCCAAATCATAAGCAGGAGAATGGTCAGGAAGCCGGGTCAATACCAAATATCAGTCTAAGCCAGAATCAGGAACCGAAGGAGAAGTCAGGAACAAGCCGGGTCAGAATCCAAGTAACAGCAACACAGGAACAAATGCTGGAGCAAGGCTGAAGACCAAATACTCTGGCACTAGACATGTGTCAGAGGCTGCTTTATATACCCTAAGGTGCCTCCTGATAGGGTTAGGGAGATTTTGGCGGTAAGACATGCTGGCTGCAGACAGGTGAGCAGAGATAGCGTCCCGCTGCTAGGCAACAGGACGTGGTTGCTTGGAAGGTGCAGGCGTCCGTCTCCTGCACCAAGTGTCAGTGCGGAGACGACGCCAGACAGTATTGAATTGCTAGAACTTTTACATCTGCTAAATAAATTGTTTGTGCTTTGGAAACACAAGAAATCGCTGAGACAATGCTTATTGGAAAATGATAAAATTACTTTAAAAAGGGCTACTGTCATGATCTGCCTTCTGCAGCTCCTGTCTGCCCAGAACTATATTGGACTTTTGCCATTATATGTATCCAGTCTGCATTACCACTGTTCCACCGAAGGGGCCACTGTGGTACTTGGATGGCTCTCCTACCTGCCAGAGCGAAGCTTGTTGCTCCGGTATGCTTAGCACCTGTCCCTGGCCTATAAAAGACTGTCTGTCCCAGCAGCCTTTGCCAGCTCGTCTGTTACTATAACCTCTGCTGGTTTTCCTGTGCATTATCCTTTATTGTTCTCCTGGTATTGACCTCAACTTGTCACTCCTTTTTGGCACCGCTTCCTGTGACCCCTGACTTGGCATTGTTGTGACTTTGTACCTGCTTCTCCCTTGTATCGCAGTGGACAATCTGGTTTGAACCCTTGCTTGTTTGACTCTTCTGTGTCACTGTATCTGCAGTGTATTGCTCCCCAAGCAATCCAGCATCTACAGTCGGTAGCAACTATCTGGCTTCCGTGCCTGCAGTTTTTACACACCGTGTCTTATCCAGTCTCCTGGCTGTCTGTCTATCTGTGCCTCTTGTCTCCTGAGTATCATGAGTCCTAACTCCTGTGACTCCTCCAGGACTTCGTGCCTCCTGAGTAATCTGAGTTGACACCAGTGACTCCTCCTGTGTCTCCTGAGTACCTGAGCCCTCAAACCCATGACTCATCCGGTGTCTTGTGCCTCTTGGGTTATCCAGGTATCCTGACAACCGTGATTTTACCTGCTTCTCCAGCCTCAGAATCAGACTTGTCATCTGGCCTCTCAGCACTGACTCTGAACTATATTATTGTCCATTCTCTGCCTCTGTAGCTTACTGAGTTATCTTTGCTATTGCTGCCATACCGTGCTGACTTGCACTTACCGCTTTACCATTTTATTGCATCCTGAAACCTGTATAACCTATGTTAATAAAAATCACTTTTTTTTCACTTACGCTCTCTCAGCGGTCTTCATATTGGGAATCCTGACACCAAGAAGGGGTTCCAAAAGAGAAACTCCTTTTCACATATGAACCTGCTACAGGAGATACGGGACAACAATCCAGATCACTTCAGAAATTTCCTGCGGATGAATGATCACACAATCCAGAAGCTGCTCCAACTTGTCACCCCACTCATCCAGAAGGAGGACACCAATTTAAGGAGACCCATATTAAAGATCAGGGCCTGGACCTGAACATGTTTATGTGCCCAGGATGAGGCAGTTTGACCTCCTGCATTTTCCATGTGATCAGGAAATAGTCAGACCATCTACTAACAACGTGTCCCAGACCAGGGGCGGATCTAGAATTCTGTTTTACGGGTGGCGATTTAGGGTGGGGGATTTAGTCCCCTCCCCCCTTTTGACAGCTAAGCATGCCTGCGGCTGCACACTGTGTGCATGTCTGTTCGGCAGAGACAGGCAGGGAGAGTATGCTGCCCGGCTGCTCTGATTGTATTTAAAACACAATCAAAACAGCCGGGCAGAACTCTGTCTGCCTCTCTATGCCGTACGGATCTGCACACAGTGTTGTGGACCCATGCTGTCTTATCAGTGTCTGGGCAATCGCCCCCACTTGGATCAGCCAGTGCCCCAAAAGGACCATAGTTTATCACCTGTCCCTCCTGAAACAGAAGACATACTGGCAAGTGACACAGTAAGTAAACATACACAATCATTAATGCATAAAATATTTATTTACATATAGTTGACAATTAGTTCATCAATATAACATACAGTGCGAATGTACATACATTACAAAATCTCATTCTGCCAGGACACAGCACCCTCACCATTTAAATATTCCACATAAGCCTCCCTGTTTAACTTTGCCACGTTGCTAACATTTCTCATCTGGGAAGAATCAACCTCTAGATTATGCTCCATAATAGTAGGTGCGCTGTGGCTTACTGAGTTACCTTTGCTATTACTGCCATATGATGCTGACTTGGGGTTCTTCGGTCTAAAAAAGTTGCGTCCGACACAACAAGCAATCACCACCATGTCTATTTTGTATAGGCACAGATTTATGGCGGAATGAAAAATCCTAAATCTATTACTCAATATACTAAAAGCATTTTCCACAACTCACCTTGCTCTTGATAATCGGTAATTAAAAATCTTCCTTTCAGGTGTCAGATTATTTTGGGGGTAAGGTTAGAAAATATGACTGTGCAGCACACAAAGGGTTCATCAGATATAAAAACAAAATGGAGTCCTAATTAGTCTTTGCTTCGTGGTGGCAAAATAAGTGCATTGTTTTTAAGTTTGTCATGGAATGGAGTCTGCTCCAATGCCCCAGTTTCTGACACTTTCCATTTTTACCAATGTCCTCAAATATAAATTCATATTTGGCATCCATTATGGCATAAGGATAATGCTGAAGAATCCCTTGTAGTTGTAGAAATAGGATCCACTTTTAGAGGGTGGCATAATTTTTACATATTTGCCATCTATGGCCCTGCCACAGTCGAGGCAATTCCGCAATTTGTAAAATTGTTCGGCAATAAGTTGCCATTCCTCAACTGTTGCTGAGAACTTGAAAAGAAAGATTGTTTTAATATTAAATCAATACATGCATCTATTATCATACTAACTATTTGAAATTCTGTGTCACAAAACAACAGGTGAAGTAGGACCCTCAAGGTGTGCTTGGTTTATCCCCACCTACAGGGATGCGCAGAATTCTAACAGAACAGAAGGTATTTACCGGTGACCCCCGCAAGGAAGTATGGGCTTAGTGGCTTTTGTGCAGCAGGTCGTGGTTCTCTAAGTTTTCACCAAGCAAGACCTTGTGGAGAGTGTTGAATGAAAGGAAATGCAATAGGAAGTATAACAATCAGCAGATAGGAATACAGGAGTCCAGGTATACCAGGGAGCCAAATGACTGGAATGGCAGAGGTATATTAGTCAGTAGCAGAAATACATGGAGGTCCAGATGGTGCTTGGAAGTAACTGGAAATTGCAGAGGTGTAACAATGTGCGGCAATGAAACACAGAAGTCCAGGGGGTAAATGTATCAAGCTGAGAGTTATCAAGCGGGTTTGAAAAGTAGAGATGTTGCCTATAGAAGCCAATCAGATTCTAGCTATCATTTTGTAGAATATACTAAATAAATGATAGCTAGAATGTGATTGGTTTTTCAAACCTGCCGGAAAACTCTCAGCTTGATACATTTATCCCCAGGTATGCTGAGCAACAGGGTGATGGGATCAATAGAGGTATGATAGTAAATGGCAGAGATACTAAAAGGTTCAGGTGATGCTTAGAAGGACGGTAACTGGAACAGCAGAGGTGTAACAATTTTACAGCAATGATACGCAGAAGTCCAGGTATGCTGGGTAGCAAGGTAACTGGATCAATAGAGGTGTAATGAAAGCCAGGAGAAAACACATCCACACAGGAGGAAAGACTCAAAGAACTGTCCCTGAATGAATGAACCAGGTGTCCTTAAGTAATCTGGCCAATAGAGGGCACTAACCAATAGGTAGGAATGCTATTCTTTAAAGGAAGGGTCTATGCATGCGCAGACCTGATTCAAATATGGCACCAGCCAGAGACAACCACCCAGGTGAGTAAGGGACCTGACCGAGTGATCGACAGGCCAAGTATGAGATATTCTGTTTTTATTACACAGTCAGCTGTCTTATCTGAGGCAGGAATTATGTGGCAGAGGAATCTGTGATGACAACCCCTCTCATGCAGCTGACACAAGACAGCCAGCAAAGTAGAGCCAACAACATTTCAAGCCCCACAGCAAACCACAAACCTATCCACGCAGGACAGAATAAAAATGAAAAGGCTCCCATTTGAAATGAGACTGTAGGTAGACGTCTGGTCAATGTGCTCAATAGGAGCAAGAGGCTGCCCCTCAACACAGGAGCTAATCTTCCGGCCTGCACAATCACATATATTCCAGCAACTCCCTCCCCACAGGCAACATCCCATCATGGGAAACCAAAGCACTACACCTCTTGCCTATAGGACTTCCACTTTAATTGGCAGTATACAAGTACAGTGTAATATAGTGAAAGTGCTTCCTTATTGGAAACAATGAAACACACTGAATGACTGACTTTTATGTTTATATATTTATTAATAAAGTTTTATTCAGCAGTTTTTATAGGTTTTATGTTTGCCCTCAATTTGTTAAAATATTGTAATATAGATATGTAGGGCCAGATTCATTAAGGAAAGTAAAGCAAAAAAAGGAGTAATTTTGCACCTTGACAAAACAATGTTGCATTGAAGGGGGAGGTAAATTTAAAATATGATGGCAGATCTAGTTAAAGTATGAGTGTCAACACAGCTGCACACTCCATAAAAATGCTATATATTCTAAACTTTTTGTATTTTGCAATACTTGTCAATTTTGAAAGGGCCATTCAGTGAAATCTTTATTAAAAAAAAAGGGTGTTTGCATGTGAATGTGAATGGAGCTGCACACTCCACAAAAATGCTATATATTGTAAACTTTTGTCTATTTTTCCATACTTGTCAATTTGTAAAGGGCCATTTAGTGACATCTATATTTAAAAAAGGGTGTTTACGTGTCAGGGTCAACGTAGCTGCACACCCCAAAATAGTAAACTGGGTGTTCTTGTGTTCACAGCAGCACAACCCCTTAATAAAATATAAAATTTGTTATGAATTAAGAACAATTTTTTTAAATTCGAAATATATTGTGTAGCAATAAGAATGCTAGAAATATATTTTGGAGTGTCATAAGAATTGTAAAATAACATTCTCATTGGGCGTTCCCCTAGTGTGCTGGCAGGCAGCTACAACTAGTTGCAACCTGCGCAAGTAGCATATATAGAGCAGCTTCCTTTCAAAAGTCCTCAACCATTTGGAAATGTGAGGATGTGTAGTAGTAGTAGTAATGATGATGATGATTTACACTTTGAAATTGAGGAAACTACTTTGGAAGTTGCAAACATGCAAGAGTATGAGAGGGATAATTGTGGATATGAAAATGAACGTGTTGTGCATGGACAAGATAATTAGGAGGATGATGATGATTGTGTTCAAGTAAGGCGCGGGCTGGGAAAGTTCAGCCCGGGGTGCGCAAAGGTGGCCGCATCATCAATGACGTGGCCGCATCGCATGTTTTGTGATGCGGCCGCATTGATATTTATGAAATATTATATTCAATGGGGGGTCCAAATAGCTGTCAGAGTGAGCGGCCCGGGGGCCTGATGCCCCCCTGCACCCCGGCCCAGCCCGCCCCTGATAAGCGCATTATCATGCTAGAGCTACAAACAAGGTATCTGTAGACTTTGTTGTCTGGACCTAATAAGTAAAGGTAAGGATATTGATAATCTAGGCACCTCCTCCCTGTTACATCATTTGAGTTCATTCAAGTCATGTTTCCAAATGTGGCAAATTGTGCATGGTAGCAAGCAGCCCAGCATCAGCTATCAGCCAAGTGGATACAGAGTTGCAATCCTCACCAGTGTCAACACCATCATCAACCTCCTCATTATTGGTATGCAGTCCAACATCCAATTATCAGATTGCAAATGACTCCCTTAATGCAATCCATGATTCCCAATATACATCCTTGCACGATACACCAGCTGCTGCTGCTGCTGCTGAGGGGGGGGGGTGTATCTGTACAGAAGGGGAGAAAGACGACTACGCATTTTACACAATTATCTGTGAAGCAAGCATTTGCAAGAGGAAACAAGTATGACAGCCAGCATCCTGTTGCACAGCAGATTACTAAAGCATGACAGCTATGTTAGCATTTGATATGCATCCAACTTCCACCATCAATGCATCAGGTTTTAGACAATTAGCTGAGGTCATGTGTCCACGCTATCAAATTACATCTTGATTCCATTTCTACAGAACATCAATTCCTCAGCTGTACTGTGAGGTTAAGCAAAAAGTCATTCAGTTCCTGTTACGGCTTACCAGACACTGACATAAGCTTTCAGAATTGGTGGTAGAGGTCTTCACCTATGGCAGACACCTTTCCCGTAGAGTTAGATGCACTCACAGGTACTCAGATGCTCACAGCACTTAACTGAAATGTAGTGCAAGACTATGTACAGTAACCATCAGCACGGAGGTAAGATGCAGAGGAATCATCGGCACAGAATACGAATAACCAGGGACAGGCCAGAAGTTATGGGTCAGAAACAAGAAGGAAAGTCATAGACAGGCCAAAGTTCGGGGCTGGCAGCAAGCAGGGGTAATCCAAAAGACAGAGGCAGGGCAACAGCCGAGACGCAGGCGAACACCAGATCAAGCTGAGCTATTGCGGCCAGCGAGGCGGCTCGCAACAGTGCTTAGAAAATGCTGTTGTACCGACAGTCCACTTAACTACGGATATGTGGACAAGCGGTCCTGATGAAAACAAAGACTATATGACTGTGACAGCCCACTGTGTAGGTGCATCGCCATCAGCAGCACAGCAGCTTCACCATCATCATCCTCATCCTTTCTACATAGTAGACCTAGCACTCAATGCCAGTTCATTCACAGGCAAGTTACCATGTGTATCGCTGGTTTCACAAAGAAACATACTGGTGTCAACCTTTTGGAAAAACTCAGGAATGTCATAGCAAAATGGCTCACCCCACTAAGAATCTCCTCAGGATTCGTCATTGTCGATGACGGAGCCAACATTGTGTGTGCAAGATGACATGGTGAATTTCAGCAGGTAACATGCTTTGCAAATACAATAAACTTGTTGGTGCAGAATTTTTTAACAAACAAGAGGTCAGTGCAGATGCTGTTTGCGGTGTAAAATTTCTGGGCATTTTAGATATTTCGCAACCGCATGTAGAACATTGCAGAGGCTGCAAACAAAATGTATTCTGCCATGACATCAACTGAAGCAAGAGGTAGTAACAAGGTGTAATTCCACACTTTATATGCTTCAGTGACTAGAGGAATAACAACAAGCCATCAAGACCTACACAGCAAAGCATGAGATTAGGAGAGAGGCATATTATCTTATGCCAGCACATTGGAGAATCTTTACTGTTTTGTGAAAGCTTCTGAAACCCTTTGAAATTGTAAAAAATGAAGTGAGTTCAGACAATGCCAGCCTGAGTCAAGCCATACCCGTAATCAAACTACTGGAAAAGCAGCTGGAGAAGCTGAAGGAGGTGATGAAACTTAGCGATTCGGCAAAGTATGGATCAAGTTCTTTATTCACTTCGACAGAACCCAAGGGTTTTCAGCATTTTGAAAATAGATCACTACATTTTGGCAACCATGCTAGATCCTAGGTTTAAGTCACATGTAATGTCTTTCTTTCATAATGACACAAATCTTTACAGATGTAAACAGCAGCTTGTGAGCAAGCTGTTGGCTCAAGTTGCACATGACACTTTCCCTGCTTCAGCTTCTCCTCCAAATGCTACTGCCATAAAAAAACATTTTCTGATAGTCACACTGATTATGAGTCAACAACACAGAAGCAAAACAATGTGCTGCTGACATTTGGTCAGGCTTAAAAAAATTGCCCAAATGAATTGACACCTCTTGCATGTTTCAATCAGATACACCTTGTCTTAGTAGAATAGTGAAAGATTACTTCAATAATAGAGTTGAACTTACCATCTCAGACAGTCCCTTTGAATTCTGGGAGGGAAAAGATGAAATCTGGAGACCCTTGTACAAACTAGATATGGTGTACTTAAGCTACCCACCCTCCATTGTGCACTCGGAAAGAGTGTTTACCTCAGCAGGGAAAATTGTGAGTGATCGTTGGAGGAGACTACTTCCAAAAAATGTAGAACAACTGGTGATCATACAATTTATAGTTGTTTGATGAGGAATACCGTTCTTGCTGCCAATTACTAACAGAATGTGTAGATTCCAGTGGGGATGAATTAATATTGTGTGATGATGATGATCATGACAGTGATAAGGATGATAATGAGGGTGATGATATTGTCATCAACACAGAGGAAGATGACTACTGTTAGCATTTAGTATTTTGTAAAAAAAAATAATTAAAAAAATTGCTATCTATTCTGTTCAGTTCATAGACCAACATCCTCTTTGGTGGGGGTCCAAACAAATCAAGCACTTCAGCCACAGAAGTGGCAGCCCCTGTCGCTGAAGTGCTTGGTTTGTTAAACTATGTACATGCTAATATTAACATATGGGTGAGTGAGTGAGTGGCTCCAAGAGGACATATCCATCTTGCACTATTTTACATTTTGGCCTTGGTCTATCAGCTTGTGTAACAGTTGACAACTCACATAGTAGACAGTATGATTAGGTGGACAATTCAAATGTCAACAGTAATATTATAGTGTTGGGAATAGGACTAGGGACATGGTTAAGGACAGGGATAGGGATAGGGACATGCTTAGGGATAATACTGTCTACATTTGAATTGTCAACCTAATAAATTCTGTTTACATTTAAATTTTTGTCCTAATAATACTGTCATTATATTTTCGACCTCACAACCTTGTATTTTCTGCTGCCCACCAATCATATTATGTCAATCCTGTAGCTGTTCAACACATCGGTGGTATTTGTTTTACTGCTCATAGTTAATCTGAGAACTTATATAGAGACAAAAGAATTCAGAAGAGTATGAGTCTGACATGAATAAAATGTAGACTTACTATAAAACAGACACACAAATTGTGCGACCCGCCTGCTATCAATTCCGAATACAGTAAATGCTGACACTTCACATTTACGCCACATAATACAGGGACATTGGGATTTCCGTATTTAAAGTGGCAACGCCAAGCCCCAGCCACGGTACAATCTAATCTAAGTGCTGACACTATCCGTCTAATGAGCTATGATATTGCTGCTGCTGTCCCCTCTACAATGTATTTGCTCTCCGATGTACAGTATTTGCTGCTGATCCTTTCCAATGCATTTGCTGCTGACCCTCTCCAATCTATTACTGCTCACTTTCTCCAATATTTTGCTGCTGACCCTCTCCAATGTGTCATACATGCTTCCTAACGGGTACTGTAAAAGGACCTGTGGTTGCGCCTCACATTCGCACGCTATCCTCTTATTCTGTTCTCAGATACACTCGTTATAAAACTCGTACTTTTATGCAGTTTTCCTTACACAATGTTGCCTTACTCAGTCTTTTGACCACACTAAATAACACTTAAGCTTTACAGAATTATTTATCCAATAACCACTGTATCTCAGTAGTACTTCTCAGTATATATTTGCTATAAATAACCAATACTCACAACATATTTATGTATTTAAATCAAAGTATTTTACTGTTAAAACAGAAAAGCTTGCATTCACAGTTCACACATATATCATACCATTGTTCACCCCCTTTTTCCTTACACTATCCTATTGCTTTACATATGTATCCTTGATAAGAATTACTATTTATAATAATAATTTAACTATCACAGATATCAAACAATAGCTACACAGTCATATGTATAAAAATAGTTAAATCCACATTACAAACACACATATAGCTATATATATATATTATCCATGATACTTATCAAAATCCTTGTATCCTGGATTCAATTCTTAATCTGCAGTGTAGGGAACTTTTCCTGTAGTATAGAATCCTTTCCTGTAGCTTAGTGTAGGTTTTCTGTAGCGCAGTGTTTTTCCAGTATAATATGTATATTTTCTGTAGTGTAGTATATCTATATAATATACCTTTTCTGTAGTGTAGTGTGTCCTATATCTTTTCTGTAGTGTAGTGTGTCCCTAGTGTAGTATAATGTTTGTTGTCCGTTGACAGGCAGGCAGCAACAGACCGAGGGGGGGGTCCCAGGTCTGGCTTTTATAGTCCAGACCCGGAAACTCCTAGTCTCCCCAGCAGCAACATGTGTGTGGTGATTCACCACACAAACGTGGATGTTTGTGTCCAGGGGTAATGATGTAATCACCCCTGGCGGTTCTTCCCACTGTGTACGGAGAAGCATGCGCCGTCGTCGCGTGCGCAGTTACAGTGTGGCCATGCACCGTCAGCACATGCACTGTACTGTGCATGCGTTATTCGCACTCGAGCACGCACACAATGGCTCCCCCCTTCACAGTCCCCCTGACACTACAAGTAAAAATTAAATTACCTGTCTCTAGATTTGGTGGTGAACTTAAAAAAAAATTCAGAGAGAGGGAGAGAGAGAGACCCCGATAATTTCCAACTCTCTCTTCCTCTCCCTACCAACTATGGAGGAGATAAAAATAACCTATTGTGTTATTGGCGCACAACAGGAATAAACCTCCTAGAGGGAGAAACCTTTCCCCGAGGGTGTGGGGAGCATGAGAGAAGAAAAATAAAGGGGAGAAGAATAAGGAAAAAAGAAAAGGTACAAAGGAATAAAAAAAAAACAAAGACATTGATGTAAAGCAATTCCTATGCCCACAGAATCCATAATGCCCGCAAAGTCCATAATGCCTATACCCTCCCTTCCCTTAATAGTTCATCATTTGTTGTCTTTTTTTCTTCATGTGTTCTTCAGTAAGCCAGTTCACCGTGTTGTTTAGCCAGTCATTTATTAAATCCAAGTACATGACTAATATCAATATAATGAGAACTATTATGGGATGAATGAGAAGATGATACTTTGACAATATGTTCCAACTTGATTCTTGATTCTCTTAATTCCCAGAAAGTTTCTGCAGTATGTCTTCTTCCTTCCTGAAGTCGAGCAGCCAATTTCTTGAGTTCTGAACCAAAACTAAGCGGAATTTTCTGAAGCCTCACTCACAGGAGTATCTGGATGAGCACCTGGTCACTACTCTGGGGTCACTGGTGTTCTTCCCATCTTCTCCACTACATCAACACTTAGAGTGGGAGAAAGAGTACAATATGCTCCTTGGAGGAGTGTCCCTATTTGAGCACAGTTAGTTGCATATATGGTACAAGATGTAATCAGGGTAGGGCTCCAGGATTTTCCTTTGCTTACATTATGGTTCTCAATGATCAGTTAAAACCTCCCTTTTTTTTTATTTGGAAGAGGTATGATTTCTTAATCTACCCATCTCAATAAGCACAGAAGCACTCTATTGTGTTAAGAAGGCTTGCGTGGTTTTCACTTGATCAACATGGACCCAGAGAACTTTACGTCTTCTCCGTTAGTCTTTCGCTGTAGTCATTGGTCTTTGTACTTTTAGCATTGTATCACCCAGGATTTCAAGGACCTGATATGGTCCCTCCCAGTATGCATTCCAGGGACCTGCCTTTCTAAATGTCTTGATCATTACCAGACTATCTACTGGAGGCATGGGAGTCACCCCCTGCAGATAGGGTTTGTTTAGCCAGATGGCTGCGTAGGGCAGCAGTTCTTTCAGGTTATTTTACCCCTGTTGTATGAACACATCTCTGGCAATTGCCTCTTTGATGGGGTTTGGCAACTGTGGTTCATTGGGGAAGCAAAGGGGCATTTTGCGACCAGTCATTAGCTCAAATAGAGTGATCCCAGTTGTTGTTGCCTCAGTTGCCTGAATACCCATCAGTATTGCAGGCAGAGCTGTCACCCCAGAGGACAGCTTGGTCAAACGAGATTTAATTGTTCGATTCATTTGTTCTACTATTCCTGCTGGCTGGGGATGATAAGGTACATGAAATCACTGTTTTTTTGTCCAGTAGTTCACAAAGCGCTTTCATGACCTTGCCAGTAAAGTGTGTTCCCCGATCAGATACAATGATCCTGGGAACTCCCCAACGTGACAGGATCTGTTCCCATAAGACCCTTGCTATGGTAGTAGCAGAGTCATTTACAGTTGGAATGGCCTCAACCCATTTTGAAAATACATCCACAACTACCAAGGCATACCGACAATTGCGACTGCTAGCTGGTAGTAGTCCTATAAAATCTATCTGTAGGGCAGTCCATGGTCCTTCTGCAGGGGGCACACGCTGTGGAACTGGCTTGAGAGTTGGAGCTCTGGAGTTCACTTGTGCACACACAAGACACTGTTGTGTGACAATTTCCACTGTCTTTGACTTTGCTGACCAGTATAATTTGTCCTTTAAGAGGGACATGAGTTTATCTCGTCCAGGGTGTCCGATGAGCTGATGGTTGAGTTTTGTCAGCTCTACCTGAAAATGTGCAGGAACAATTGACAGGGGTTCTGAACCCTCATTGTTCGTGTGACAGAATGCCCTCTTTAATTGACCAGGGACCTTGTGGCGTGGTAAAGTGGGGTATAAAAAGAGGATCCTTTGCTTGTTCCTCTTCAAATGACACTGGGCCTTCTTTCAGAGTCTTGTTTTGTATCCTCACTTTATAAGATGATACTTATTTGTAATCTGGGTCTCGTAAAAACCCAGATAAAGCATCCAGTTTGGCCTCTTCATCTGCATCTATTGTCTCAACTGCTGTGTTTAGCAGTTGAGACAATACATATTTGGCCTTGTGACTTACTTTAAGATTGCGCCCACTCAAATCCATTATCCATTTCCCAAACCTTTATTGAGAGACACCAGGCAGCATGTCCCGGAGTAGAAGGGTTAATGGAGAGTGTCGGGTCTATATAGTAAGGGGTCTAAAGCCCACAATATGTTCTGTCACTTTGACAGCATAATGTATTGCAGCCAGTTGTTTTGCACATTCATCAAAACCTCTTTCCATGGGAGAAAGAAGTCTTGAGAAATACTCTAGTGGTCTAGTCACAGATCCTACTTCTTGTAGTAAGATTATTGATATGGACTCTGGACCGGCGTGAGACTGAATTACTAGCTCACCCTCTGGGTGAGGAGTGGCCAAAACTGGGACAGAAGAGAGATCTTTTTTCAGAGTAGAAAATGCCTCTTCCTGTGCTTCTGCCTATTCTTTCAATGAAGGTTCCTCACCTCTGAGCAATTCATACAGAGGTTTCGCTTTTGTAGCAAAATCCTCTATGAACTCCTTCATGAAGTTTATAACCCCAAGGAATTTTTGCAAATCTTGTAGGGTATTTGGTCTAGGTAATTTGACCATTGCCTTAACTCGGGCGGCCATTATAGATTTTGTCCCATGAGCGATCTTGACTCCCACAAATACGACCTCTGACCTCGCCAGGTTTGCTTTGTGAGGACTGAGCCCTGCACGTACAAGGAGGGCTAACAATTCCTGTAGGAGTGTCAAATGTTCCTCCATAGTCTCTGTATGGAGTAGTAGATCATCCACATATTGCAGCAGACATTCTGGGTGTGAAAATACACTCAGTACTTCTGCTAATACCTGATGGAAATATGTGGGACTACTGTGAAATCCTTGGGGTAATATGCAAAACATGTATTGCATATCTTGCACGGTGAATGCAAATTTTTAACGGCAGCTTTCTGTCAATGGTATCGAAAATAAACCATTGGCTACATCAATAGTAGAGAATACCTTACTTTTGCTACCACTTGTGGTGACATGGGGGTATATTTATTCAAAACCCTGAGATCAATTGTGAGTCTCCTAGTGTTAGTCTCCTTCTTTTTGACAGACCATAAGGATTATTGCACTTGGAATTTCCCTATATGACCCCCCCCCCCCCCCTTGCTTCTAAATCAGTCACAGCTTCTAGCACTGGTTTCATAGCTTCAGGGGGGAAACAATATTGGCATTGAGGTGATGGATCTGGTCCTTGTATATCCACCTGAACATCAATCATTTTTCCACATTCATTCTTCCCTTGAGCCCATAGCTCTGGGAATTTGTATACAATAGGTTCAAGGTCTGTGTTATGCGAGACCTCTGGCCATTTGTGTACACCATGTTGACTGTTCCACAAATTTCATGTATGGGTGGTCCTAAGTGATGTTACTTTATCACACAGACCTTTGAGTTTCCTGGGCCCTTCCATACCAAACAGTTTGCTAGATCTAAGATCCAGCCATTCTGTATCATTACATCAGTTCCGATAATGTTATCAGAAGCTGAATAATACCACATAGGATTTTTTTTTTTATAAAGTTTATTGAATCCTCATGGATGACAGCAAACATTCCAGAAGATAACAGGAAGGAAAAACAAGCACTGTCACAAAGCATGTCAGTAATTGCTATGCATAAAACATAATACATGAATGAAGCATTGTATTGGCACAAGCAATATCCATATTATTAGAAGGGTAGTGGGAGAGTGGGAGGGGCTGGAGGGGGTGGGGTCGTCCACCATAGCAAGACAAGGCCAGGAGGAATCCCAGATATCAGGGGACATAACTTAGCCTACAGAGATATTATAAGCAGAGGTATCTAGTACGGACTAGGCCATTTATGGAAGGGCGAGTGTTGGGGGGAGTATTATTGGTGGAGCCAGGGGGCCCAGATTTGGTAGAACTTATCTTTATCTTGCAGGTGGAGGGTGATTTTTTCAATGCTAGCAATAAACCAGACATATGTTTTTAGAGAGGAGAAGCGGGGAGGCGCTACGCTTTTCTAGGATTTGGCTATCAGGCACCTAGCAGCCGCCAGAATATGCTAGGCCAGTTTTGCAGATTGGACATCAGCATGTTGTATAGGGTAACAGAGGAGAAAGGACCAAGGGTCCTTATGAACAGGGTATTGGAGAAGAGAGGAAAGGAGGGTAGTCACCTTATCCCAGAAGGAGGAGATGACAGGGCAAGACCACCAGATAGGGTGCCTCTATGACCACATTCCCGCCAGCAAGCAGGGGAGGCAGTTGGGTACATTTTAACTAGTCTATCAGGTGTAAGATACCACCTGTAAAGTATCTTATATGCATTTTCCTTAATTAATGTTGAGATGGAACTAGAGGCTACATTCGCTCTGATGGTCTCCCAGCAGTTCTTCTCTGGGGGGGGGGAAACTCCCCCACTCTCGTTCGTGGACACTTCCAGAGACCAACATTCTGTTGAGAATTAGACTATAAATTGAAGAAATCATGCCTCTTCAAAGCGGTGTGGAGAGGCAGAGGGTCTCAAATGGGGAGATCAGTGAAGGTGAAGGGCCCGACAGGAGAGAGAGGACAAAGTGCCTAATCTCTAGTTATTGATAGAATGGCGGATTTAATCTGGGGTATTTGGAATGGAGAGCGTTGTATGTCATAGGTCTCCCTTGGTCCAAAAGATCACCAGCAAATCGAATACCCGAGGCAATCCATACTAGAGAGAAAGACTGGAGCACACCGGGTGGGAAGGCAGGGTTGTGCCATAGGGGCATGATGTTCAGAGAAGTTGGAGTGACGGAGAGTTGGCTTTTGCAGGTCTCCCAGTTCCGAGCTGCAAATAGTAAAGTCGGGAATCGCCTAATCAGTGCATGTCTAGCTTGTTTAGGTAGGCCCCAAACACCTAAGATGGGGCGCTCAGTAATAGACCTTCAGATCAGGAAATCCCCTACATCCAGAATTTGTGGGTTTCTTAAGCTGAGCTAAACGGACCCTGGGAGACCTACCCCACCAGACAAATTTAACTAAGTGTCGTTGCATAATATTCAATTCAGAGATAGGGACCCTAACGGGGAGTGTCTAGAATAGGTAAAGAAGGGGAGGGAGAACAGACATTTTAACGGCAATGATCATGACCCAGCCACGAGATGATTAGGGGCCTCCAAGAGAGGATATCAGACTTAAGTTTGAGAAAGATAGCCGGATAATTATCCTGGTAGAGAGACTCATAGGTGGTGGTGATATAGATCCCCAGATACTTTAACTTTTTCTTTTTCCACCGAAAGTGGAAGTGGGAGGTAATGTCGAGACAATCACATTGAGGGAGGTTAAGGAGCAGTGCCTCAGATTTAGTGATGTTAATTTTGATAACCGGATAGATCTCCGTAATGGGGGATGATGGAGAATAGGTTGGGCAGGTAGATCCTTGGTTGCTGAAGGGTCAAAAGTATGCCCTCGGCAAAAAGAGATCTTGCTCTCCAGGTCCCCCGTGCGCACACCTCATACATCCGGGGATGCTCGAATAGTAGTTGCCAAGGGTTCGACAACAACAAGGCCAAAAATAAGAGGGGAAAGGGGTCAACCCTGGCGTGTGCCATTGCTAATCATTATGGAGTGCGAGGGAGAGCCGTTGACCCTAACCTTTGCTGAAGGAAGAGAATATAAAGCCTGAACTCCGGCCAGGAAATCTCCAGTCAGGCCAAAATGCTTCAATATATGGGTCATGAACTGCCAGGAGATTCTGTCCGAAGGCCTTTTCGGCATCCATGCCAAGATAATCGAGGGGGTTTTCCTAGAATTGAGTATATGTATAAGGTCAATCTCTCCTCGTATTGTCCCTGGCTTGCCTACCAGGGATAAAACCCACCTGATCCTAGTGAATTAGGGGAAGGGAGTACCGGGTTAAGTTGGTTGGCGAGAATCTTAGCGTAGAGCTTCACATCATTATTGAGAAGAGATATCGGGCGATAGCTAGCACAATTAGAAGCATCTTTTCCTTCTTTATAAATCAGGGAAATCCTAGCTTCCAAGGACTCCCGGGCACAAGGGGCTCCTTTAAGGATGGAATTAAAAAGGGTGCACAAATGAGGGACCAACTGGACCGCAAACCTCTTATAATAAGCCGCTGAGAACCCATCCGGCCCAGGTGCCTTACCAGCCTTCTGCGCCTTTACCACCTGTTCAACCTCGTCTGAGGTAAAACATTCAATAAGATGAGTGGCCGCGAGATGGGACAATTTAGGGAGAGGAGCGTTAGATAAAAACTCCTCTATGCATTCTTCTCGCTTCTGGTGGGCAGCAGCGTTAGAGGGTTGTGGGAGGTTGTATAATTTTAGATAATACTCTTGGATAGCGGAGCAAATCTTTTTTGGATCATATACCAGCACTCCAGAGGAGTCTCTAACAGCCAAGAGATTACGAGCTGAAATTTTGGTACGGAGTCGGGTGGCCAAAAGTTTGTCGGTCTTGTCTCCCTTTTCGTAGTAACTTTGATTTAACCACTTATTGGCCACTCGATGTGAAAGTAAAAGGTTAAGCTCGCCCTGTACTTTAATAATATGTTGGAGGACGGTAGGGTCTGGGTTGGCCTTATGCTGCCATTCTAAGTGTTGTAGGGAGGCAGTTAGGTGGATCGTTTTAGTGAGTCTCTCTTTCCTAGCACTGGATGCCAGGGCCAGAAGATAACCCCTAATGACCACCTTATGGGCATTCCAAAGGTTCGTGGGTGAGATGCCTGGGGAGTCATTAGTTTCAAAATATTCAGATAAGAGGGAGTTAAGATGGGCTGTGTTGCTATCATGATGCAGAGATTCATTGATCCTCCACATAAAGGAGGAAGGGCGCAGAGCTATCGAGGAAAGGTCGGAGGAAATCGGGTCATGGTCCGACCATGTGATTGGATGGATATGAGAATTAAGGAGTTTAAGGGTGAGATCATGGCTGAGCAGGATCATGTCAATTCTGGAGTATGTGTTGTGTACAGGGGAATAGTAAGAATAGTCTCGGGCAAGGGGGTCAGAAATGCGCCACGAGTCGTACAGGCTATGCAGTTTTAAAAAGTCCTGTACGGCCTTAGAGTTCATCCCATCTCTCCTGTCGGAAAGGGGGGTCGGGGAAGTGGATCTATCTAAGGAAGGAGTGAGGACCGCATTAAAGTCCCCTGCAACTATCAGTTCCCCCCTACGGACTCGAGATAACAAAATACCTAGGCGTTTAAAGAATTTATGCTGGTCCTGATTAGGGGCATAAATATTGACCAACGTGCAGGGTAGATTATTCAAGTTGCCTATCAGAATGAGAAATTTGCCCTCCTTGTCGCTATGTGTATCCTGTAATTCAAAATTGAGGTGGCGCGCAAAAAGAATAGCTACCCCTCGTCTCTTCTGAGTATAGTCGCATGCATGGAAAGTGAGAAGGAATCGTTTGGACTTGAGTTCTGGGTGCAGATGTTTAACAAAATGGGTTTCCTGTAGGAATACTAGGTCCCCTTTGAGAGCCTGTAGGGATGTATAGAGTTTGCCTCATTTTTGGGGGGAAGTTAAGTCCTTTTACATTGAAGGATATAATGCGGAGAGTCATGAGAAAGTTAGGGGTGGTAGGATAAGTGAGAGAGACAGGAGACAGGAGCTAAGTGGCAAGAAGCTTATAGTCTGAGGAGACAGGATAACATGATGACCCGGGGAAAATAGGTATGGTGGAAATGGAGGGAATAGAAGGGAGCAGAGGAGGAAAGGTCAGGTGTGGTGCAAAACACCCATCCTGTCACGAAAAAGGTAATAGGAAAGCCTCACCTGCTGGTATCAGCTTTGCTACATAAGGAGGCACGGAGTCTAACCACGCCCCAGGTTTTCACCAGGGAACCCCGCAAGGAGTTTTGGACTTAGCTGCTGAGACATGTCGGTCGCGGCCCTCCCAGGTAGCTATCAGCGAGGTCTGGTGAACAAACGAAGTCGACAATCTGGGGTCAAAACCGAGTGGGCAGACAGGTACAGAGGCATCAGGCAGAAGAATAGACAGGAAGCCAGGGGTCGAAGCCAGGAAATCAAACAGGAACCAGGGAGAATCCGAAGAGAGTAGTCAGGCAGGCAGAGGTCAAAAATCCAGAATGTAGCAATAAATATATATATAACAGGAGCCAAGAGACAAGCTGGGAGACTAGATACTCTGGCACCCTAGTGGTGGCAGAGTCCAGCTTAAATAGTGGCTCATAGCATCTCATTGGTGGGAGTAGAGGTCTGCGGTCAGCTGGTCTCACTAGTGTCTCACTAGTTGTATGGGGATGTAAGCAATTCAGCACACAGAGACTTCACACTACCTGGACTGAATAGTATTGTAGTATTTTATTCAGCTGCCAAATATGGTATCAGGCAAAAGAAAGAAAGGACCCCACCTCTCACCAAAGCTCCAGATGCAGCAGACCCTAAGAAGATGGGCACGGTGACCAGGAATGACTCTCCGGGGATCCTCCAGGTAGGTTGCACTGTAGGTGCCTCTGGCCTGCAGTTGCAGGATTCTCACCCTGAAGGGGCTCTCTTCCAGAGGGCACAGGAGTAGGTGGGGGGGGGTTCAGCTTCCAGCCGATCTAGCTCCCAGATCCACACACGCAAGGGTGCAGGGATGGGCGCAGCGCACAGCTACCAACAGGCCAGGAGATGCAGGGCTCTGCTGTCAATATCGGAGGTGCAGCACACAGATGGAGGGAGTGTTGACGTGGGGCTGTACACTAGCTGAGCCGGGTCAAGTCAGGCACGCAGCCTGCAGCAGCGGGTAGGCCTCAGGTCCCCTAGGCGGTTCGGGCGCCGCTTGTGCAGCCCAAATGATCTCGGCTGGTGCTCCTGATGCTGGCACGTTGAGCAGGCACAGAGCTGGTTATTTTATAAGCGGGGAGCCCCGGTATCCGCTGAGTCCCGAAGTCCCGAAGTCCCGGAGCTAAGGAGAGACACATTCGTCCGACATGGCCGCCCGGTCACGCCCTCCTCCCCACATAGGAATTTTTAAGGTGAAATCATTGTTGATTTCCAAAGTGACTTCCTCAATTCTTTGGGCTCTTACCCCCCTTGTTGATGATCAAATCTAGTCACCACACACTGAGGGCCATTATGTGGGGTCTCCCCGAGGAATCCAATATGATATTGCATATTGGTGCCAGATCCTTAGGGGTCTCTAACCTTTAATCTAGTTGCACCAGATTCCCAGTAGGGACATCTGCTGTGCGAACTACTATTTGTGCTTTCTGTACGTCACAATTATTTACCTGTTCTAAAGAGTTCTGTGTCTGTGGAGTCACTGAGTTATGTGACTGTACATGAGACTGTCCTGTTTGGCCAGTATGTATACTTAGCGAGACACATTTTTGCATCTGATTCAGGTGCTGCAGTTTTGACTGGGTATGTGTTTGCTCATCTAACTAATAAACGTGAGGCTTGTTTTTAAAGCCATTGTTATTGCCCAAGTTTTCACAGTCCTTTATATACTCTTTGCGAACACCTTTTGGACAGTTACGTCTTACATGGCCAAACTTTAGGCATGCATAACATTGCACATTCATGCATTTCTCCTGTGGAGGAGCTGTAGGGGTAATATGTGTCTGTCTGCGCACATTGCCATATGTTGTGTAAAGGTTATCTTGTGATCTGCCATTTCCCACAACATATTCCCTGATCTTCAGTGACTTCCTATTTTTCATCAAATCTTGTCTATACTCTTCTATAACCATTGCTGCATCTGCAAGCGTTGGTTCTTTAGCAGCACTTAAGCAAATTGCTGTATCAACATAAGAAAACTTTTCGACAAACATGCGTATCATGCCTTGTGGAACTTCTGTACCTTGATCTTTGATTACTTTTCATCATCATCAACATTTATTTATATAGAGCCAGCTAATTCAGTAGCGCTTTACAATTGGGAACAAACATTAATAAGACAATACTGGGTAATACATACAGACAGAGAGGTAAGAGAACCCTGCTCGAAAGCTTACAATCTATAGGATTGTACTTTTGTATACATTGCTTCAAATATACCACATAGGGACAATGCCTCATTGTGAATCGTTGGTTTAAAGTTAGATAGGATCTCTGGGTTAACTTCCCAATGACCAGTTGCCAATTTCATGAGGACAGAAAGTCTCTCTTCCTCATTGTGAAAGTGACCATTTTGGAAGCAGTTTTTCCAGTTGCTGCATACCTCTGATTGAGGTGAGTGTGTATCCACAATTTACACAATTTATTTATTTTAAGTCCATGCGATGTTCTGGGGCGACACTAAATTTGTCACAATGTCCCTCAAAAATATCGCAGGAGGTAAAAGGGTCTATAATGGGATCATATTTTGGAATTTCCTTGCGGATTTCAACAGAAATTGAGTCTTCTCCATACTATAATTTCAATTGGAAATATGCAATCCCGTGACTTGTTTGTGGTGCAGGAGCGGTGTGTACAGTTTCCCAACCACTACCTAGGCCAAAAGCTTGATCATCCAAACATTGTGCATGACCATTATATCCATTCCCCATGGGTGTTGTGGAATAAGTTAATGTGTGTGCTACAGGGTTCAGTCACTGAGGCTATTGGATTTCTCTGATCTATCACTTTTGTATTTCTTATAGGCCTAAAGTAAAACAATGTTATCTGTCCAAACCTCTTTCCAGAAAAAGCGCACGCTAATAACACAGATATATCACCTCCTTTGTGTACCTATGCTATTCGTCCCCGCCCCTCTACCGAATAAGGTTTACAATATAACAATTTTCACTACTATATACTAGTATGAATATCACAATTAAAGCAGTTGTGCTAAGGCTCGCCAATGTAAAAGGACCTGTGGTTGCGCCTCACATGCGCACGCTATCCTCTTATTCTGTTCTCAGATGCACTCGTTATAAAACTCGCACTTCTATGCACTTTTCCTTATACAATGTTGCCTTACTCAGTCTTTTGACCACACTAAATAACACTTAAACTTTACAGAATTATTTATCCAATAACCACTGTATCTCAGTAGTACTTCTCAGTATATATTTGCTATAAATAACCAATACTCACAACATATTTATGTATTTAAATCAAAGTATTTTACTGTTAACACAGAAAAGCTTGCATTCACAGTTCACAAATATATCATACCATCGTTCAACATAACATAGTATAATAATAACATAGTATATCAATATAAAATTAACCCTAGGTTCACCACCTTTTTCCTTACACTATCCTTGCTTTACGTACGTATCCTTGATAAGAACTACTATTTATAATATTGATTTAACTATCACAGATATCAGACAATAGCTACACAGTCATATGTATAAAAATAGTTTAATCCACATTACAAACACACATATAGATATATATATATATATATATATATATATATATATATAGATAGATATTATCAATGATACGTATCAAATCCTTGAATTTTGTATCCAATTCTTAATCTGCAGTGTAGAGAACGTTCCTGTAGTGTAGAATCCTTTCCTATAGCTTAGTGTAGGTTTTCTGTAGAATAGTGTCTTTCCTGTAGTGCAGTATAATATGTATATTTTCTGTAGTGTAGTGTATCCTATATCTTTTCTGTATTGTAGTGTGTCCCTAGTGTAGGCAGGTAGGCAGCAAGAGACCGAGGGGGAGTCCCGGTCTGGCTTTTATAGTCCAGACCCGGAAACGCCTAATCTCCCCAGCAGTAATGTGTGTGTGGTGAATCACCAGACACATGTCGATGTTTCTGTCCAGGGGTGATGATGTCATCACCCCTGGCGGTTCTCCTGCTATGTAACTGCGCATGCGCCCGTCAGTGAGTGCGCAGTAACAGTGTGGCCATGTTCGTGTGCGTGTGCACACACAGCGGATGATAATGAGGGTGGTGGTTAGTTACCATTGAGGAAGATGACCCCTGTTATCCAAATGCCCATGATTCATTTCTTAAAATCCCTATCTGTTCTCCACTTAAACAACCAAGAACCAAAATGTTGACTTTTGTAGGGGCCCAAACGAATTAAGCAATAAAAGGGGCAGTCCCTGTTGCTAGAGTGCTTGGTTTGTTAACCTCTGCGCATGTTCTTTTCAACATATATTGGCCCCAAGGACAATGCCATCTTGCACGATTTTGGAAACTTCACTTTTCACAAAGAATCTTCTGAAGCCTTCGTTCTAGTACGTTCTGGTGCCCAAATGCCCATTTTTTTCAATTGCATTGTCTTGTCAAGACAGATGTTTGGCAACAAAATCCACATCAAAGTGATACTGATAAGTAAGTACATACTTATTTGGAAAGGTCAACTATTGCCCAATCTGAACTGTCTGATTTACATATGGAGGAGTACTCGCTTTAGGCGGCAAGCTCATGGAAGCCAGAGGAGCGAAGCCAGTGCTACCATTAGGCAAGGTGCCGGACTCTGTGGGGCAACAAGGTGGCTGGGTACCCATACTAACAATGTCTCTTACATCGACTGCCCACCATTTCCCCAGTGCTGAGCTGTAAAGAAAAGTGGTGCACAGCGCTGCCTCCCAGCATCTCTCTGGCGCTAGACTTCTTACAACGTTGTGACGTCACAACACTGTCACAGGAGAGGAGCTGAGAGGCTTCAAGAAGAAAGCTGAAACAAGAAACAATAAAGGATGTAGCAAGAAGCATAGAAGGTGAGAAAAGAAAAGAAAAAAAGGTAATTATATTAATATAGAGAAAACAGAGAGAGATGGGCTGGAGAAAATAGGGGCGCAGAGGTGGTAGAGAAAATGTGGAGGAGTACTCGCTTTAGGCGACAAGCTCATGTGACAAAATAGCAAAAATTCTGCAATTAATTATTGTCTATGGAGTCCTTTTTTTGCCCCCTATATGGGCAATATAGGTGATGTCAACATAATTTAAGACCAAAATTAGTCCGGATTAATGGTTTGGTGGAGTATGTTTTAATATTTTCTTTTTTTAAGTTTTACTTTATATTTGTATTAATGGTTATACAAATACATTTTATTATATATTTTAAATCTACGGTGGTATGGTATTTATTAGATAGGATCTATTTGTGCTTGTTTTTGTTTTTTTGTTTTCTTCCATTATAATTGCTTAGGGGCAACAGTACTCGGTTGCCCCTAGGATTTAGGTTCAGGTAGTAGCAGTTGTTGATGAGGCACCTGCCCAGTGGAGAGGACAAAACACAGTAGGAAGCAATGAGAAACCAGTATATATTAGCAGAACTCTGAGCCAGACAGGCAAGCGTTAATGTAGATGGACAGCTCAGGGTAACAGGTAGTGAACAACCAGAATGTATATGTCAGAACTCAGAGTCAGACAGGCAGGGATCAGGAGCAGAGAAGACAGTGGAATCATTTAAGATGCCTGGGGTCAGGATAGGTTATGAGAGCAAATCAGTTTAACAAAGCCAAGAGTCAGGAGTGAAGAAGACAACAATTCCTATAAACATTCCAGGTCAAACAATGATGGCAGAACAGGTCAGGAAACAAGGCACACAAGGTCAAGCAGGAACTATCACCAGAATTGGTATGCTGCCAGAAAGAGGTTTATAAATTCAGCTTCACCAATCAGAAATGCAGGGTTATTAGCTGCATGAGTGTGGTAGATTATTGCAGACTGAGAGCTGAAGGAAGCTTGTAACTATTTGCCTTGCAACCAGCTGCTTCAGTGAAGTGCAGCAATACACATAGTAAAGGCAGTAATTGAACAGATGAAAGATCAAACAAACAGGAGAGTTCCTATTTCTTAACACATTCACATTATTCATAAAGTCTACACTCTCTGGGTTTTTGCTCTCTGTGGAAATGCCCATATGACTCTGCTATGTGACTTAGAGTACCTGAGTTCAATGAGGGAGGCTCCAGAATTCAGTGTAGGAGGAATAGCCACGGAGACAAGGAGGGGTGCAAATAGCATATTTCAGTTTTTTCTTAAAATATTTTTGTGAAAGCCACTGATGTCATAGCATCACAGCTCTGACCCTAGAGTACTGCTTTTGTTATGGTAATATTGCACACCCAGAGTGATAAAAGATATTTCAAAGCTGTGGCTTCCCTTTTAAGCACTGCAGTGTCATTGTATCTGCAATCTTTATAGGGAGGTGAGAGAACCAAAGAGGAGGAAACAAGAATGAAAGCTAAAAAGGGGGAAGAGGTAAATGAACCAGAGTAGGGGGTAGGATACCATAGAGGGAGTAGTGGAGAGAGAACCAGGAGGGGGGGATGAACCAGAGAGGGGGCGAGAGGAGGGACCCAAAAGGGGAAGGGAGGTAACAGTGAGAGTACCAATAGCCATGCCCCCTATAGTGGGATGGAGCAGGGCCCATACTGAATACCACACAGGTCTCCACATTTGCAAAGGCTAGCCTTGCACTGAGAGAAATGGAAGCTCAGGACAGATTACAGGGCAGTCTGATGCTTACATTGGTGTGAGCATGGGTGTAGACAAGAGTATATAGGTGGTGGCTAGTGAGAGAGAGAAAAACTGGAGTGACCGCAATCAAGTTAAAAGCAAAGGTGTGTGATAGGCTGACAGTGCCATCTTGAGAGAATGTCCACGCATGTGCCTTGAAAGCAAAATATTTTCTTAAACAACATAAACAAGAATTGTGCCAAAGTGAAATGATGTAATAAAGTTATCTTGTTTATTCCATCAAAGAGAGAGAGGTGGCCTGGGGCCCATTATTGTTTAAATTTACATTTGTGAAACATTATACTTGTTGCATCTGCCACATCTGAACTACTTTGTTACTAAACCTCCTGTCTGCCTAATCAACCACGAGAACCCGAGAATAAAAAGTATTGAGCAGTCACTAGGTGTCAAACTGCACGGTAATACAAAGATAAAGATAAAAGAGGGCGGGGATTAGACCGAGGTAACAAACGCTGAGGGGGCAGGTAAAATAAAAGTAAAAGTATAGCAAGAGTTAACTTCACTGGGAGGCAGGGGTCAGCCAATCAGTGGGGAGGTAGGGAGCAGGATTATAGTGGGGGAAAGCAGGACAAGGCCAGGTACTGGCAGTCAGCTTCCCCTTTCACTGCTGGAGAGTTTAGGAGTGAGTCCTTCGTCTTCCCTGCTCTGCTGGTGAGAGTTTTTTGGTTGAGCGTCTGGCCTTCTCTGCTGTCCTGGTGAGTATTACTGTGCAAACTTGTTGAATTTTGTAATGCTGTTGTTTTGTAGTATATTGTATTATAATGGTAATTGTGTTCCTCTCATGTGTCCACCTGCTTTCTGCTCATTACTAGCTGCATTTCCTTCTTCTTTTGCTCCATTGCCCCTCTATTCCTGCATCTTTTCCCTCTGCTATTCCCTGATTTTCTACCTTTTCCTTGCTGCTTCCTTTCCGCTTCTTTTGTCCTCTATTTGTCCCCTGTCCTCTGTCGTTTGTTGTTCCATCCCTCCAGTCCCCTGTTCCCTGTGTTTTTTATTGTCCCATTGCCCTCGCTATATCCCCCTTCTCCATCGTTCTCATATACCCCGTGCACCCATCTGCCCCCCCTCCCCCTTCTTTGTGTTGTGTCCTGTTTCACTTTAAGTTTCCTGTTCCCCTTATTTGTTCCATTTCTCATGTCCCCTGTTCGCTGTGCCTTTTATCGTGCCTGGCCTTTGTTCCCTGTTTCCGGTGTCCTCATTGCTGCTTGCCTTTGGTCCCCTGCCTCTATGTCTGTTACCGTGCCTTTCCTTTGTCCCCCATTTTTGGCCCCCCTTTGTTCAATCCATTCCCCCCCCCCCCCATTGTTGTTCTCCTGCCTTATGCCTCCACCGCTATTTTTAGGGCCCCTCCACTATCTAGCTGTACCTTTCTCCGCCTGTTCAGCCTTATTCCCCGCGTTTCCAGCTAAGCGGCAGCGCTCCCAGGCCCGCATACCCCCCCACCCTTCAGCCTGATTATCGGGCACACGCGCCGCATCTATGGCGGCCAGTAAATCAGCGCATGCGCGGTGGCGTGGGCGAGTCCGGTCACGCCACGCTTGCGCGGTCGCTGGCTAGGTAGCGGTGGCCATCTTAGAACCTGGCTCGCAGAAATGAAAGCCCACAGATGGTTTTATAAGAGTAAAAACAAATCCTAGCGTCTGCAGTGTCTATGCACCCGTCCTCCACTCCACTGCCACCAATGTTTGTCAGAGCTGCAAATATCTCCCCTCAGTGTAAACCCCCTCCTCCCTGCCTAACATACGCTTACCCCTCGTGTCCCAGACCCTACCCATAGCCTGGGGGACACAGGGCAGGGATACTTACCCCCCCAATCATCCAGGGTCCCCTCAACCAGGACAGCCCCCACCCATGGGCAGCATGGGGGTACCCCCCCCACCTCCACTGCAGCGGCAGTTCGCTCCCAACTCTCCACGCCCATCAGTAGCTGTTTTTGCCTCCCCCCCACTACCCCATCCCCCTTCCCTCCTCCTTATCTCCCCCTACCACCCCAACCCCCCCCTGTGGCTGCTAATCCCCCAAGCACCCCGCATAACTCCATCCACCTTCCCCCCTGTTCTGCTTACCAGGCACCCAGCCACGTCCGGCCCACCTTTTACTCATCCCTCTTTCTTGTTATCCCCCCCCCCTCTGCCTATGCTGCTTATTTTTCCTTTCCTACCTGTCCCAATACTTACGGTTTAACCATAAGTGCCTTTGCTCCCACAGTTTCCATTGCTTCTGTTCTCTCAGGGTCAGATGGCACGCACACATCCGCATTAGCCCCTTCAGGGGCATTAGGCTCTCGGAACGTGCAGAGTGTGGCTGGAGGGCCAGGTTCAGGGCAGGGTCACACGTCCTCCCTGACGGGTTCTCAAGGCACCCCCCCTTGCACGGGTCACCTTAAAAAGGTAGTTAACCCCACCCAGCAAGCTGGTGCGGTTATGGCTCTTGAGCCCAGATTATTAGAGCATAATTCGGAACGGTCATTGCATGCAGTGGCCTCAGTTCCTGGTCCAGGGAGCTCTCTTTCTGTTTCCTCCTCTGCAGGTTGGAGCAGACATATGTCATCGAGCCGGGGGTCTGCTTCTTATGCGGAAGCCGCCTCTACGGCCGTGGCAGGAACATCACCAGCCAGGAGCGAAAGGTGGTGGCCGCGAGCCAGTCGGTGAGCATGCCAGTGGGATGTCGGACATGAGCTCTGAGTCCGACTCTTCTTCTTTAGAGTGAGATTCCAGCAAGGTCCAGGAGTTTGGACACAAGGTGGATAAGGCTGCTGGAGAGGAAGGTGAGTGGTACCCGCCGGGGAGTGGTGGTGGTGAATAACAGCCTCAGTAACAGGTTGACAGGTGATGATGTGGTGCGCTGTTCCAATACAGCAGTCCTGCGGGACATGAGAAACAGGGTGCGTGACAGATATGCACGGGCCGGTTTGTATATATGTTTGCCATTACCAACAAGGCTAAGGACGAGTTGGCAGCAGCAATGTCACACTCTGGCGTGGATAAGGAGGTTGATGGGAGTTTTGCCAATTGTTTGGAGGGTTTCCTGGTGTCTGCAGCCTGTTATTCGGTGAGTAGGCCGGAGGGGCACATGAACATTATAAAATGCATTCTCTTGATACAGGGGATGTATACCCGCTCCAGAGGTAACATGTGGAGACGTTATGAGGAGGCATTTCACAGGAAACAAGATGGTTTATTAATGATGGATTTGGTGTAAGGTTATGGCAACTGCCAAACAGTTTGGCCCAGCCCTTTTGAGGGTGATGTGTTGCATATAACGAGAGTCAGTGTGGCAGAGGAGCGGACTGTAGGCTTAAGCATGTCTGTGCCGCATATAGAGTAGGGCATTCCAGAAGGGAATGTCCTAGGAGGAGCGGCCCAGGTGCCACAGATAGACCCACCGCAATTGCTCATGCGGGTTAAGGCCTTTTCTCCTATTGCATTGTCTGAACTGGATAAACGGCTAGGTTGGTACCCCAATAGACCGGATTCAGAGTTTTTAAGGGTTGGTGTTAAGCATGGGTATAAATTGCTGGTAAGTGGATCTGTACATACGTGGTCTCCCATGAACCTAAAATGAGCTCTAGAGTTGCCTTTGGTTGGACAGGAGAAAGTGAATAAAGAGGACGATTCGTGCAGAATGTGCGGTCCCTCTCCTACCCCCCCCCTCCCCCGGTTCAGGGCTTGGTCATTTCCCCGGGGGGTGTAGTACCAAAGAAGGAGGTGGGTAAGTTTAGGCTGATACAGCATCTGTTTAACCCACATGGTATGTCCGTGAATGACGTGTTTGCAGAATCTGAGTGCTCGGTGGTGTATCAATCCTTGGAGGACGCGTTGTTGATAGTCCAGCGCTGCGGGGCTGGGGCGTTGCTGGCGAAGCTGGATAATGAGTCAGCATTTAGGTTCCGCCTTTGCTTGCATCTTCGTGTAAATACATGGGTGTTCGTTTGCCAGATGGCTATTATGTGGATGAATGTTTGTCAATGGGAGGTTCAATGTCTTGCGCAAATTTTGAGTGTTTCAGCAATTTTCCCCATTGGTGTTTTGTTACGGGGACGGGACATCAAAAGGTGGCCCATTACCTGGATTTCTTGTCATTGGGCCAAGTGGGTCCACGGTGTTTCAGGAATTGTCGTTTTCCGCTCAGTCAAGGTTAGAATTATGGGAGTTCCTGTGGCGGCAGACGAATCGGAAGGTCCGTCAGAGAGATTGTCACACCTGGGTAGTGGAATTGACACTAGAACAGGGTGCTGTAGGTGGCCCAGGGAGAGAGTGGCTAAGTCAAAGGGTGTCATTGTCTCGTTGCAGGGCAAGAGTAAGGCTCAGTTAAAGCACGTTCCATTCTTGCTTGGTCTACTTAACTTTGCTTGTCGCGTTATCCCCATGGGTAGGGTTTTTTGGCAGGAAGTTGGAGAGAGCTACAGTTGGGTACATAAGCTTGTCACCTGGTGAGGATATCCTAGGGGATTAGGAACGATCTGGTCATGTGGCGTTTGTTTTGGTTAACTTCAATGGGGATTGTGGAGGTTGCCTGCCGCCAATAATGTGGAGCTGCACTTGTTTACGGATGCGGCTGGCTCATATGGGTTTGAGGCTTACCTGGACGGGGAGTAGCGTGCAGCCAAGTGGCCCCCTTCGTGGCGTCAAAAAGGTTTCATGAGGAATGTCTGGTTTCTGGAGTTGTTCCCAATTGTTGTAGCATTGGAATCGTGGTGTAATCGCCATGGCGATAATACAGTTTCCGGTTGTGATAATTTGGGGGTAGTGCATACTATTTGTCCGCTAGACCCTGGGGCTAATGTGATTGGTGCTTTATGCCCTGGTTTTGTCTGGCAGATTATAAGGCAGTACAGTGGACCTTGTAAAACATACGATAGCAACGGGTACCTTGTAGAAATATCAGTTGGTTTGGCAGTCCTGGGGAGGGTCTTGTTCATCAAGGGAGACCGAAAGTAAGCCTGATCAGCAGCGTATACTGTTTTTTGTTTGGCATTGTTTTCATATGGGTAAATCGAAGCCCTATTTGGTGTCAGCTTTGGCAGGTATTTACTTCTTTCTGCAGTGCATGGTGGTCAGAATGTTGCCAAGCAGGTTTTGGATCGCAGGGCATTAGGGGTTGGGCTAGTATTCCTCCTGCGGTGGAAGTCAGACATAGGCCCATTGACAGAGATTTTTGGCCGGTCTTGTGAACATCATCCCGGCGGTAGCTAGCGATACTTTTGAGGCTGCTTTGTTTAGGTTGTCGGTTGATATGGCCTTTTTTCGGAACATTCAGAATAAGTGAATTGGTGGCACCTTCCAGATTGGCGATCGGGTCAGGGTTATGTCGCAAGAATGTTGTGATAAGAGCGTTAGCATGGCGTGTAAAATACATAGATCAAAGACAGATCCGCTGGGGAGAGGGCGGTGGAGTACTTTGCATGGCAGCAGGGACAGTGTAGTTTGTCCAATTGAGCTTGCTAGGTTGTATTCAGACATGGCCAAACCCCCCCCCCTGGTGGTAATTGGCTTAGATACCGAGATGGGTACCCCCTTGCAAGGTACTAGTGTTCAGCTGTCTTTAAGTAGTGCGCTGCGAAGCTTGCCTTGATTACCGCAGGTTATGGGCTCATTCCTTCAGAATAGGAGCAGCTACAATGGCGGCTGAAGTAAGCGATTCAGAACAGTCTATTATGGCGTTGAGTAGGTGGATGTCATAGTGTTTTAGGAAATATGTTCGTCCACCTATTGAACTTTAGCGTATCGATGCTATTTCGGAGGTTGACCCATGACATAGGTTGCTTATCTTGTTGAAAGGAGGTGTGGAGGGTTTCGCCATTTTCTTTTCTCCGGGGGCCTGATTGGCTGTTGGCACCCCGGGGTTTCTGGTTTTACCTCCGCATGCATCACCCTATCTCGCACAAACAGTGGTGTGCCTTTCCGCTAGTTATTAAATGTGTATTACGTCTCTGGTTGACACACATATCAATCCATCTTGCAGGTTCCCGTCAGGATGGCAAAAATATTTGGTTGGTTGGCAATTCATTCGTCCTTTGGGCCGGTAAAAGTGGGCCAGCTCATAACTCGGCCAGATACCCCAGGCAAGTTCAGTGAGGTGGATAGGTCGCAGGGGGCTTTTGTTGGGAGTCGCTATTGAAGGTTCTAAGGGATAGCGAGGTCAGGTTGGGACGCCCTTCAGTGATTATAATCCCCCTCGGGGGCAATGATTTGGGTAAGTGGAAAGGTATAGAGCTCATAGTAAGGATCAAAGCGGATATTGGAGCGATTAAAGTACATTGGCCAACAGTACACCTCATCTGGTCGGACATCATCCCTAGAATTAACTGGAAGGGAGCAGACAGGCCAGCCCATATTGAAAAGGCTCGCGGGAAGGTTACCAGGGCGGCGAGGAGAATATTCTCGGAAATAGGGGGCGAGTTTATCAGCTACCTGGGCATCAGAGCAGGTTTCACAAATTTATATAGGCCTGATGGGGTGCATTTGGCAGATACAGGGTTAGCGTATTTTGTAGAGCAGATTTTCAGTGTTTTGGCTATGAGAGGTCAGTTGGTGGCGGGCTTGGGTTCCTAACGGGACCCTGCTGTGGCGGTAAGCAGCCCAGTCAGCAGACAATTGGGTCACATTCATGACGCAGTAGGCACTCTCCCCTAAAGGGAGTGAGCACTTGGGGAGAATACCCCCTCGGGGTTATGGGGCTCCGCTTAGGCGGGCGCGCCCCAGCCGTACCCAATCTAGTGGGGCGGATTTGATAGCGCATGGGTGTGGCCTAGGGGCTGATTGGTCTGCTTATATTGGCCACCTCTTCTCAATATATTGAACATTTCAATAAATTACTGACCTTTCATTTAGCCAAAACAAAGTCTCCGTGTCTTTATTTCAAAGTGGTATATTAACTCTGCAGTAACACTGTAAAGATAAGATGCCACCCGTTAAGCGGATTATTTATTTTAGAATTTATTACAAGTTTTTTACGACAATCAGTGGTTGCTGAGGCATGTTGATACATGTTTTACAAATCTGCATGTCTCTACAAATAACCCCTTTGGTATCTGCAGTACAGGACTTCAATTAAAAATGATCAGGCTTAGACTCGGTGCACACTGAAGAATTTCACACTAATGTGTTATCTACAACAAATGTACCTACAACTGAAGGTCGGTTGATTCATGTGTACACACTATACATGTTTTAAATGATTTTTGCATGACCAAGCGACCGGGCAGCGATTTTTGTCAGGCATAACGTCATCTCAAAAGATTGTGATTCTGTAAACACTGAAATGATATATGGGCTCCCTGCAGCGATATGTCAAATAAATTTAAATAAAGGACTTAACATCACCAGCAAAAAACTTCCACAAACTCAGATTCAGGAAAAGGAAATACGTCATCGCCTTTCATTCTATAGCCCATCTTTGTGTATAGATTACGTTTGTTCGCAACTACACATTAACAATTTATTTTAATATAACGGATACTGTTGAACTACAGCAAGCTCGTGGTCTTTTGCTACTTGCTATGGCAAGAAGACTGCAGGCACAGACATGGAGGAAAAGAAAGAGAAAGAATCAGTCTTTTTGGATCAAAGACTGGTTCCAGAGGAGAGACTCATTTTCTCATATGCCCCTGCTACTGGAAATACAAGACAACAACCCTGATGACTTCAGGAATTTCCAGAGGATGAATGAACCACATTCCAGGAACTGCTCCAAGTTGTCACCCCCTCATCCTGAAGGATGACATTTGTTTAAGGAGACCCATATCTGCAGAGAGAGACTGGTTGTTACCCTGAGATTTTTGGCCAAGGGAAGAACATTGGTTGATCTCAAATACAGCACAGCAATTTCACATTAAGCTCTGGTTTTGAACATACCTGTGACCTGTAACTTTATAGTTCATGTTCTGCGTAAACAATATATGAAGGTTGGTAAAAGAGATATTCTGTTTTAAAAAATGATTATTTTTTTTAAATAGAAACTATACAGATTATATAAAAACTGTGCAATACAATATAAATAAGAAAAGGGGTTCACAGCTGTTCATAATGATAGGGAGAATGCTGGCCCAGCACGGCTACAACTGTCAAGAGTGAAAATACGAAAAGTTAATCACCGTAAAAGAAGTGATTATGCAGAAGCTCCTAAATCAAATCAGGGATAAATTCGGGGGGGAAGGGACAAAATTCCAAATCCAAAAATGTCAAAAGAGCAAAGAAGGCATTTGGGAATCCAAAAGATTAAAAAGGTGATTATTAAAAATGGTAATTAAAAACAAGTCAGTAAACGGTGTTACGGTAACAATAACGATTTGTATGATTAATAAAAGTTTTACATCTATTTTGAGAAAGTAGAATGCATAATGAAGTGTGTGGCATAGCTACTAAAAAGATGAAAATGGCAGACGCTGTACTGTCTATAAAATCAGAAATACCACAGTTAGAAATTGGAGAAATAAAAGTGGAACATAAAGAAGGTAATTATAAACCCTTGTAAGACTTTAATAAAACATAAGAAGCACCCTGTTCCGTTATAATAAAAAAAATAGTGCCTATTCTATAGATGCTATGGATCAGCACATCAGCATGCATGACAAGACCCAGAAGGAACATCAACAGGGGCGGATTAGTCATAGACCTTACCGGGAATTTTCCCGGTAGGCCGATGACAAATGAGGCCGCTGCGGGGCTGGCTGATTTATTTTTTTATTTTTTTTAAAAAAAGTTAATTGCTTCCCCCTTCCGGTGGTGCAGGGACAGCTTAATCCTTGGGTGGGATGGAGGTTATTAATTGAATGTGGGGATGTTTGGGGAGAATGAGGTCTATTTATTAAATATTAATTATTTAATGGCAGTGATGATTGCAGGATATAGGTATATTAAACATAAATGCTATTCATTTTTTTGGGAGGTGGTCTCTACTGTAATTTCGGTGGGAGTAGGCTATTAAATGGTGCACTGTGGGTCAGAGATAATTATTTAATGGTGGGTGCTATTCATTTATTTGTTGGCTATTTAATTTACTAGTGAGTGCTATTAATTTAAGGTGCAGTGAAGGGACTTTTAATACTGGGTGGTTTGGGGCTATTAATCAAATGTGGGGCTGAGTTTTGGGAGAAGGGCTATTTATTAAATGTGAATATGAATTATTAAATGCCGGGGATGGTTGTGGGAAATGACTATATTTATTAAACGCAAATTATATTAATTTAATGCTGGGGCTGGAGGGACGGAAATTTATATTTTAAATGAGAATTCTATTATTTTAATGTTGGAGCTGGAGAGAAGCCTAATTATGAAATGTGGGTGCTATTAATTTAATACTGGGGCTGGTTGGAGTTTTCTAAATTTCATGTACCCATTTTTTTTTTTTGCAAATAGAGCTGCCAACCTTCCAAGATCAAGACAACCAGCAAATTTGCTAAAGACACCAGCAGCCACAGTTGGTGAAAGTGACAACAGCTAGGAGAGAGCTGGACAGTCTGCCAACTGTCCTGAATCTGGTGGGGCAATCCCGAATTTGGGTGACTGTCTCGCTTACTCAGGATATGATCTGAGATCAAGGATAGTTGGCAGTTATGTCTACTGTACTACTCGTGAAGGCAGAGCTGCGTGCATCTTACAGTAGTGCACACAGTATTGCCTGTGTATTTGTCTAAAAGGTTTCTAAAATGATAATCCCTCGTCTTAAGAGCCCTGAGCCCCACAGAGCCTTATTCTAGCTCTGGTGATATGTTAGTGGTTCTTGCATTAATCCTGTTGCCTGCCTTCTACCTTGCACTGGTCCCATTCTCAGATCACTTTGTTGAACATATGGCCAGCCCGCATTGCACTGACAATATAATTAATCCTTCCTCCTGTGCACTTACTATATCACCAGCAAACCCTTGCAATAGCTCTCCCCTTCACTTACGCCATTGTCAGCCCCCACTGTACTGATACCATTGCTAACCCTTCCTGTACTGTTATTATTTCAAACAGCCTCCCAAGCACTGGACACATTTAGGGCTCCTACACAATTGTTGCAAAAGAAGTGTGTTGGTGCAGATGGTAGACACATTTCATCCTTCACCTTTTTGCAACTGGAAAGCCATCTATTATAAGGATAATTTTAAATGCAGTTTTTGAAATATATATATATATATATAGTAACAAAACCGCTGCCTTCTCTTGGCACTTTTGTCACCTTCTGTTGCAAGAATACCCAGTAGACAACAACACGAAACTTTTTTTATAAATCAAATATATTTATTGTTTCCATCACAATAAATTGCACAACTTCCGTCAGGATGACACCAGCAAGCAACTACCTTTGCCTGCCCCTCCTGGTGACCCTAAACACTAACTAGAAACAGTACAGCTCCCTACTGACTGGCCAACTGGTTCAGCGTCAGTCACCTCTGACAAGAGCACAACTCCCGGTTAAATACACATGTCTCCTCCCACAGGCTTGGATGACTGACAGGCGACACTCCCACCTTGTCTTTAAAGGATGGCTCCTCAGGTGTTCTGTAACGCCTAATCAGCACAGCCACCCCTATCAGCTCTGTGGATACAAACACGTTAAAGCATGCAAGTAAATAACTTTTTTACATTTACTTTACCACATGTCTCTGACCTGTACATTACTGAACTTAAGCACAGTGCTACACCTGTATATAACTTGGTCTGCAGCCTTTTACCTGCAGACAGTTAGCACCATAGCTAATCCCACTATTAGAGGCCTGTGGAAAACCACTCCCATTGCCACAATATATATATATATATATATATATATATATATATATATATATATATATATATATATATATATATATATATATATATATATTATTTATTTATTTATTTTACACACAACAGGGACTTGACTGGTAGTTTGCATTTAAGGATGTCATATGTTGCTCTGGAAGGCTGATCTAATACGATTGTGCCAACAAGTTTCATAATAGTTAAACTTATTAAAAAAAGTCATATGTTTCTATGAAGGGAATATTGGAAGGCTGTGTTAATAGGCAACTAAACAAATTGTAAAACAGAGGCATAGATTAGTTGTAAATAATGCAAAAGCATTCACTTATTGTTATATCACACAACTGGCAGCTTTTTCCCTGTATTGCTTTAGAGATGATCTACTGTGTCTTAAGTTATCGAATCTAGGTTTTCCTAAATGTTACTATACCCAAATTCTAGTAGTTCTAAATCCTGCCTACTTTTGTGTTGGCCCCAGCTACAGTAGTTGATTTGGTCCTGCCCACATGAGGCCACTTCAAGATTTTTTTTCAGGGCCATTTTAAGTTCCCAATCCGCTCCTGAGCATCAACATAAAGTGATTTCAAGCAGTGTCCAAGGTGAACAAATGGTAGTTGGCCTCTGGTACAAACGAACTTGTGTTCTGTTCCTTCGTTACACCGAATGAAAATACTTTTCCTTTTCTCATAAAGATACTATCGTCATATCTGACTAAAATTTGGAAAGAGGAAATAATGTAAGACACAGTAATATTTGTAGTCCTGCCGGTTATGGGAAAGGTGTGATCGAGAAGATGGAAAAGCTGAAGGAATATTTTACAGAATTAAGGGCAAACATCAATGAAACTGGAGAAAATTTTCCTGGAATTTCAGGTGGAGTTTCAAGTATATGAGAAAGTAATGTCAGAATGCAGTAGGCAAGTAAAACTTTAAATATGTTAGTGGATTAAGAAGTGATGCTATTTCTTTTTTTCTACATCTATTTGAATTATTATTGGTTAAAAATAAATGCTATTCATAACAACTGCGTGATTCATTTGGTGCACTAGCAAAAAAGATAGACTTCAAATAAAAGCAAAACCAATTAACATGTTTCAATGCACATCTATGGTATTTGGGAAACACAAAGTGAATGCAGGTGTAATATTATCCAAGGTGACATTTGCAATACACATATAAACAATGCACAACTCTGTGCTTTTGTTCTACACAGGTTGGGCACAGGTGTCAAACTATGTATGGAGACTTATGCCAGACTCTTCTATATACATGCAGTTCTATACTGTCACGAATAGCCACCATTAGCTACTCCTTGATCTTATCATATATTCACACAGTCAGACAATATATCATCTCTATTTTGTCAGGAAAACCTATCCTAACTGCCTTCACCAGTCACAACCCGCACTTTGCGCACTTGTGACTTGGAAGTGATTACTGTATGGGGTTGCACCCAATCCCAGCACTCAGTCTTCCTCTCACCTATCACACAGGTTACAGATTTGCTAAATCGCCCCCGAAAAGTGCTCACACAACCACCCCCACTTTGGTTTGCCACCACTTATTGAATAAGGGTAATAGGAACCTAATATACTGCTTTACACTGGCACACAACGAGCACTCCTTGTTACACACCGTTAGCAAGGCACACACCAGCAATCTCTTAACCCCTCAAGGCTCTATGACACAAATGTACATGCAGGCACACACTCAGCTTGGTATACAGATGTATTTTACAATTCACCAATTCACCCCTCAGAATTTAACGGTTTAGCATGGTTAAGTGATCTATTTCTTCTAGAGAGGCAGTGAATTTGTTTAGCGTAATAAGGACATCACTACATACAAAAAGTACAATGCTTACAGGTTTTATAAAAAAAATACAATTAATAAACAATTGACATACAAATAAAAAGTTGCAAAACAGGTAAAATAAAAGGGTAAAATTCAGAGTATTACTTACAGATAAGTGGTGTATTCTGCGCCAAGGGAAATTGGCTTGAAGATGGACAGCCTGTCAATAATAATTGATTTCCCAAAAGATTGACAGTTTGTCCCTTCACAAAACAGGTTTTTTAAGCAAACTCAAATGGGACGGCATTCACAGGGGCAGTGTGGATGCTAATGTGAGGGACGGAAATGTCCCTTGGGTGTCACCTAAAAGCTTGTTCAAAACAATTTTTTCACCTGTCTTAGCTTTTCTCAGATATATTCAAGAAACATAACCCCCCCATCAAGAAACCGGTTATTATCTCCCGCACATTTAAATACCAAACATGATGGGATTATAACAATAAAAAATATGACATACCTTTCCCAATGAGATGTGACTATAGCTGTTCCCTGTACTGCTAGCACCTGTAATTCACAATCCTGGTGAGGTTTCTGTCCCTCAGTATGGAGTGGCACATGGATTTCCCAAAATATAAAATATGAAGAATTTTCTTTGAAGTTCATATCTATATACCTGCATAGAGAGTCTTCATGTGTTGCCTTTGTTTCCAAGGATCTCAAGCTGCAAGTCTCTTTTGGTGTCAAAAAGCTCTTTTATGTCAGGATGTCACTCACCCCAGGGACCATTGAAGCTGCTTAGCATTCCCTGAAGGTGTTGCTGCAATCTTTTAACATAGAGGTGAGCAGAAGCATCAGGTAAACACACATCAGACCCTCTGACTTCACATTTTACACAGTAGTAGCTCAATTTCTCAATGGATTCATTTGATATAACATATTTACACTGCAGTTATCATTAGGCCTTATTCCTCACAATTATATTATTGGTTAATCCTTATAACTGTAATTATTCTCTGTTCACTACATATACACATAGAGGTTTTACTGGCTATAATATGTAAAATCAATACACATAAATAAGAATATTATGTTGTTGCATTTTAAAAAAAATTACTTATAATAATAATAAATCAAATATAAGGTCATATGTCACTTCAGAAAATACGTGATACTGTAATGAAAAGATGTGTTTTCACATGTGGTAACAATACATTTTGTATACACTTGCATACAGCAACACATAAATGTCATATGGAGTATGTACAAAAGGTTTACTATAACTCCTCCAAATGACTTCCATAACACACACCACATGGGAGAGTTAGAGACAACATCAGAAATTTACATACACATGGCCAGAAAGTAGTCGCTGTTTGAGGAACTATCGGCAGTTGGTCGGGATTTTCTACACACTGCAGGATCAGAAGGCGACTGGAATGAGATTTTTATTTCTACTGACTAATCAAATGAAACTACGATAGCTACTTTGGAACGACTACCGTTCATCGTTTAAGTATACCCACTAATGCGATATTGGGTTGAACAGTTGTTTATCGGGTGATTGGCCAAATGATTGGCTGAAAATACTGTAGTGTGTACCCAGCCTTAGTCAATGGCAGCTGCGCTGTTATATAGTGTAATCTGGTGTTAAGTTAATAATCTAGGTAAACAAACATTATGTATACCTATGGAACAGTAGATGGCTGTACCTGTCATCTTTATACAAAGGACTGGCGTGTGAGAGGTAGGGACAAAACATTAGTTAATAAATAATGCCTAATTACTATTTATCTGAAGTGGGTGTAGTATTACTCTCAGGTAGCTGCAACTGATGAGAATGAAGTAGGGTGGTACAATCTACTATATTTGTTTAATATTAGGTAGTTGAATGTATAAAGTAATAGTTTTACAGGGCTGTATAGAGACTGAGGGCTAGATTTACTATCAGGCGTGATGCATGGCGGCTTCAAACCGCCATGCATCGCGGCGGTTTTCCGGCGTGTTTGCATTGCAAACAGCCAGATTTACTAATGGGCGCATTTCAGCTTCAATTTGAAGCCGCCGGCGATGTAACGGCGGGATGTAATGCTCAAAGCCGCCGGCGGCTTTGAATAGAACATGGCGCTTTTGCTTTAAATGACGGCGCTTTTGTGTAAAGGCGGTTTTTTTGAAAATTACACCTGTCTCCTGGCCTGTTACTATTGGCTATTTTCAAACTCAGGAGATTTGACATCACAAGCCCTATATAAACCACTGGCCTGACACTTTTTTCTCTGATAGGGTTTAGAGGAGTTTTGTGAGAGGAGTTTGGAGGATAGTGGTTTGCTGAGAGTTGGTGAGAGTTGGAGTTTGGTGGATTGGTGGAGCGATATCTGATTGAAGTGTGAGTAGTCCTGTGGTTTTTTCCTGTTTTGTACATTTATTTTCTCATTTATTTTCTGTCTTGTATTTTTTGTATTTGACTTGTCCTTTGTCTGTGTTACTTGTGTGTGACTGTGTGGAGAGTGTGTCTGTAGGTAGTGTAGTTTGTTCTTTGTGTTTGTAAGTCCTTCAGTGTTTTGTGTTTTTCTGTCTTCTGGGTAAAAATGTCCAGAGATAGGAGGGGAGAACAGGCTGAGGAGAGGGAGATGGAGCTGGAGGGGGCAGAGGAGGGAGAGGGAGAGGTTGAGGAGACAGGACAGGGCAGGAAGACCAAGACAGGGAGGAATGTGCGCTTCTCACATGATGAGAATTGTGTGTTGGTGCACAACATCATTCCCTGCTACGAGGTCATCCTAGGGAACCTGGCAGCCCGGACTCCTCTAAGGCGGCGTCACCAACTGTGGGGGAGAGTCTGTGAGGCCGTGAACGCGGTGGGCCCACTGAAGCGGACAGTGGCACACTGCCGCAAGCGCTTCTCTGATATTAAGAGGAGGCTTAAAGAGAAGATGGCCCAGGAAAGGAGGTCGACAAGGCGCACGGGTGGTGGCCCCCCACTTTGTATGGAGTACACCACGTACGAGGAGGAGCTGCGCCAGATAATGCCGGCTGAAATTGTACAGGGCATAAATGTGCAGGACACCGATTCGCCCTCTTTTGGCCAAGTAGTTGGTGAGTTATTTGGTTTTTTTACCCTAACAGTATTTTAAATGTTTTTTTTCTTTTTAAAACTCCTTTTCTCTTTTTAAAACTGCTTTTCTCTTTTTAAAACTGCTTTTCTCTTTTTAAAACTGCTTTTCTCTTTTTAAAACTGCTTTTCTCTTTTTAAAACCTCTTATCTCTGTGCAAACGTTTTTTCTTATTTGTTATTTTTTTTTTGGTTTTTTTCAAAGTGTATTTTGACTCTAATAGTTTGTAAAGGTTTAAAAACAGTATATTTGGAAATTGTTTTTTATGGAAATACATTGTATGCTTTTTCTAATACATCCAGATTCGCCAGGACCGCAGTTCAGTCCCAGTGCCAGACCTACACCTCCACCTTCAGCGAGAGATTCGGGCACAGACGAGCAAGCAGGTGCGTGATTTCTGTTTAGGAGAGAAATAATGGAGTTAATTGATTTTCTGTGCAAATGTTGCTGTCAATTTTTTTTTATTTTTTTTTTAATTGTTTGCAATGAGAAGTTTGGGCTACATTTTACTAAACTGATATGTTGCCTATAGTAACTCATCAGAATATACCTTTACTTTATTTATTGCATTCAACAAAATGACAGCTAAAATCTGATTGGTTGCTATAGGCAACATCTCCACTTTTTATAGCATGTAGTTTAGTCAAAATAACCCAGCATGTACTACACAGTCCAAATGATAATGGGTATTAAAAGGATAATAAGTGCATCCGTAAGCAGGTAGCATAGGACTAGAAATCAGGAATGCAAACATTGTGAAAGAATCTGTAGTTGCTAAAGAATATTCTTTCCTATCCAGTGTTCAGAATGCAATATACAAACTTATTATATACTATATACTTACCGTCATTTTTCATACACAGGGCCCTCTTCATACCAGCCACCTCAGGCGGAGTCATTGGAAATGTCCCCTGAGCCAGAGGATCAAACGACCATCACCCTGGTAACAGTGGATGCCCCTGTGTCTGGCCTCCAGGAAGTTTCACCTGGCCCTGCTGAACCATCACACCACCAACCTGCACCTGAAACTATGGACCCAGCCAGAGAAATGGCGCTGTCTATTGGCGCATTCCAGCAGCAACAGACATTGTTCATGGACAGGCAAACTGGGCACGTGTCACAAATTGCGGCCCAGTTGAGGCGAATACACCGCTCCACGAGCCAAATCCCTGCTGCAATAAACCGGCTGGCAAGCGCTTTGGAGCAGACAAATGTGCAGCTGGCTCAAATGTCTGGGTCTGTGGACGCCATGCATTCCTCCATTCGCGAGGGGAATGCCAATGTTATCCGGCTGGCAGGCCAACTCCAGCAGGAACTGATTGCCCGCTTGCCGGCCCCTTTTTCATCGGCCTCCACCAGTGCCGCTAGTACGCCTACCACATCTCTACAGAGTACTCCTCCAAGGAGAGGTGCTCGCACCAGGGGTGGGCGAGGGAGGGGAGAGAGTGCCACCAAGCATAGCGATATGCCTGCAAAAAGGCATCGCTAGCACAATGTTTGTTATTTATTAATGTTTTGTCAAGTTTCTATAACCATTATACGTTTTTATTTATTGTGTTCTGCAATAAATGCAGTTAAATTTCTATTGTGTCAGTCTTTCTTTTCTGCACATTAAACAAGAGTATACTGATTTTTTAACAACTATGCACTAATTTCACGTAAACATTGACCTCTGACTGTCACATTCCAGGGATGTTCATATTTACCACATGAGTACACACTATCCTGTTTTTAAAGGTTCCAATGTACAAAAATTTTACAATAAAATACTAAAATTGCACTCACATAAAACACATTTTTGAGGAAAAAATGTTTTTCATACTATGTACTTACACGTAAAGTAGTTTGCAATTAGACGGTCTCTAATCTCCCTTCCGCCCTCTGTGCTCTGCACATCACCATGTGACACGGACCCCTTCTTCTTCACTGTCTACTGCAATAATCGGTGGGGTAAGTTGATGTATTGCTAGATTATGTATCAAACAGCCAGCCAGGATAATTTCAGACCCCTTTTCAGGTGCATACATAGCCACACAACCCAATTATTCTAGTAACCTGAACCTAGTTTACCAAAGTACAAAGGTACGCTATAACACACCTCTACTAAATCAGTAAATAAATTGCATGGTGGGAAGACACAAGAGAAAAAGAAACCAAAACAACACTGCAATTACAAGACACTGGCCTTTTAACATATACAATCCCAAAGTAAAAAACTTTGTACATGAAATGGCCCTTTTCCTTCTGTTCTGATTGCCCAAATATCTGAAACAGCACACTGTTTGAGCAATCTCGCCGCTCACAAGCAGCGCTTTCATTTTGGTCTATTGAATGGCGGTTTTCCGGCGGCTTTATAAACCCCCTAATAGTAAATCCGGCTGTTTGTATGTTGAACATTGTTGAAACCGTCATGGTGATGTATACAGTGGCGGGTTTGGAAACATCATTTTTGGCCGTTTGGACGGCGGGTTTAGCCTTAGTAAATCCGGCGATGGCTAAACCGCCGCCAAATCTGCCGAAAGTCGGCGGGTTTACAAACACGCCTGATAGTAAATCTAGCCCTGAGAGTATTACATATTAGCCTATGGAAGGAGGGAGATCCATTTGAATCTCACTCCAAGGAGGAATCTTTAGGAATATATGCTAATCTATATTTGGGAAGGAGCTCATATTAATTTAAGGGGTTTAATATGGAAATTTAAACGATACTCCCACTTTCAAACAATTGTTTTCCATTAAATATATCAGGTCTAAACTAGGGATGTGCATGGGCGACTTCTGAGGTCTCGTGTTTTGGATCCGGATTTTCTCGATGTTTTGGGTTCGGATTTGTTTCGCAAAACAACTGCCGAAAGGTTTTGGTTCGGATTTAAGGTTTTGGATTTTTTTTGAAAAAAGCATAAAAAGTTAAAAAAATCAATTTTTTGGGCTTATTTTCACTCCTACGCTATTATTGACCTCAATAACATTCAATAACAAGCATTTCCACTAATTTACCGTGTATTCTGAACACCTCACAATATAGTTCTTAGTCCAAAACCCTGAACTTGTATGATTTGCACCAATAATGTACCTGGACTGCGTAAAGGAGTGGGTCACCACAATATATATAATAAGAAAACCATCAACTTGTATGATTCGCACCAATAATGTACCTGGACTGCGTAGAGGAGTGGGTCACCACAATATAAATTAAAAACCCTGAACTTGTATGATTCGCTCCAATAATGTACCTGGACTGCGTAGAGGAGTGGGTCACCACAATATAAATTAAAAACCCTGAACTTGTATGATTCGCACCAATAATGTACCTGGACTGCGTAAAGGAGTGGGTCACCACAATATATATAATAAGAAAACCATCAACTTGTATGATTCGCACCAATAATGTACCTGGACTGCGTAGAGGAGTGGGTCACCACAATATAAATTAAAAACCCTGAACTTGTATGATTCGCTCCAATAATGTACCTGGACTGCGTAGAGGAGTGGGTCACCACAATATATATAATAAGAAAACCATCAACTTGTATGATTCGCACCAATAATGTACCTGGACTGCGTAGAGGAGTGGGTCACCACAATTTAAATTAAAAACCCTGAACTTGTATGATTCGCACCAATAATGTACCTGGACTGCGTAGAAGAGTGGGTCACCACAATATAAATTAAAAACCCTGAACTTGTATGATTCGCTCCAATAATGTACCTGGACTGCGTAGAGGAGTGGGTCACCACAATATTATTTAAAATTTTTGCAGCAACAGTCAACGTTGTTTAATATCTGATACACCTCTATCTGGACTGCATAGTGGAGTGGCCCCGGTACCCAATTTGGTCCCGGGGCCACAATACCTCCTCCAAACATGGTACAGACCATTCGTCATTGAGATCCCATCAAGTATGTTAAAGACAGACAGGGTCGAAGTGTTATTGGTTGACTTTGTAAACCAAAAAACTGTCCCTGTTGCACATAGTCGTGCAATGAAGACTGACTTTTTCCTTTAAAGGCACCATCTTTCAAGTGTAGTGTTTGTAAGTCATATTATACTTTTGGTAAAATTGGTTTATTTTGTTCTTCTTTATGGTAACTACTAATAGAATTAAAGTATTAAATAGAAGCGGCAGTTCCTCTTTATGGGAATTAGTAATAGAATTAAAGTATTAAATAGAATTAAAGTATTAAATAGAGTGGTATAGAGTGGTAGTGTGGTATAGAGTGGTCCCCACAATATAATAAAGCCCTCAACTGGTCTGAATTCCACCAAACAAGAATCTGGACTGCGTAGTGGGGTGGCCCCGGTACCCAATTTGATACTGGGGCCACAATAAAATAAATACACCCTCAACTGGTCTGAATTCCACCAAACAAGTATCTGGACTGCGTAGTGGGGTGGCCCCGGTACCCAATTTGATACCGGGGCCACAATACCACCTCCAATTTCCAAGTGTAGTGTTTATAACATCTTAACACTACACTAATTCTAGCACGTCAAAACCTCTTGTTTTAAATAATGACAGGGCATTTAACTTTTGATTTAATTTATTGAATTTGTTGGCATTTTCTTTTACTTTTTGAACATGGCAAACGACTGTTGAATGGTCACATAATGCCAAAAAAAAGTTGCAAGATGGAATTGTCCTTGGGCCCTCCCACCCACCCTTATGTTGTTGAAATAGGACATGCACACTTTAACAAACCAATCATTTCAGCGACAGGGCCTACCAAACAACTGTGGCTGAAATGATTGGTTTGTTTGGGCCCCCACACCAATAAAACAATTCATCTCTCCCTGTAGAAACTAAACAGGCTCTACTGAGGAAAGATGTCGTCCTCATCCTCAACCTCTGATTCCTCTCCCCCTACAGTGTGTACTTTCTCCTCCTCACACATTATCAATTCGTCCCCGCTGGACTCCACAACCACAGGTCCCTCTGTACTGTCTGGAGGGCAGTGCTGTACTTCATTGAGGAATTGATTATTAATTTTTAGAAACATCATTTTTTCAACGTTGTGAGGAAGCAACCTCCTTCGCCGCTCACTGACCAGGTTCCCCGCTGCACTAAAAACTCTTTCCGAGTACACACTGGAGGGGGGACAACTCAGTTAAAAAATAGAGCCAGTTTGTACAGGGGCTTCCAAACTGCCTTTTGGAGTTCTACCACGTCACTACCTCTAGTTAATTTAGATTGCAAGGCTTGTAAATATAAATACTTTGAAGATAAAAAAAGCAGGCTGCACAGACTGTGGAGCTAGAAAGTGAAATTAAATGGACCACGTTACTTTGGTGGCTATCTATGCCCCCCCCCCCCCCGCCCTACACTTGTAGTTGAATATAAATAAAGCAGCCTGCATAGACTGTAGAACTAGAAATTCAAATATACAAAGAAATGGACAAAGGCAGTTTGGTATCTGTCTGCATCAGATCCCCTCTCCACTAGGAGTAAAACAGAAAACTTTTCAGCCGTTATATAATCTAGAATATAAATAGAAATTGAGAAAGGCAATTTGGTATCTGTCTGCATCATAATCATCAACATCCTCCTCAGCGCCAGCTACATCAATATCCTCCTCCCGGTGTACAACATTCACACCTTCATTAGCCAAATCTGTAACTGGAATGTGGGTGATCCTTCCAGCATATGCAGAGGGCGTGCTGCAAATGCTGGATGGAGTCACCTCTTCCCGTACAGTGATCACAACCAACAACACCCTTGGACTCGCCTTGGGGATTTGTGATGTCATCTGTTTAGAAGGCAGAGTTCTTTGCTGTTTTGTTGTTGCTGCTGACAGCATAACTCAAATTTTTTGTAGGGGGGGAGGAGGAGGGCTTAGATCCTTGGGTGAAGCTGGACCACTAGTCATGAACACGGGCCAGGGCCTAAGCCGTTCCTTGCCACTACGTGTCGTAAATGGCATATTGCCAACTTTACGTTTCTCCTCAGATGATTTTAAGTTTCTCTTTTTGGAGAACTTGGGCTTTTTGGATTTTACATGCCCTGTACTAGGAGATTGGGCATCGGGCTTGCCAGACGACGTTGATGGCATTTCATCGTCTATGTCATGACTAGTGGCAGCAGCTTCAGCATTAGGAGGAAGTGGGTCTTGATCTTTCCCTACTTTATCCTCCAAATTTTGGTTTTCCATTATATGTAGCACAAGAGAGCGTACCCCTAAGCCACACACACTCGGCAAAGCCTTTAAAAATTATATGCGGCACAGGAGAGTAGCACTGGACTTATACTGCTGAATCAGTGAACTTTGTAATAGCAGTACCACTGGACTTATACACTGCTGAATCAGTGAACTTTGTAATAGCAGTACCACTGGACTTATACACTGCTGAATCAGGGAACTGTGTAATAGCAGTACCACTGGACTTATACACTGCTAAATCAGTGAACTTTGTAATAGCCGTACCACTGAACTTATACACTGCTGAATCAGTGAACTTTGTAATAGCAGTACCACTGGACTTTTACTGCTGAATGTGTGAACTTGGTAATATTGCAGTACCAATGGGCTTATATACTGCTGGATTGGCTTTGCAAATTTGAATAATGGGGAAATAACTATGCCCTTAGAAGCACAGAGCACAGGACACAGCACCACTGGACTGAACAGGACACAGCGCAGGACCCAGCAGCACTACTGAACTCAGCAGGACAGAGCACAGGACACAGCACCACTGGACTTTTACTGCTGAATGTGTGAACTTGGTAATATTGCAGTACCAATGGGCTTATACTGCAGGATTGGTTGTGCAAATTTTGTTGTAATTAAAAAAAAATTTAATTAGTTTTTTGTATTTTTTTTAAATAACTTTTTTTTATTTTTTGAAACACTTTGGAATATTGGGGAACTAACTATGCCCTTAGAAGCACAGAGCACAGGACACAGCACCACTGGACTGAGCACAGCACAGCACAGAATTTAACTGAACAGCACGAGATATAGCAGGACAGAGGACCACCTAACACACCCTCCCTCTACCCTGATCAATGCCCGAGTGAAGATGGCGGCGACTAGCGGGGAATTTATAGGATCCGAGTATCGCAAGATCCGACAACGGGATTATGAGTCAGAGCCTCAGTTTCAGATTTGAATTTGGCGCCAATACCCGGATCTGTCTCGGATCGGCAACGTTCGGGTGGGCTCGGATTTCATAAATCTGAGTGCGCTCATCTCTAGTCTAAACATATTTGCTAATACAATATAGTACCTATGAACTTTAGTTTAAAAGACCCAGCAATGCCTGGCCTCCTGTATAGCAATATTTATTTGGCTGCTATGGGTAACAGACATTGCTCTGCAGCCTTGTGAATTTACATACCTCCCAACATGTCTGTCCCCATGAGCAGGACAGGGGGCATAGGCACAGCCCCAGAGGGCTGGCTACCACTGTGGGAGACTAGGCGGCCCTTTACATACCTCCCTTCCCCCAACATTCCCACTCACGGGACAAACTTGTCCATGGGCAGGACAACGGGACAGAGCCACAAAATTGGGACTGTTTTGCTGAAATCGGGAAAGTTGGGAGGTATGACTTTATGTCCCTTCTACTTCCCCTTCAAGCTCCATTTTGTGTTATCTGTATACAGAAGTTAGCACTCAGTATTTAACAAAAATGCTTGGACGCAAATGCAACCATACTGCATGCAACTTAATGATGATGTCAAAGGGCAGAGACAGATGCTGTTTAGTGCTACTGTAATGCTTGCAAAGTTGCAGTGGATGATGGGAATTTTACTTTATTTCCGCAATCATTGCACACAAAGGGCCTTATTTATAGTTGGAATGATTCTGAGGTGTAAAATTATGTTTTATTTTACTGCACATGCTGTGCAATACAATACCTCTTGACATTGTCCCAATTTTGTGAAGCAGTAGTGTACATGCAAAAAAACATTATGTAGGGGGCATGCCCAGTGATTCTGAAGCATTAAACTGCCCCAACCCTCCTCCTATAAAATCACCATTGATTTGCTGCATGCACTTGTTTACCATAATTATTATTAACATTTATTTAGTCACCAGAATACTTTACACCTACTTACAAGCTTATAATCTTTAAAGAAATAGAAAAGGCTTATGTCTGATATCTTAACCTCTTTTACCTTCTTCATCTTATTCAACTATTACCTTAGAGTAACGACACGAGACTTGTGTAGCAAAATTAAATGATTTATTTAACTATGGTGGAGGAGAATAAAGCAGTCACTCCGACGTGTGCCAGGCAAAACCCAACTGTCCTAGCATTTCCTTAGGACTTTATCATCTGGGGCACAACCAAACCCCTGGGTTCAAGTGGGGGACAAACCAAACAACCCCGGGCACACATATCTACCTGGACGGGGCACAACGTCCCGATTCCACAGAACCCGCCCATCCTCTGGGCTATACAGAAAGCAACCACAGGGCAACCCACAGGGGGGGTACCTGAACTGAGACTAATAGCCGATTCACTCGAAAAAAGGCGGGTTCAACGTACCCAATACCGTAAATGTGCGCCCAAACAACCACTGGCCCGTCGACTGAACTGCATTTTCCGGCCATGCCCGGATCCCTAGGAGCCATGGCCCGCCACCATACCTAAACCTGCCGATGCTAAAAACCTATAAATATCTTGAACAAAATTAACTATGCCATCCTCACTCAAATGCACTCAGTCGCCCCTATATAGCTAGGGGCTCTGAAAATGAATCCGCGGGTGCTCAAACCGCAAACCACCTATGGAGCGTGAAAACGTGCAACAACGGAATTAAACTTCCTCCTCACTTCATCTGCTACGCGTCCATCAGGAAATGAACGCCAAATCCTACTTGGCACAATATATAACCAGCAAATGACAAGGGAAGGCCAAGAGGCCTGTACCCAAGCCAAGTCTTCCTGAATGCGTAATATCAAATCAATCGACTTGCTACCATCTATGTCATTTCCTCCTAGATGTATCACCAGCACCTGGGGAACCCCTTGACTAGCCACATTACCCATAAGGAGCTTTCGAAACCCAGGCCATCTGAAACCTCTACGACCTATCCACTGCACCACCACTGACCCCATAAAAGGAGAAATATCCCTAGCTGCCCTATGCAAAACCAGCCTAATGAATATATGAGTGTCCCAGCACCCAGATCCGCAGCAGGGTCTGATGGTCTGTAAGGTAGGAGAAAACCAAAATGTTAGCACACAAAGCAAAGTAAATATACATACCAGCAAGAAGAACGGGAACTCTGAGGAGCCCCTGAAATTGAAAATTTTTGAACAGAAAAATCAAGAAGACCAGAACAGAGAACTTCTAAGACACCCAGCACAAACAAGAACACAAACTCGCAAGACTGCAGTACTCACAAGACAAAAGAAGAAACAAAGAGATTGAGCGGAAGCACAGACAAAGGTAGAACAATAAAACCCTCTGGGAAAAAATGGAGAAATCCCTTTGCGCCCGACCTCCAAAGGCCCAAGCAGTCTAAAACCTGTGCCACTGCAGCAGAAAATAGAAAAGTTAGAAGAGATTAGGTAAGAAGAGCAGGACGTACATTTAAGTCTCTTCGCACCCCTGCCTCCAAAGGCAACAAGCAGCCGAAACCCTGTGTCATCCAACAGCGAGAGTAAGGTAGGAGATATATCAAGAAGGAAGTGAAAGCATCACATAACGCTTGCAAACATTAGTGTTTCATCAGTTCTGAAAGGACTGGGTGCAGAAATGCACAGCTATTCAAGCCTAGCGCAACCCATGTCAGCTTAAAAAACCACCAGCAACATGTACCAGGTTAGGGAAGAACCGTCACCACTCCTCCGCTACGGTATCCCGGCCGAAAGCCAATAAATCCAAACACAATTGCAACTGTTCAAACAGGGAAACCAACCCTGGGAGCCAGCGTTATCCAGCGTCCCCTACCCTATAAATGAAGTGAGCAAAGCAAACACATAAGGGACTGCCACGCCATAGGAGACTGTATTGCAAATATTGAATATTAGTTTAACCACATGCTCAGGCTATAGTGCCATACCAATCACTATCAAGCAAAGTCCTCCCTCACAGGATTAATGCCACCACTTAAGCTGGAAATGTAAGGCCAAAAATACCAGGCTACTTACACTGTGCCCATGTGGGCCCAATGATTAACCCCATAACAATTATCAGTGTCTCCTATGAATACCACAAGGAAGATTCTTGTCTAAATTCCTATAGTCCAGAAACGCCAACTCCAAAAAGATCCATAACTATGATCAGGAAGGTCCTCCATGCTGCAAGGCATACTGTCTGTCCCAAAGGGCATGAAAGAAATTGTGTATCAAACCCCCCTCATCAACTCGACCTATCCGTGTTCAGTAACCGCAGATGGGTAAATTTGCCTTGGAGATATCGACAATAAATGGATCCGCGTGACCCACCCCTGAAAACGTATATTACTATGCAGCATGGGAAAGTAAACCAGCGAAGAAGAAAGGCTGCAACACCGGGACATAGGCCCCCCTGAAGGCCCACTCCTGTAGGAGGGCAAAGACAACAGTGTCACTAACAGTGACCACTTCCTAAATATCGTCAGCTCATGGGCCCGATACAAATTGAAAACTGTCCCACTCCAACAACTGTCCCAGGAACGCTAAATACCATACATAAGGAAATACAATGAAAGTACAACCCCTTTAGTGTTTAACTATTGCTGATAGCCAATAGGTCTCCTGCAAACAACTATATCCAAATGCACAGTACCTTAGTAAACTAGGTCTAAACTCAACAAGTTTTGTCCTGTACACTCTACAACACCCATAGCTTCATACGAGGAGCATTGCTTGACCACGTGAACCCAGCAGTGCCCTGCATCCCATACGTATTTGTATCATCATACCTTACATGTAACTGTATCCGATCAACATATCTGTATCATGTCTCTGCATATGTATCTAAATCCGTACACGTACCTGTATCTCCATCAATACTAACCATTCCCTTATCAGAATAGTTCTTAATATACTAACTTGTGCCACTTAAAATTCATTATACATCGTGAGCTTCAGTGGGTTATACCACAATATGCAAATTATATATTTATACAAGTCCAGAGACCCTAATGCATTCCAGACTGCATGTTTAGTAATCAGTTTTGCCACATGGACAATACATGAAGCCTTTGTTAATGTTTAGTTGGAGCAAAAAACAATATATATATATATATATATATATATATATATATATATATATATATATATATATATATATATATATATGAGACCATAAATTTGGTATACCCATTTTTCCTCTACACAGCTATATGAGATCCTACCTGAGAAGGCTCATGTTATACATTCTGAGGACCCCATCAGCAGACTCACCATACTTCATATGTTCATTCCTCTCCCCTATGCGCCAAGTCTCTCGTCTATAGTTCTTCTATAGATTAGCATATATACAGCCTATTGTATATAATAGAAGAGAAGGAGAAGTACTACTTATATGGAAGGCACCTCATACTATCAGACTAACATATTAAATCATATCTTGAAAATATACATCAATTGGAAAGATTTTTTCTTGTGCAGGAAATCATATATATTACTTATGATACAGCCTATTGTGTAACCTAAATCTGAGTGATGCTGCTCTTCCACATTGCAGCTAAAACAGATTTGTTCCACTGTGCTAGTAGTGTAATCAGCACGCCTGCACAAATATAACATTAATATGTGATAGTACCCTTGACACGTCCAGATAATATTCAGCCAGTGAAGCTGAAGAGAAACCTAGATCAGGCAGATAGCACCATGGCGCTTGAGCTGATTTATCGAACGGCACCATCCTTAAAAAAGGATAACCTGTTACCCTGTGGACCATAGCACCCTATCCACATATAGTAATTCACTGAGAAATACCATAAGGGAAATGTATCCCAAATATTATCCGCCCCATTTATCAACACAGATGACACACACTGGCCCCGTCTTTCCCGTCTTTTCCCTTTCATTGGGGTATTGCTCCAACACTTGGTCCTCAGTGTGTAAAATCCCTTCATTGGTCACTCCCCTAAATATAACCTCCTGGGAGTAACCTAGATCAAACGCAGATCTCTAACCCCCCAAAAAATATAGTTACCTGTTCGCCCGCAAAAAATGCCTAAACTAAAAATGGCCCAGGTTGGCACAAGAAACCCGTATGGGCCCTGGTAGAGTATCCCCGAATAATGTAATCCTACTCCCCTGCAAGAACCATCCCACGTATACCTAAATAAGTGAGCCAGGAGGAATCCGGGTTGGCTCTACCCACCACCCACTGAATGCTATAGGTACAATTATAATGTAACAACTGCTAACCCTAGGAAAACTGCCCTTAACACTTTGTACATAATAACTCTGTACTCACTGTGTCAACTGCAAGAATAGAGAGGACTTACTAAGGACACACACCAGACCTGTAAGTTATGTCGCACAGCCGGTAACTCTTCCATAACCTCCAGTGTACTGCCCTTCCTTACAGCAGATCCCATCCATATGAACTGCATCTGTACCAGGACAAATGAGACATAAGAAAAATTGCATACCTATACCGATACACTCACAGTATTTGGAAATGTGCCAGATACCAAAATATACATCACAATCATATTATGGACAGTCAACCTTCAACCATCACATACAATTACATATAAGTTCAGCAGGGATTCTGCTATACAGCTTGCAAATCCTGTCACCAAGGCAGTAATGAGCATTCCATTGACACCATCCCTTATGGGCAAGTCCCTACATGTTATAGAAGCACTAGGCACATGTAAATTGATATATGGTAATGAGACCAGTAAAGGTTACACATCAGGGGCCTGACACTGCCGACATCAAGCAGAGGGGTAAAGCGTCATAAGCAATTACACCTGCGGTAGGGGGGTGGGGAATGCTGGCAGAAAAATGTAACGAGCCCTGCATATGAAAGCCGCGGGAAAAAACACCCCTTCCCCCGCATGCAAGCAGTGGGCACACTTTTTAACCCCGTGCATTGCAGCCAGTTGGGTTGGGGGGGGGGGGGGGTAGGGGCACACAACTTTATCAACTATTTGCAAATCAGTATCCCCTTTTAAATGCCATACATGGGAACAGCATATGAGTAGCATCCAAATTTATGCAAACTATCAGGCAGCACCTTATAAGCACTGGTCCCTGAAAATAAACCCACTTTTTCCTCTTTTTTTTTTTAATATATATTGTCATTTGAAGTGAATACATAAAACTGCTCACATGTCCCCTTATTGCCATGCTATGTGTCTGCCTAGATGGAGAAACAACATGTGACACATGATAAAAACCGAGCCCACGTGCAAACAGAATTTATGTGCACACTTAAAATGTCTGTGCCTGCATGTCTGGTGGGGAAGGTAATCCCTGCACAATGAGAGAAAGATTGATATCACCTGACATCTTCAAAGCCTGAAATTACCACACATGTATTGTATAACCCCTGACCCACATACCATTAAATGACTGGAAGGGGGGGGGGGGGGGGGGGGGGGGGGGTTAGGGAGGGGAGAAGCACCAAGGAAAATGATGCAATAAAATTAGCTGCAAGCAAACAATCTTGAAAATACCACAGCTATCATAACTATACATACATACTAGTATACTTAGCTCTGTGCCTCCTGCAGCCTAAAATACTTAAATCAAGGGGAATAGTCCCCTCTAGTGTGAAAACTCTAAGGGAGGTGAGGCTACATTGAAAAGGGGCTAGAAAGTACAGTTATGTGGAACTAAACAGGGAGGAAAACCATTAAAAGACAGGAAAGGTATAGGATAAGGGAAAGAACCAAAATATACTAAAGGGAGAAAACCCAGGATGGGAAATACAATGAAAAATGCAGCAGAGAGCAGACAGGAATAAAGGATACTCATCCAGCAACATCCAGATCTGCAAGGCTGAATAAAACTCCGCCCATCCAACTTATAGCCTCTGAACCCCTCCCCTATGACACCGGATGGGCTTACCAAAATAGTTAACTATTAACAGTCCAGAGAATAACTCAGTTAAAGATACAGCAAAGCTTTTATTATCCTTCGTTCCTATGCAGATCTCAGTTCTTATTAGCTTGATACATAATGGTAAATGCACTTTTTGCATTCAATTGCATATTGTATCAGCCAGATAGCAATGGGAAAAAGTGCTTAGTGGGGATTATTTGCTCATAGTCAGGGGTCAGAGGGTTTTGAATATACAAGGATTAAGCTTGTCTAAAGAGATGAGTTTTCAGAGAGTGCTTGAAGGTTTGGAGGCAAGAGAAAAGTCTTGTTGTGTGAAGGATGGCATTCCAGAGTTGGAGAAGCCCCCAAAAAAGTACTGTAAATGAGAATGGCAGCAGATGATGAGTGTGGATGAGAGGTGTAAAGCTTGGACTGTCAGACACCCTCTGTGCAAGCAGACACTTGAAGTCCGGCCTGTAACTTCTTCTGCACATGCGTGTTCCATTGCTAGGCAACTGGACGCTATCCCGAAACCCGGCAGCAGCAGCTGATGCCACCACTGCCGGTAAACTCCCTCTCCCCCCAACACTATATAAGGAAGACTATTAGATAAGAAATAGTATTAGATATATCCTACCTCCAAGTGTTTATGGTGCTGTATTACTATTTGTTTGATTCCACGGCTCCTCTTGGATTCTCCCTTTTGGTTTTGCAAGTCCTCTCTGTTCTTTGAACCCTGCCTGTTTGACTATTCTTCTGGATCCTCCTTGGGTACTGCACGACTTGACCTAGGCTTCCCTGACTATTCGTTTGCTATCACTTATCTTGCTGGTAGCCCTTCTGGAGAACCGCGACCTGCGTGTCTCTCGCAGCTAAACCTAAACTTCCTTGTGGAGGTCACTGGTGAAGACCAGAGGCACATTAGACTCCATTCCTCCAGATAGGGCTGCGCCAATATCAGCAGATAGCTGCGCCACCTGACATGGGCAAAGCAGAGGAATCGAGCTAGGAGATATTTTGAGACAAGGGAAGACATGTATGTTGGTGCAGTTTTGTTAATGACTTTGTAGGTTAGAAGTATTTTATATTTGATTCAGACAGATGTGAGCAGCTTTAGTACATTTTGCAAGGAAAATTAGTCTCACCACTGCATTCAAGATAGATTGTAAGGGTGAAAGTCTGCTTAGTGGAAGACCAGTAAGGAGTGAATTCCAGTAGTCAATGCTGGAGATTATGGGTGCATATATGAAAGGTTTTGCAGTGTTTTATGCGAGATATGTGTGTATTCTGTAAATGTTCCTTAGATGTATGTAACAGGATTGGGATACAGGCTGAATGTGGGGAACAAAGGACATTTCTAAGTCAATAATTATACCTAGACAGAAAGTTTGAGGGGTAATGTTTATTTTGGTGTTGTCCACATATATAACGATATCAGATAGGCAGCTTCTGTTGACTGTTGGGAATATTATTAACTTTTTTTTGAAAGTTTATGTTTTAGGTGGAGAGAAGTCATCCAAGAAATAACAGAGAAAAATTGCGTAACAAGGGCAACTACATAGGGTGAGAGATCCAGAGAGGCTAGATAGATATGGGTATTATCTGTACAGAAATACTAAAATTCAAAGGAGCTTATCAGTTTTCCAAGACAAGTGGGTAGAGCATGTTAGAGGGTCTAACACTGAGCCTTGTGGAACTCCAAATGAAAGAGGAACTGGAGAGGAGGAAACAAACACTAAAGGCGTAGTTTGATAAGCAGGATGAGAACCATGGGCCTGATTCATTAAGGATCTTAAATGAAGAGGATTCTTATTTCAGTTTCCTGGACAAAACCATGTTACATTGCAAGGGATGCAAATGAGTGTTCTGTTTTGCACATAAGTTAAATACTGCCTGTTTTTTCATGTAGCACACAAATATCAACTTTAAATTTCAGTGTACAAATAAGCTATCAAGTATTTGTGTGCTACATGAAAAAACAGTCAGTATTTAACTTATGTGCAAAACAGAACACTCATTTGCACCCCTTGCAATGTAGCATGGTTTTGTCCAGGAGACTGAAATAAGAATCCTCTTCATTTAAGATCCTTAATGAATCAGGCCCCTTATTCTGCTACATGAAAGAAAGATCGTACAATGGGTTTGTCTTTGAGTTGAAGTGAGCGCATGTAGATGCAAATGCATGTAATTCGCTAGCATAAATAAAAATGCATATTAATTTTTAAAAATTATCTTGCTTTCAAATTATATCCCGACCGCTAAACAATGCATAGCGTACTCTTCCATAATCGATACATAGTAGAGTACATACAGCCTCCACACAGAGAAAGGGTGTGAGTCAGTATTCAAACTCATGACTTCATTGTTGGAAGGTGGATTGGCTAACCATTAAGGTAATGCTACAGATGAAAGTGCTAGCTAATAGTACTCTTAATTATTATCCAAAAATACAGACCAATGGTGATCCTCACAGGTACCTTAGTGGTTTGCACTTCTGTCTCACAAAACTGGCATCATGAGTTTGACTACCAAGCATGGCTGTAGCATCTGTGTGCAGCTTGTGACCTTATTCATTAATAAAAGAAACATCACAAGAACTTTGGCCAAACCAGTTTCTTTTTTACTTTGTTGTTTAAACCTGATCTACTACACGCTCGACCACAGTGACAAATCTGCCCTCATATTTTACATTCATCTCCCACTCAAATGTAACTTTCTTAGGGCAAGTTGCATTTTTTCTTTCTGACAATATTTTAACTTTTCCAAAAGGATGATGGCCCACTGGTCAAATGCACATTATTATGTGCATGCTGACATTTATTACTATGAATGGCCTAAGAGGGGGGGGGGCTGTTGATTTGGAGGGGACAGGCTCCTTGGAGTTAAATGCCACATTGTCTTGAAACCTTTTTTTTCTGCATCTATGGCTTATATATTATGTTATGTACTTAGCTTTACTAGAAAAGAATGTAGACCACAGTCGAGCAGCATGGTGGTTTTAGTCACTTGCACTTCTGCCTTACAGCACTGAGGTCATGAGTTCAATTCCCAACCATGGCCTTATCTGTGTGGCGTTTGTATGGGTTTACTCTGACATTGTAAGTTGATGTATGATATGCTTTTTCTCAAATTTAAACCTGACTGCAGATTTAACATTTGACTCCCACTCCAATGCCACGATTTTAGGAAGTTTTTAATTTTGTATGGCATTTACCATATACCTTCATTAATGTCTGTGCTATTACTACGGATGGCATACCTCTTGATTTGTTTGAGGGCACAGGTTAATTTTTGTGAAATGCAACTAGCAAATGCAAACCTTTTTTTCATCATCTAATGCTTGTATGTTATTTACCCATCTTGTATAGAAAAAAAAACCTATAGCCAACACTGGGTGAGCACCGTGGCTTGGTATCTAGCACCTCAACCTCCCTGTGCTGGTGTCATGGGTTTGATTCCTGCCCATTGCCTTATCTGTATGGAGTTAGTGTTCTCCCCATGTTAGTAGGGATTTCCTTGCAAAATCCAAAGACATACTAGTATTTTCATTTGCTGCTAACAAATTGACCAGGGTCTGTCTGTGTTACAGCTTTTACAATGTAAGCTCTTTTGGGACATTGCCTTCTCTGTACACTGAGGCAGAATTAGTGGTGCTATATAAATGTTGCAATGATGATGTAGTAGTAACAAAACAATATAGCTTAAATGCTAGTATTGATAAGGTGGATATTGGTGAGCGCTCCCTGGTATGTGTAGAGTGTAATGGGTATTGCTGCACAGGGGGAATGGGATCGGTAAGGGTAGTTCCAGCCCTTACAAAGATAAAGACAATAATAACGGTGTCCCCTTGGCGCACATGTAAAAATCGTGCAGAAGGATTGATTCCAAATGTTACAATGACATCACAAGAAATGACACAAGGTTGCAACTTGTGAACAATAACAAAAGTATAATACACAAAATGTGATATAGAGTTACAACTTGTGAATACAGAGGTTGAACTGCATGTACGTATTGCGAGCATAAACAATACAATCACCTTGGCTCAAAACCTCAAACAAATATATAAATAGCAAAGTTCTCACTAGATTGGACACGGAGGTCCCAAAGAGGTAAATGGAGTCCAATAGGTGTTGAGTGGTCCAGGTAGTACTTGGAACGCCAGGCTCTGATGAGCAATAGATCAGAGAGTGTCTCGCCTTCAGGAATATTGTATAAACCTCAGAGGCAACATGGGTGAGAGATAAAGTTCAGAATACATAAAAATAGTCTGGTAACCAAGCACAAAGTCTTTAAACCTGTAGCGTGGATAAATTCCGGTATTCACGTTTGATGTACAGTGTTGCTGCATATACAACATAATAGTCCCATCCAAACAATGCTGATGGTTCGCTGGTGTCAATAGACTTACCCCTATAGGGTTGATGCGCTGTGAAACCTCTCGAGATGACTGCCTCTAAACGGTGAATGCAGTGGGATCCTTCCTGGAAGAGTAGCTGCATCGCTCATCTGTCTCTGATACCTGCCAGGACCGATAGAGGAACAGCGCTTATACCCGGCCGTACATCCGAACGCATGCGCATGCGCAATTTGGTGCCAGCCGCGGCCGCGACTGCACCAGCTTACTGAGGATCCCACTGCACTCACTGTTTAGAGGCAGTCATCTCGAGAGGTTTCACAGCGCATCAACCCTATAGGGGTAAGTCTATTGACACCAGCGAACCATCAGCATTGTTTGGATGGGACTATTATGTTGTATATGCAGCAACACTGTACATCAAACGTGAATTCGGAATTTATCCACGCTACAGGTTTAAAGACTTTGTGCTTGGTTACCAGACTATTTTTATGTATTCTGAACTTTATCCCTCACCCATGTTGCCTCTGTGGTTCATACAATATTCCTGAAGGCGAGACACTCTCTGATCTATTGCTCATCAGAGCCTGGCGTTCCAAGTACTACCTGGACCACTGAACACCTATTGGACTCCATTTACCTCTTTGGGACCTCCGTGTCCAATCTAGTAAAAACTTTGCTATTTATATATTTGTTTGAGGTTTTGAGCCAAGGTGATATGCTCGCAATACGTACATGCATCTCAACCTCTGTATTCACAAGTTGTAACTCTATATCACATTTTGTGCATTATACTTTTGTTATTGTTCACAAGTTGCAACCTTGTGTCATTTCTTGTGATGTCATTGTAACATTTGGAATAAATCCTTCTGCACGATTTTTACATGTGCGCCAAGGGGACACCGTTATTATTGTCTAAATGCTAGTATTGTTTTATTGAAATCTCCATTCTTTATTGTCCTTATACCCACATGTTGTGCAGTTGTAATATACTAATAAAGACACACACTCCAATGATTGTGTTTGATTATATAATCTTATTTCACAAATTGTGAACAACCTAAACCTATGTACATGAACAAAAAAATTACTTTTTACTTTAATTTACTTTGGAATTTGATTTTTTGTTGATATTTTTTAATTTTTTGAGTATATTTGTTAATTTTTAAACCAATTTGCCCACCGATGGGGGGGTTCTGGCACTTAGTGATGCGTATTCGGGAGCTGGAAAAGAAAATGTAGAAAAAAATAAATCCATGGCAACCTAATTTTGAAAACAGACAGGAGTTAGCAGAGACATGTACTGTTACATAACTTTAAACTGACAGCAATGTCTAATGTGATATATATATACACAATTCTGTTGTGGCCAGGGGAGGGGTGTGTGGAGAGTGTATTTTCCTAAAATACTTTGTAGGCTCATCATGATGGAAACCTGTGACATTCCTGAAACTTTAATTGAACATGTGTGACATCAGGGATTTATTACCAGTACAATGGATATATAAATGTTTTAAAATCATGTAAAGGAATTAATGTAAATACCGTCTCTTGGCTGGCTGCCGCCATCTCCTCTGAACCCTCCTCTTCCTGCTTGGCCTCCAACACCGTCTCTGGCTCCTCCTCCTTCTGCTCGGCCTCCACAACTGGCTCTGGACCCCCTCTTCCTCCTGCTCGGCCTCCACAACCGGCTCTGGACCCTCCACCTCTGCCTCCACAACCGCCTCTGGCCCCTCTTCCTCCTGCTCAGCCTCCACAACCGGCTCTGGACCCTCCTCCTGATCGGCCTCCACCACCTCCTCTGGCCCCTCCTCCTCCTGCTTGGCCTGCAGCAGCATCTCTGGCCCCTCCTCCTCCTGCTCGGCCTCCAAAACCAGCTCTGGCCTCTCCTCCTCCTGCTCAGCCTCAACCGCCTTTGGCCCCTCCAACTCGACCTCCACAACCCCCTTTGGCCCCTCCTCCTCCTCCTAGTGTAACGTAAATTATGCCCCACTCTAGATTTGCGCTGGCTGGCTGGTGGTGCGGAGTCTAACGAACCCCCTGGTGTTCACCAAGAACCGCCACAAGGCGGGATTGGCTTAGCTGCGGAGGCTCGCAGGTCACGGTCCACTGGTCTGCCCCCAGAGGTAAGGCTGAGGGAGATACCCGGGGGCAAATACCGGAGCAGGCACATGGAAGACAGGCAGATATCGTGGTCAGGGTAGCCGGAACTGATACACAGGTATTAGCAGAACGTGGTCAGGCAAGCCGGGTTCGGTACACAGGTAGACAGCAGAGCTTAGTCAGGTAAGCCGGGTTCGGTACACAGGTAGACAGCAGAGCGTGGTCAGGTAAGCCGGGTTCGGTACACAGGTAGACAGCAGAGCGTGGTTAGACAAGCCGGGTTCGGTACACAGGTAGATAGCAGAGCGTGGTCAGGCAACCCAGGTTCGGTACATAGGAACTGGAGAGCAGAATCGTAATCAGAAAGCCGGGTCTGGTACACTGGGGTTGGAGAGCAGGGAAAGTCACAAGCAGGTAAAGCAGGTCTGGTATACAGGAGAAACAAACACAGGAACACAGACCTGGAGTCAGGAACAAAGAATGTTGCTCTGACGCTGCCCAGAGTTTGAATTCCCCGCCCCGCCGTGATCATGTGACACAGCCAATACCCGGAAGAGAGAGAGAGACGGAGATAAGGTGATCGCGGCGCAGGAACGGGGAAAGGTGAGTGTAACACCTCGGCCTCCACAACCACCTCAGGCCCCTCCTCCTCATCCTCGGCCTCTGCCTCAGGTCTTTCACAATATCTACGGTGTGTTCGCATACATATAACCGGGGCCTGATCAACCACTAGGCTGACCAGGCTGCAGCCTGGGGCGCTGGGTCCCGCGGGGCGCGGCGCTGCGGGTATTTATTTATTTATTTTTTTCGGGGTGGGGGAGGGGGGGTTGCCGAGGGGGGGTGGAGGGCTTGACGATCAAAAGCATTGGTGGTCAGTGGTTAGCAACACACAGCCAATCGCCAGGCTGCCTGTTGGTGTGCAGCAGACAGGAAGCAGGACTTCTTCACTTCCTATCTGCTGATCTGAGGAGAGGAGCGACGCTGGCACAACTACAGGTAAGTGAAGGGGGGGAACTGCCCTGCATATCTATAGGGAGGGGGGGAAACTGCCCTGCATATCTATAGGAAGGGGGGGATCTGCCCTGCATATCTATAGGGAGGGGGGGAACTGCCCTGCATATCTATAGGGAGGGGGGAACTGCCCTGCATATCTATAGGGAGGGGGGGAACTGCCCTGCATATCTATAGGGAGGGGGGGGGAACTGCCCTGCATATCTATAGGGAGGGGGGGACTGCCCTGCATATCTATAGGGAGGGGGGGGAACTGCCCTGCATATCTATAGGGAGGGGGGGAACTGCCCTGCATATCTATAGGGAGGGGGGAACTGCCCTGCATATCTATAGGGAGGGGGGGGGAACTGCCCTGCATATCTATAGGGAGGGGGGGAACTGCCCTGCATATCTATAGGGGGGAGGAAACTGCCCTGCATATCTATAGGGAGGGGGGGGAACTGCCCTGCATATCTATAGGGAGGGGGGGGAACTGCCCTGCATATTTATAGGGAGGGGGGGGAACTGCCCTGCATATCTATAGGGAGGGGGGGGAACTGCCCTGCATATCTATAGGGAGGGGGGGGAACTGCCCTGCATATCTATAAGGAGGGGGGGAACTGCCCTGCATATCTATAGGGAGGGGGGAACTGCCCTGCATATCTATAGGGAGGGGGAGAACTGCCCTGCATATCTATAGGAAGGGGGGGAACTGCCCTGCATATCTATAGGGAGGGGGGGAACTGCCCTGCATATCTATAGGGAGGGGGGGAACTGCCCTGCATATCTATAGGGAGGGGGGGGGGGGAACTGCCCTGCATATCTATAGGGAGGGGAGGAACTGCCCTGCATATCTATAGGGAGGGGGGGGAACTGCCCTGCATATCTATAGGGAGGGGGGGAACTGCCCTGCATATCTATAGGGGGGGGAACTGCCCTGCATATCTATAGGGAGGGGGGGGAACTGCCCAGCATATCTATAGGGAGGGGGGGGGGAAACTGCCCTGCATATCTATAGGGAGGGGGGGAACTGTCCTGCATATCTATAGGGAGGGGGGGAACTGCCCTGCATATCTATAGGGGGGGGAACTACACTGCATATCTATAGGGAGGGGGGGGGAACTACCCTGCATATCTATAGGGAGGGGGGGGACTACCCTGCATATCTATAGGTAGGGAGAGGCGGGACTGTCATGCATATGTATAGGGAGGGAGAGGGGGACTGTCATACAAATCTATAGGGTGGGAGGGGGGGGCTGCCATGAAAATCTATAGGGAGGGAGAGAGGTTGATATGTATGAAGGAGGGCAGAGGAGGGGGGCTGATATATGTGACTGGGGGAGTTTTGATGTGACGGGGGGATAGCTACAGAGTGGAGGTAAGGAAAATAGCTGCAAGGGGGATGGATGCAGCGTGGGAGGTAAAGAAAATGGCTGCAGCAGGGGTTAAGGAAAATAGCTGTGGGGGAGGGTTGTGGTTAAGGAAAATGGCTGCAGGGGATATTTAAAAAATAGAGCAGCTTTGGGGGGCAGAATCTCATGATTGTGTGGTGGTCACATGGGTGGTCTCAGCAATCACTAGAATACTAAATATTAGTGAGATGGGGCTGGTAGAGGTTTGTATTTGATTGACAACAAATATTCAGATATTGCTTATATATGCCTGTCCAATGGGGTACTTTTAGCTGGCCATAATGGAGTGTTTTGTTTTAACTAAAGAGCCTAATCATTCAGGGTTTGCATTATAATACATTTTTGCATTTTCAAAACAGGACGCCAACTTTCCAGAAGCCAGCGAGAGGATAACAAAGTTGCAAGAGAGAAGAGCAAGAACAGGTAAGAGACAATGGCACAATCTGTCTAAATTTGAATGCTGGAGAATACACCTGAACATTCATATTCAGGAGTGTTCCTATACACCTAAATATATTCGGAGGAGGGGGTGGGGGGGGGTGGGGGGGCGCTGCGGCCGTATTAGCCTAGGGCGGCCAGAACCCTTAATCAGGCCCTGCATATAACATATAAGTGTATTGTTCAAAATTCAACCTGGTTAACAATTAGACAGATGTAGTCAGATAATATTGTGATCAGACATTGTGAATCATGTTTTGGGCAACACAAATAAAGCTAATCTTTACCAAAAGGAGAGAAACATGACACACGCACACCACTTTCACATGGCCTGTAACAATGTTAGGCTTAGTAGATGTGGACTGTCTCAGTTTTACTCAGTAATTGTCAAATAGTCGTTTTTTATAATTCAAACAGCCAGATAATGAATGACTGATTAGGGAGATATAATACAGTAGGTATTTTTGTTTGCCCTGCTAATATGTGAAAATCATCTAAGGACAGCTGTGAGTGTGGGTAGCACTTCTGCATCACAGCACTGGGGTCAAGAGTTGGAATCCAAAACCTGCCTTAATGGTCTGCAGCTTGTCCCTCAATCATTAAGCAAAGTAAATGTTCAGCCACAAAAATTATGAGACGGGGCAAAAGCACGTTGCATTGGAGGTGGAGTTACATTTCTAGTCTGGATGAAGATTGATGAAGATTGATATGTAGTGGTAGGCCATGTCATGTGATTTTGGTTAAAGTTTTTCTAAAATTAAATTAAGTATGCTTAAGCATAAATTTATGCGACTAACTGAGAACTCACATCTCCTAATCTCTTCCCTGAGCTCGTTTAATTGCTCCGGTTGGCGGCAGCAAAGGTCGCCACTGAAGTTGGACAACTGTCTGCCACCTATTGAAGTGCACCCGCAGATAGGCCCGCAAGTTAATTTAGTTTGAAATGTATCTTCATGAGGGGATGCTGTCCATGCCCTCGGCCAGAACCCGCAATTCCCTCCTGGCGACCACTGCAGACCTCATTTTTGATCTCCAAAATCTACTCTGCAATACTCTGCGCTCTGATTGGTCATCTGAGCACGTATGGGCGAGCTCACGTCGCACGCGGATCTTTCCTACACCTGTGTGTAAAATGGCTATCTGTCATTTCTAGTAATCCAAAAGGTGGAGAATGGAGCGATGAGACGAGTACTCCGTGCTTTGCAATGAGGATGAGTCATGTACATCTGGCTTATCATTAAAATTTAGATTTACACGTGAACATTTGAAAATAGCATGAAGAGTTTCACATACTCCCCTCCCCCCCCTTCTACCCTTTCCTCCTTTCCCCTTCTTTCTCCTCCAATTCCTACCGTGTGTCAACCCCCCTTCTTTTTCTCTTGTTTCCTGCGTCAATTATGTTTAATTGGATTCATTAGAAGAAAAAAAAAAAAAAAAGAGAAAGAGGAAACAGCTGTTTGCTTGCTTTATTGTAATTGTCGACAGATAGACTTCTATCATATATACTTTGCATATTTTTCTCTGTTAACATATAATAGTATTGTACTAAACGTAACAATATGCATATCTTCCATGCTTCACTGATAATCTGCATTGCTGTACTTTATCTTTCTAATAAATAAAGAATTTATAAAAAAAAAAAAATTTAGATTTAAACGCACCTGAGCTCTTTATTCACTCCTGCTCATTACCGAATGTTTGGTGGCAGGAACTCTATGCTGTTTGTTTTTGTGACTTCAAAAACATTATTACAGTAAGTACGATTTGATGTGATATGTTTCAATAGATGGAACATTTTTGCTTCAGAATAGGAACCAAATTTGTTAGGCATAGAACAATGTTACTGTGCTTGCAACTTTTGAATAGTGTGGTTTTGCTCTATATGCACAGGCAAAGTGTCACATTTATAGCAACATGGGTTTGCAAATCAAAACCCAGGAGTAAGCAGACTATAGCCTAGTTGGTTTGATTAATTGAAATGTATATAGCCAATATCTTTGGTGGACAAAAAGCATGTATGTACAATATTGTCTACACTCTCAATCAGTGCCGTAACTAGCCATTTTAGTGCCCTGGGCGAGACAGGGAATCGGCGCCCCCCATCTAAGTGGGAGTGTCAATTGTCGGGTGGGTGTGGTCAACCTACTGTGGGGGCGTGGCTAGCACTTTACAAGTTCTAGACCGCACTGAAACCCCCTCCCTCTCCATTATTCTTGGTCTGGCTTTGTAAGGATCTTTATGTAATAAGCCTTCATAGAATCAAAGTACTTTAAATGCAGCTATCACATGCTAGCTGTATAAAAAAATTAATTGGTTATTGAAATAAAACTCACTGAAACAAATTAAAACATAAATGTAATGGTACCATCTGTATCACACTGCCCCTTCATCCCACTGTGCTCTCCATAACAGTTTCTCCTTTATCACACCGTGCCATGGAGCCATCTCTATCATTGTGCCCCCTTGTCACCATCACACTAAATATAATATATATATATATATATATATATATATATATATATAACACAAAACAAATGGGAGGGGGCGCCAAATAGTATAATACTGTATATAAAAATACAGAAAGGTATACCAAAAGTCAGAATCTTAACCACTAAATAGATATAGACACTCAGGTAATAATAGTGGATCAACAGGAAGAAGGAAATGAGGAACCACTCTAGAACACCAGCGCCGTGCCAATATAATATGCGTACCAGATAAAAGATCTTTAAAGCTTATCTGTAGGTATAACCGGTATCTTCACCAATCAAGTTGAGCCTTATTACCCCATGGGAATAGCAGATGCTTCATACAATCAGTAGGATTCAGGATAATGGAGAGGAAGAAACTCACATAGTGTAATGCTGTATAGCAATACATTTATTACATAAATAATGTGGATGTGCACTTACATAAAAAATATATATATATATACACACACATGTACACACACACATACAATATAAAGAGCCTCCTAGTGTCCGCCATACCTTACAGAGAGCATTCCTGTGACCGCCATACCTTACAGAGAGCATTCCTGTGACCTCCATACTATACAGAGAGCATTCCTGTGACCGCCATACTATACAGAGAGCATTCCTGTGACCTCCATACTATACAGAGAGCATTCCTATGACCGCCATACTATACAGAGAGCATTCCTATGACAGCCATACTATACAGAGAGCATTTCTATGACCACCATACTATACAGAGAGCATTCTTGTGACTGCAATACAGATAAATACCTCACCTGAAATTAATAGACCCCACCATTAAATTAAAAAGCCCCATCAATAAATTAAATTGACCCACCAGCACCTCACAAATAAACTAGTACCCATTAAATAATTAGCCCCCACCTAAACGTCACCATTAAATTAATAGCCTAACTCCCACCCATGTACTAAGACACCCAACCTCCCTACCCTCATATCACACATTATATTAATACATACCCCCCTTCCCTCACACATTATGGCAGCATACCACCCCATCCCTCATAAAGCATAGACGCATCCCCCCCCTCCATAATAGCAAGATGCAGCACACATTCCTCCCCTCCCTAATAGCAGCACACATTCCCCCCCTCCCTAATAGCAGCATACATCCCCTCCCCCCTCCATAATTGCAGCTTACATTCCCCCCCTGCCTCCCTCCATAATTTCAGCTTACATTTCCCCCCCCCCTTGCCTCCATCCATAATTGCAGCTTACTTTCCCCCTCCCCTTGCCTCCATCCATAATTGCAGCTTACATTCCCCCCCCCCTGCCTCCATCCATAATTGCAGCTTACATCCCCCCCTCCCCTCCATAATTGCAGCTTACATCTCCTCCATAATTGCAGCTTACATCCCCTCCATAATTGAAGCTTACATCCCCCTTCCCCTGCTTTGAAACTTACCTCCTGTCCAGCCGTCGCTGCCTGGCTCCTCTCTGCTTCTCTGCTCCTCTGCTGCCTAGCAACGTCATGACATCAGACGCTGAGGCAGAGGGCAGAGTTCAGAAGGGGGTGGAGCCGGGTGCCGGCCGCCATCTTGGATGCGCCGGGCGGCCGGCAGTCTGAATCTGAGGTCTGTTTAATTTTTTTTTTTTCTTTTCACTCCTCACACAGAAGTCGGTGCGGGCGGCCACTGCGCCCCCTTGGGACTGCGCCCGGGGCGGTGGCACCGCCCGCACCGGCCTCGTTACGGCTCTGCTCTCAATCATCCTTATGCCTCTTTTTTGCCCTCTCCTTAGATTTATAAGCAAATTGATGCCATAGCTCTGCTCTGGAATCTGACTTCGATATTGGTGAGTTCTCTGTGCTTTAAACACTGCAGATTAGTTAGTGAGAAGAATGGAAACTGTCCAATTGACCTTCATTTATCTGGCCCTCAGAAGGGGGTTGAGGCCCGTTACACTTGTTTGGGAAGTGTCTGCAGCTAATCTCAATTACAGACACCTGGATCTATAAAGTTAGCAAAGTTTCTTGTGTGGACTTTTTAACTGATGCTGTTTTGGTTACTCACTCCTTTCCTCTTTTGTAGTGTTGCATTTAGCCACTTTTACAAGGATTTGCTTTCAAAACGTATGGTGGTGAGAACAATGAAATAAAGGCATAACTGAGTATTGGAAGTGTTTGGCAAATGATGAATCTGTGGCTTTACATAACCCCCTTTTTACCTGTTTTATAAGCTACAGGTGTATATTTAGAAAGCACAAGCATTTATATATTAATGTGCATGTACTTGCAAACTATGTAGGGGTCTGAGGAATGCATTGTTTAGCTTAAGCATACAATAAAGTCGATTAAGGGGGTGGGATTTTCAAATGTGCATAGTTTAACATGAGTGTTTGATTTGTCAATGTTCACATTAGATTTCTATTATAGCTAACAATGTATGATGCTGGGCCCAGCTCGTCCCCCGAAGCAAGTGGTGTAAAAATGTAATTCAAGCAACAGACGACTTGCCGCCTTTGAATAATCCCGCCTATGGGAGGAGGTCACTAATTAAGTGAACGCCATAGCTCTGTATCACCGTATGACCCATGAAATCCAGAAACGGTAATATGAAAATGCTTGTTCTAAACCACAATTTAATTTTGATGCCTAATTTATGATAGGTATCCGGCCTCTTGTAGCCTTTTGAACAAGTGTTTTATTTTCCTTGATTAGATGACCAATTAGCACAGCTGTAGTGTTTTTCTAAATTAGCCTGACTACATCTTAGCTTCAGTCTATGGGGTGACATATGTGGGGTGAGACGTATGTGTGTGTTTTCTGCACTAAGTGTATGAAAATGCACAGTTAGACTACATTGGATTACTTCCAGGAATAAGCTATATCTGCAACAGTCTATTTATGCAATACTTGTCTATCTATACAGAACACTGCAAGTAGGTAATTCTTTAAAATCCCCTAACTTTTTTGATTTTATTCCTTTTATCACAATGTTTAACAAATTGCTTTTCTTGGTCTCTTTTCATGGCAGTATCTTTAGGACTGTATCATCTTTCACCCCTCCATCAACACAAACATTTGTCTACATTGCACCTGCATTACTCCAATCACCTCTAGTTAACACCCATGAACTGTTGTCCTATTTATCATCTCTAACAAGTACAGCCTCCACCTGTTGCCAGAAAATAAAAAGTCACACATTTTACAATCCCCTTTCCTATCTTTCTCTCACTCTGCTTCTATTAGCCGGTGATATATCACCTAATCCAGGTCCCTCACACTCCTCACACACACATACATCAGAGCACTACTCCTCTATAGCAAACCTCAAACACATCACCTGTCCCCCCTCTCTTCCAAAGTCCTTTAAATGTGCCCTTTGGAATGCTTGCTTTGTTTGTAACAAACTTACCTCCATTCATGATCTCTTCCTCTCAAAAAAACTCAACCTTCTGGAAATAACAGAAACATGGCTCATGCAATCAGACACTGCCTCACCTGCAGCACTTTCACATGGTGGCCTCCATCTCACCCACACCTCCAGACCTGAAGGCAGACAAGGAGGTGGGGTTGGACTACTTCTCTTTCCACAGTGCATGTTCACAGTTCTACCAAATGTCCCGTCACTCACATTCACATCTTTTAAAGTACATGTTATTCACATTTTTAATCCATTCTCTCTACGTGTTGTGGTGATCTATAGCCCCCCTGTAGCACACCAACAATTTATTGAGGATTTCTCTGCATGGCTCCCTCACTTCTTATCTTCAGACATCCCCACCCTCATCATGGGTGATTACTAAATCCCATTGATAACCCACCATCCAAAGCTGCTTCCAAACTACTCTCTCTAACCTCCTCACTTGACCTCTCCCAGTGGATTGAATCATCTACTCATCAGGATGGTCACTGCCTTCATCTTGTTTTCTCTAGACTATGCTCAGTTTCTAATTTTCATAACACACCCATCTCCCTCTCGGATCATCACCTTATCAGCTACACAATCACCACCACTGCTTTAACCTCTCTACTGTCTAACTCTAACAATCCTCCTCATACCCGCAGAAATCTTAATTCTATTAATCTTCAACAATTTTCCACCTCTCTCCAACACCTTCTCTCCCCTATCTGTACATTCTCCTCCCCTGAGATGGCAGTACCTCATTTTCACCAAACCTTAGCAACGGCCCTTGATCAATTGGTTCCAGCGACACTACATACTACACATCGACTTCGATGTCAACCGTGGCACACTACAGCAACACGAAATCTTCAAAATCTTTCCCGTAAAGCGGAACATCACTGGCGTAAATCTCGCACCTCTAATGACTTCTTCACATATACTTCTGTCTAACGCTCCTATCGAAATGCTCTGGACACTGCAAAACAAACATACTTCCAATCTCTTATCGATGCTCAGGCTTCTAATCCCAAATGCCTTTTCAATACATTTAAATCTCTTCTTAATCCACCCACCCCGAACCCTCCATCTACTATCAGTGCCCAGGATCTTGCTTCCTACTTCAAGGACAAGATTGATAAGATCAGACTAGAAATGGTATCCTCTTCCTCGACAAGCAATCAGCTCAAATCCTTCCCACTACCCTCTGACACTCTCTCTTCATTTGACCCAACAAATGAAGAGGAAATTTCTAGTCTCTTCTTATCTTCCTACTCTACCTCCTGTCCTCTTGATCCTTGTCATGGGCACTAGGAGTTTTACCCAGAATTCACCAGGTGGAATTTCACTATACCAGAGGCGCGGAGTCTAACACAGTGGCTGGTCTTCTCCAGGAACTCCCGCAAGGGAGTATGGTTTTAGCGGCTGCCACTGTGCAGGTCGCGGCCCTCTGGGAAGTGTGGTGAATATACGAAACTGTACAACTGAATAGGAAAGGGAATGTCAATGATATAAATGCAGAGTCTCTGAACAATGAAAACAATGGTAACACGGTAGACTGATGAGCAGTAATAAAAGGAGGAGAAAGTTCCAAAGTGCATTAGCACACAGGTAGCATACAGCAGACCAATATATGACAACTGGATAAAGTCTATGGAAGGACCAATCAATAATGCAGCAGGAAAGTCAGCGACTCGTAGCTATACTTCAGAGGCACTATAGACTTTAGTCCTAATAACAGGTACCATGCAAAATAGTAGGGTAAGCTGCTCCTGACATATGTTCCCGCTGGTAAATGTAAAGACTTGTGCAGATGCTGGTATAATAATAGATAGCGTGGAGCGGTCTGTGACCGGTAAGTCTCACCACTGATGTGGAGAGAAGACTTGTCTAGGTGCAGGTATATTACCAGGTAGCGTAGAGTGGTCTGCAGCTGTCAAGTTGTACCACTGATATGGAGAGAAGACTTGTCCGGGTGCAGGTATGTTACAAGGTAGCGTGAAGTGGTCTGCGGCTAGCAAGTTGTACCACTGATATGGAGAGACGACTTGTCCAGGTGCAGGTATGTTACCAGGTAGCGTAGAGTAGTCTGTGACTAGCAAGTTGTACCACTGATATGGAGACACGACTTGTCCATGTGCAGGTATGTTACCAGGTAGTGTAGAGTGATCTGCGACTAGCAAGTTGTACCACTGATATGGAGAGACGACTTGTCCAGGTGCAGGTATGTTACCAGGCAGCGTAGAGTGGTCTGCGACTAGCAAGTTGTACCACTGATATGGAGAGACAACTTGTCCAGGTGCAGGTATGTTACCAGGTAGCATAGAGTGGTCTGCGACTAGCAAGTTGTACCACTGATATGGAGAGACGACTTGTCCAGGTGCAGGTATGTTACCAGATAGCGTAGAGTGGTCTGCGACTAGCAAGTTGTACCACTGATATGGAGAGACGACTTGTCCAGGTGCAGGTATATTCCACAGCAAACAGAGAGCACGAGTAGAAACCGGAAAAACCTCGGAGTCACAAGGGAATGAGAACCAAGAACAGGCAACGGTAATAGAGTAACAGGTGCCTTAAGTAGTGAGAGGTGATTGATTGACCAATGAGACTATGAGCGAGGTTTTAACAGTCCGTGGTTTCTGCACATGCGCAATCCTTGGTCAAGATGGTGGATGGCCGTGGCGCAGAACAGGCGCCAGCAAGAGAGAGAGAGACCCATGTCCCAAACCAGAGGCACTAACCGTCCGGTGAGTGACAATCCTGTTCCCTCGCAAATTGGTAGATCCCTGTCTTCTGTGCTCATTTCACCTCTAACTAAAATCTGTAATCTCTTGCTCTCTACTGGCACCTTTCCATCACTATACAAGCACGCAGTGATTACTCCTATTCTAAACAACATTCCGACCCAAACTCTCTCTCAAATTACAGTCCCATATCTCAGCCCCCATGCCCCTCCAAGCTTCTAGAGAGACTTACATTTCCTCTGATGAAATAACTTCGGTGAAGAAACGCGTCAGGCAGGTTACTAGCACAGCTCATTCCACTCCTTGAATATGAATATAGATGTGGATCAACTTGTTACTAATTCCCACAACAACGGATACAAGTGCAGATACGTCTGTGTTTTCCGATGGTCTCTGACTTCACGCTGCCACAGAGCTGAAGGGTCCGTACAGGAGACTGAGTCGGTGAACCCTGTGTGAGGATCGTGAACATATTATCGGCATTTACCCCGGGGCTGTTAATGAACCAGCTATACACCCAGGAAAGTAACGGAATATATAATATTTCCTATTGCAATATTGATAATTATCAGAACTTTCCCGGTGCAGTCTTTATTATTATTTACCAACCTTTATTCCGATGTGTAGCGAGAGAATTGTCAACTATTTGACCATCAAACTGTTATGATTCCTAAGGAATAATACTTCCTCTATCTATGTATCATTTCTCCATTTGGTGCATTTTGGAATATCAGTATCGTATGAGGAACCATTACATCTAAACATCCATTAGGATTAATGGAAACATTCCCTTTTTTATTGGAAAGCATTTTATATTGGAAGGATTTTAGGTCTATGAACTATCGACATCCCTATTAATTTGAACAAGTGATTGGATCACGTTGTTTTCATGCTGCAGACTTAATATCTTACAATTCTATATTGTGCATGCAGTTTATAACGGAGGGGGATTTGCTATCAGTGCACTGATATTTTGTTATTTATATGATATGTTGTGTATTGGATTGTATATATTTAAATAAACCTATCTGTTTTATTCAAACGTGGACTCAATTACTAGGATTAATTCCAGGTCTCAGCGCTGTTCTAATATCTTTTTTGATTCTTTCTAGAGAGACTTGCCTACACTCGCCTCACACGCTTCCTTTCCGCAAACAACCTGTTGGATCTTCTTCGGTCTGGCTTTCGTTTTCAACACACCACAGAGACTGCGTTGACTAAGGTTGTCAATGATCTGATCACTGCTAAAACTAAATGCCATTACTCTCTCCTAATTCTCCTGGATCTCTCGGCTGCATTTGACACCGTTGACCACTCTCTTTTCATACAAATGCTGCAATCCCTAGGTCTTCAAGACACTGTTCTATCCTGGTTCTCATCCTACCTTTCTAATCGCTCTTTCACTGTTAATTTCTCTGGGACCACCTCTGTTCCGCTTCCTTTTATCAGTTGGAGTACCACAAGGCTCAGTGCTAGGTCCTCTGCTGTTCTCTATCTATAACGTTTCTCTTGGAACTCTAATAAGCTCCTTTGGATTTCAGTATCATCTCTATGTGGATGATACCCAAATTTATCTATCCTCTCCTGATCTCTCGACATCTGTGTTGTCCCGTGTAACTGACTGTCTTTCTGCCATTTCATCTTGGATGTCCTCTCGCCAACTAAAAACTTAATCTTTCTAAAATAGAGTTAATAATATTCCCACCCACCAACAAGAGCATACCTGACATTTCTATCTCTGTTGATAACATGACCATAAATCCCACCCCACAAGCTCCCTGCCTAGGTGTAATCCTCGACTCACACATATCCTTTGTTCCCCACATTGACTCTATATCTAAATCATGTTACATACATCTAAAAAACATTTCCAGAATTCGCACATATCTCACGCAAGACACTGCAAAAACCTTAATTCATGCATTTATCATCTCCCGCATTGACTATTGCAATTCCCTCCTTACTGGTCTTCCCCAAAACAGACTCAAACCCCTACAATCTATTTTGCATGCTGCGGCAAGATTGATTTTCCTTGCAAATCGTTATTGCTCTGTTGAATCACTCTGTATGTCTCTACACTGGTTGCCTGTTTTCTACCGAATCCAATATACAATACTTTTACTAACCTACAAGACCATCAACAAAGCTGCACTAACATACATCTCCTCTCTTGTCTCAAAATATCTCCCACCTCGGCAACTCCGTTCTGCACAAGATCTGCGTCTTTCATCCACCCTCATTACACCCTCCCATTCCCGGTTACAGGACTTTTTTTGGGCTGCACCCACTCTATGGAATTCTCTCCCTCGCACAATAAGGCTCCTCTGGTCTACAAACTTTCAAGCGTTCTCTGAAAACCCACCTCTTCAGACAAGATTATAATATTCCTCAACCACCCTCTTAAGCTTACTACATTACCCTATTACCACCCGTTACACAATTTCACACAAGACAACTACCCCCTGACCAACATTGTTATGTGACAGGATCATTTATCTTACGAGTCACTTTTACCTTTGCAGCCTGGCTGGGCCAAAATAGAAAATGTATACTTAGCCTTAGCCTCATATGTCAAACTCCCATTGCCCCATAGATTGTAAACTTGCGAGCAGGTCCTTCTCACCTCTTTGTCTGTTTTACCCAGTTTGTTTATTAGTTTACTATGTTTGTCCCCAATTGTAGAGCGCTACAGAATATGTTGGTGCTATATAAATAAATGATGATGATGATGATGCCTCAAAAACATAGTACAAGTCTAACGACTGTGACCTTGACACATATTGTACCTGCGTAAGAAATATGTCTGTCAAGCCTTTTTTTAATAGCAAATGCACATGGTGGGCTCAAAGTATACTTTCTAAATTTACAGGTCACTTTCGGTCCATTATCCACCCAGGAAAAGCCACACACATTTAACAGTGTAGTTGTAGTGTGATTTCTGTGTGCAAATAGTAAATTTACACTATTATGTACCATGTTTTTGGCTAGCAAACCATTTGAAGGCTAATATTTTAATTACATTTCGGCAGCTGGGTTGACTATAAGCAAAAATTAAAGAAGAAAATTGCAGACGGAAGGAGGTATGCTCAGTGAAACGGTGGGGGTCCACCTGAAGATCTGCGTCTAACACCAATAGAGGAGAGTGCAAGTGTCGCCATTTTCTTGTTGGGTTGGGCCGAGTTGGCTCGGTACTCTCCCACCTATCCGCATTCCAAAACGAGGCAAAAGGTCATTGGGACATCGTCGGATCTCGGGATTTTCAGAATGAATAGCCGCATCCACAGCGATCCAGCGCCATTTGAGAGAAGGACAGAGAAGGGTTAGGTTGCAGGAAGGAATAGAGCAGGAATAGAGCAGTAATAGAGCAGGAAGAGAGGAGTATAGAGGAGTAGAGAGGAGGCATTTTTCCTAATTTACACTACAAAGTGTTTGGGGTATGACATTTTCCCCTCTTCTAAAAAAACTATTTTCTGCCTGCTGAAATTGTAATATACCAGCACTATATATTTCTGAATTTGCACTACAAGTGTTTGTGGTGTGACATATTCCCCCCTTTTAAAACAACTATTTTCTGACTGCTGAAATTATAATATATCAGCACTATATATTTCTGAATTTGCACTACAAGTGTTTGGGGTGTCATATTCCCCGTCAAAAAAACTTGTATTTGCTGCGTTCTGAAATTGTAATATAGCACTGTATTTTTCTGAATTGGCACTACAAAGTGTTTGAGGTCTTAGTAAAATGGATTCACAGCAGTACACTGATGAGCAGGAGCAGCAAGCAGCTGCTGCCACGAGTCCTGATGGTAGTTATCCCTGTACGTCATCTGGTAAAGCCTATGATCCAAGAGGTATTAAAATCTTGAGGTCGGATCACTATGCTTTGGCAACTGTGCTTGATCCGAGGTTTAAGACCTACATCGATTCTATGGTTCCAAATGACAGAGATCTGAACAGTTGCAAGGAGCTATTGGTCAGCAAGTTGTTCCCTGAACTGGTCCTTGGCTTGACGACATCTCCTCCTTCAGTTTCTCAGGCAGCTGCTGCTCAAAATTGTACTTTTCAAAGAGAAGCAGGGATGACGCAGGTGGCAGACCACAACAGTTTGCATCTGGGCTGGATTGAAAATTTTACCAAAAAATGTGTGACCTCGGCCATAACTCCATCCAATCCTACTATTAACATGCAAAGGATCGTGGTGGATTATTTTCAAGAGTTAATTGATATGGAATGTCACGGGCAGTAGGAGTCCTTGCCCAGGATATCACCAGATGATGGACTTACCAGAGTAATATAGCTGGTATTATGGTTCTCTGGTAGCAGGGTGACAACGGAACAGGAGAAACAGCAGATGGTGAGAGAATGCTCAAGGAAAGTCTATGACTAGCAGCAACTGGTAATGAGTAGATGAATGTACACGAGGATCCAGATGGACAAGGAAACGTGAGGAGAGTCAGTGGTCTGCGTATAGCAAGTTGTACCACTGCTATAGTGAGGAGGAATGTCCAGGAGTAGCGAGGAGGTAGTGAGAGTCAGCGGTCTGCGTATAGCAAGTTGTACCGCTGTCTATAGTGAAGGAATGGAATCCAGGTGAAGGTAGGTAACGGGGAAGTCAGTGGTCTGCGTGTAGCAAGTTGTACCACTGCTATGTGAGAGGATACTTGAAACTGGTGTCACAGGGAACAGGAGTCAGTGGTCTGCGTGAGCAAGTTGTACCACTGCTATATATATGTGAGGAAGGGCACGAGGAGATGAATGTAAAGCAGAGTATACACGGGGCACACAGAACTTGATCCCACGATGATATCCACAATACAACAATAACTGACCAGCGCTGCTTGAAGTATACAAAGTCTCAATAGCAATCCAGGCAATAGAAAACAAAGTCAATGGTAACAATAGCTTCAGTGGATAGGAGGCTCCGGAGAAGAACACAACTCAGTCCAGATGGATATGCAATACAAAAGCAAAGTCAATGGAAAGTATGCATACCGCGGTTCAGGAGAGCAGGCTGTCAGAGCGACGTGCAGGGATACCTGAAGGCTGAAGGCCGGCAGGAGGAGAGACCACTGGAGGGTGGAAGCGGTAATCAGGTTGGTGCAGCGCACGGCAGGTAATCCAGAATCAAAGAAGCAATACTCAGGAAGCAGTAGTAAGTGAAACTGGAAACATGATGAACACGGGAGAGTTGAGGCGGTCTGGTATCCAGTAGTAGTGGTAACGGAGGCAGCGGAGAGCTGACACGATAAACACAGGAGAGTTGAGACAATCAGGAACACTGAAGTAGTAACGGAGGCAGCGGATAGGAATCAGCTGAGTGCAGGCACGATGAACACAGGAGAGTTGAAGTGAGCAGGAACTCTGTAGTAGTAACGGAGGCAGCGGATAGGAATCAGCTGAGTGCAGGCACAATGAACACAGGAGAGTTGAAGTGAGCAGGAACTCTGTAGTAGTAACGGAGGCAGCGGATAGGAATCAGCTGAGTGCAGGCACAATGAACACAGGAGAGTTGAAGTGGTCTGGCAACCACAATCGCAGTAAACAGGTATCAGCAGAAGCTGAATACACGAGGAACACAGGAACACCTTCAGAGGCTCATGGGGAATGAGACTCCAAGATCAGGCAACCAGGTAATGATCACAGGTGGTTTAAATAGGGAGGGTTGCCTGATCATCCAATCAATTAAAAGCAACAGGTATTGAAGGCTTGATAAGGGCTGCACATGCGCAGACCCTCGGGATGGCGGACGGCCATGGTTCCTGAACACACGGGAAATGGCACTTACAGTCCGGTGAGTGACATGGAAATGTCAGACAGTCCCTTTCCAAACTGGGAGGAAAAACAAGCTATTTGGAAACCCATGTACAAACTTGCTTTGCAATACCTAAGCTGCTTAGCCTCCAGTGTGTACTCAGAAAGACTATTCAGCACAACCGGGAACCTTGTCAGTGATCGACATAAGAGGTTTTTTCCTAAAAATGTGGAAAAGATGATGTTCATCAAAATAAACTACATCTTCCACGAGGAAGGCCTTTACCGACAAATACATCCAAGTACTGACACTTCTCTAACGGCGGATTCCAGCGGAGTTGAATTAATAGTCTGTGATGATGATGTACACACTGATGAGGGTGAGGATGATGCTGAAGATGATGATGACAACATCTTTCTGAAACTTTCACTATAAGTGTAGGGTGTAATCTATCCCCAAAGAGAAAAGGGGCTTGGGGCATTTCTATTTATCGTACAATCTTTGCAGGCTGCTTTTTTTTTTAATTTCACTATTAGTGTATGGGAATAATATACACCCAAACACAAAAGCTGCTTAGGGCAATTCTATTTATCGTACAGACTTTGCAGTGCAGGCTGCTTTTTTTTCACTTTCACTATAAGTGTAGGGTGTAATCTACCCCCAAAGAGATAAGGAGCTTGGGGCATTTCTACTTATCATACAGTCTTTGCAGGCTGCTTTTTTTTCAATTTTACTATACGTGTAGGGTGTAATATACAGTTAGGCTCCCAACTGGCTTTGTACTTTGAATTTCAATAGCTCTTTTTAGTGCATTGTCTGGCACCCTGGATTGGTGTGGGGGGGGAGGGGTCAGCGCTCGTTGACATTTATCAGCTGTAGAATTAAGGATGGCCTAGCAGGGATTAAACTGTATTTTTCCTAACTTGCACTAATAAGGTTTGGGTGTAATATACAACCAAACACAAATGCTGCTTTGGGCATTTTGTCACGACTCCGAGTGGTTTTATAGATCCCTTACCTCTGCCATATAGGACTTGCCCAGGAGTACGGAGTCTAACGGATAGGAGGTATTCAACAGGGATCCCCGCAAGGGGATATGGACTCCGCTGCTCCTATTACGCAGGTCGCGGTCTCCCAGGCAAGGACTGACAGAGGATAGTGGAGGCAATACACAATCATACGGTGGATGAGGAGACACAGAGTAACGAGTTCAGGATTCACAAGCTTCAGCAATAGTAGTAATAAAACACTGGAGATGGTAGCAATGCTGTAAAGTAGTATATTGATTGATGGTACAATGGAAATGGAAGAATATATATATATATATATATATATATATATATATATATATATATATATATATATATATATAACGGCAGATATTAAATACACAGCAATTAGGACACAGGCAGGATGCAATTGACGTTATGCCACTTCATAATTGGTAACTCTTGACAACTGCATGGGATGAGTAAACAATAGTTCAAACATAGGATGACAAATAGAGAATGTGTGGTACCCCAAAGCCCTGTTGAACAGCACAGAGGAGTGCATAAACGCTTTTAAAATGCAGGGCTACAAGGGGTTAATTGTGCTCCTGAAAACTTGTGCCCAGGAGTGATTGACAGGAGGAGGATGAAGGCCCTGATTGGCTGGGGGAGTAACAGGAAGAGGTTGTGCAGGAAGGAGGAGAGAGAGCAGCATGGTAGAAGGAACAAGGGGGAGGATGTGCAGCCGAGCAGAGAGAAGATAAGCTTCTGCCAGAACTGTGACATTGCCAGCAAAGCGGACGGAGAACAGCTGGGGACACGCAGCGGGGCGCCAAAGACAATCTCCACTAACTGCAGAACCGTCTCCAGGTAAAACATTAGCCTGCAGTGTATTGCACACACCCCAGTGTCAGAGGGAAGAGTGATGAGAGACATTTGTCCACAGCCCCTGCAATAAATGAATTGCATTTACGTATAATAAATATACCTATATCCCACAACCGTCACTGCCATTAAATAACTCATTTTCACATTTAATACGTAGACCTCATGTTTCTTATACTCAGCCCCACATTCAATTAATAGCCCCTAAACCGCCCCATCTTAAATTAATAGTCCCCACTATAAAATGAAATTGCCCCACCTTCACCCTACACAATAGAACCCATTATTTAGCCACCACCTACCACAAACACATTATATTTCCACAAGCCTGCTGTGCCATCACACACACATTACTGTGCCCTTTAATCACCATGCTGTGCCTCCTTATGATCACACTGCACCCTCCATACTGCTTTTGCCCCTCCCTTCTCCTGGCCCCCCTTCATCACCCTGTGCCAGTCTGCTTTTGCTCCCCCTTCTCCTGCCCCCGTTCACACTCTGCCACAGGGCCGGATTTCCCGCTAGGCACCCTAGGCGACTGCCTAGGGCCCAGCGGTACCTAGAGGGCCCTGTCAGAGCCGACGGTGAGCGGGGCAGGCAAGGCAGAGGGGCGCTCCCCTCCGCCTGCCATCCCCCTCTGTCCGCCGGCATAATGCCGAAAAGAAAGAAGTGAAAAAAAAAAAAAAGAAGCTGACCGCTCGTCGGGAGTCTCCTCTCCTCTCTTACTGAAAATGATGTCGGGCGTGATGACGTCACTCCCGACGTGATTTTCAGTAAGAAGTGGCGAGGAGCACTGACTGAGCAGAAAGGAGGAGTAGCGGCAGTGCGCCATCGAACAAGCAGAATAGAAGGTAAGTTAACTAAAGGAGGGGCAATGTCAGAGGTATTAAGGGAGTATATGAGGGGCATGATGGCAATAATATGTATATGGGGGGCATGATGGCAATAATATGTATATGGGGGGCATGATGGCAATAATATGTATATGGGGGGCATGATGGCAATGATATGTATATGGGGGGCATGATGGCAATAATATGTATATGGGGGCATGATGGCAATAATATGTATATGGGGGCATGATGGCAATAATATGTATATGGGGGCATGATGGCAATAATATGTATATGGGGGGCATGATGGCAATAATAATAAGTAGCAGAGGGGCATGAGGGGGCATGATGGCAATAATAAGTATCAGAGGGGCATGAGGGGGCATAATGGCAAAAATATGTAGCAGAGGGGCATGATGACACAAATTTGGAAATAAACAAGGGGAGCAAAAATATGGAGGGCACAGTGTGATGATGAAGGGAGTACAGTGTACTAAAGGGGAAGTGTGAAGGAGGAGCAAAAGTGATCAAAGTGGTGAAGTAGGGGACATTTTTTTCTTCTGTACTTCAACTTATTTGGCCAAATACATTTTTTGTAGGAGGGAGCTGTGAGAGCTTACACAGGCCCAGTGTGCTTGGACTAGGCGTGCAGGGACTGAAGTGACATCATACAGAGGATCAAGGTACAGTGCGCAGAGTTGGACCAATAATATCAACTGTCTGGGACTGAAATAACCTTTCTTTTCATCAGCAAACGTGAGTAATGAAAAGTAATCATTTTAACAGATTATTGAAAAAACTCCTATCATTTAAATGTAATTAATTAAAGCTATGTATAACATTATTTGTGCTCTGTTTTTTGTAAGGATTCAATTAAAAGTTAATATTTATTGGTATATCATTGTCTGCACTATCTTCTCTAGTAGGTATTAACAGTTAATATAATCCATGCTTTAAAAAAAAAATAAAAAAATGCATTCCTATGGATTGTTTCACTGGAGGGGGCAAACCAGTATCTTGCCTAGGGCCCTATGAGGTCTAAATCCGGCTCTGCTCTGCCATGCTGTATTGGCCACCCTTCACACTCTGCCATGCTGCTTTGGCCCCCCTTCACTCTCTGCCATGCTGCTTTGGCCCCACTTCACTCTCTGCCATGCTGCTTTGGCCCCCCTTCACACTCTGCCATACTGCTTTGGGCCTCATTGACACTCTGCCATGCTGTCTGTGCTCCCCCTTCACAATCTGCCATGCTGTCTGTGCTCCTTCTTCACACTCTGCCATGCTGTCTGTGCTCTCCCTTCACTCTCTGCCATGCTGTCTGTGCTCCCCCTTCACTCTCTGCCATGCTGTCTGTGCTCCCCCTTCACACTCTGCCATGCTGTGCTCGCCCTTCACACTCTGCCATGCTGTCTGTGCACCCCCTTCACACTCTGCCATGCTGTCTGTGCTCCCCCTTCACTCTCTGCCATGCTGCCTTTACTCATTTCTTTTAGTGTTAACTCAGAAGAAAAATCCAGTCCCTCTTCTCATAATATGCACAAGTTCATGGTCGCAGGGGAATTCACATCTGTATGACCGATCATCTGCATGCATCTGGCCTCTTGCAGGAATCATGCATTTAGGTTCACTGGTGCATAAGTGGCTGCCCAGAAACACTTTGAAGTTGGTCTGTCCCGATCTCTGGCCTGTGTACTTACTGTTGAACCTGATGTTTCTATCATGACATCTGGCCTGGGTATATATTGTTGACCCTGAGCTTCCTATCCTGACAAGGATAGTACTGATATATTTTCTTGGCTCTCCTTCCACTCTCCTCATCACATATCCAGGTTTCATTTTCAGTTGTCCTTGTGTTTCAGGTAAATGTAAGGGAAGGCTCTCTCCTAACATCTATAGTTACCATTTATGCGACAGCATCTTTCAGATATTATGGAGAGTGGGAAGGCATATATCTCCCTTGGTGGAACTGGAACTACAGTGCAATACTTGCAAGGATAGTATCTTCAGATGCAATCCCAGCTCTAAGCTCTCAGCACTGCTAGTCCTGTTCCCTTCTCTGCGATTTGTGGTCTTGGCTGAATGTGAATCACAATCTGCTGCATAAACTGTTTCTTGTCTTCCTACCACTAAATCTAAAATATCTCTCCCTGAACGTTCTCAAAAGACTACAAAAAACATATTTTTATATTTTATATCACAGGTGTCATCAAGTCTTCTATTTGCATCCTGAAAAAAGATGTTGAATAAAGAAGCCAAGCAGGAGGTACCATATCTCTGTTCTAGGAAGAGTGCCAGTTTTGGGGTCATCAACTTCCTGAACAACAGTCCACTCCTTTCTGATGCTAACACATTTTTCTCAACTACGGCCATTCTCTATGATGATTCCATACACACTGTAACCACTGAATTTGCCTTACTAGCCCTTCAAACAGTTATTATCCTTTATTATTATTATCCTTTATTTGTTAGGCGCCACAAGAGTTCTGCAGCGCCGTACAATGCACAAACAGTAGACAGTACAGGGTATTAAATTACTGAACAGTAAACAAAAAATACTGACACTTCAGGAGCTCCAAGCAGGCTAATGCGGTAGAGATGGAGCAGAAGAGCTGGTAAGGACACAAGAGGGAGGAGGGCCCTGCTCAACGAGCTTACATCCTAAGGGAGGGTGAACAAAACACAAGTACAGAGGGAGTGAGTTGGCGTATAAAGGAGGGGAGGCGAGGTTAGGTGGAAGGTGGGTAGGCTTTGAGGAACAGGTGGGTTTTTAGTGCCCGTTTGAAGGAGCTAAGAGTGGGAGAGAGACGGATGGAGCGAGGCAGGTCATTCCAGTGAAGGGGGGCAGCGCGGGAGAAGTCTTGGATTCTGGAGTGGGAAGAGGTAATCAGAGTGGAGGAGAGGTGACGGTCATTGGCCGAACGCAGAGAGCGGGCAGGAGTGTGAATGGAGAGGAGATCAGTGATATAGGGGGCAGTGGCCTTGTACGTTGTGGTCAGGAGTTTGAAAAGGATTCTGTAGGGTATGGGGAGCCAGTGTAGGGCAAGGCAGAGGGGGGGGATGCGGAGGAGGAGTGGCGAGATAGGAAGATGAGTCTAGCAGCCGCGTTAAGAATAGAGCGGAGGGGGGCGAGATGGGAGATGGGAGAGGGGGAGGCCGGAGAGGAGGAGGTTGCAGTAGTCCAGGCGGGAGATAATGAGTGCATGGATGATAGTTTTGGTGGCATCCTAAGAGAGGAAAGGTCGGATGCGGGCAATGTTGCGAAGTTGAAAGCGACAGGCTGAGGCAAGGGATTAAATGTGGGGGGTGAAGGAGAGAGAAGAGTCGAAGGTAACGCCTAGGCAGCGAAGTTGGGTGACAGAAGAGATGGAGGTGTTATTAACAGTGATAGAGAGGTCGTGGTGGGAGGGGAGCCTGGGGGGAGGAAAGACAATGAGCTCCGTTTTGTAAATGTTGATCTTGAGAAATCGCGAGGACATCCAGGAGGAGAGCAGAGAGGCAGTCGGATACACGAGAGAGAAGGGAGGGGGAGAGGTCAGGCGAGGAGATGTAGAGTTGAATGTCGTCAGCGTAGAGGTGATACTGAAGACCGAAGGAGGCGATGAGAGCGCCAAGGGAGGAGGTATAGAGTGAAAAGAGTAGAGGGCCAAGAACAGAGCCTTGAGGGACTCCAACAGGGAGAGGGGAGGGGGTTGAGAAAGAGGCAGAGGTGGATACCGAGAAGGAGCGGTTAGCGAGGTAAGAGGTGAACCAGGTGAGGACAGAACCCGACAGGCCAAGAGAGAGAAGAGTTTGTAGCAGGAGGGGGTGATCAACGGTATCAAAGGCCGCAGAGGGTTCGAGTAGGAATAGTAGGGAGAAGTGACCCTTGGATTTGGCTAGTAGGAGGTCATTGGTAACTTTGGCCAGGGCAGTTTCAGTGGAGTGGAGGGGTCGGAAGCCTGATTGGAGGAAGGAGAAGTCCGAGAGGTGTCTGGTGAGGCGGTTGTAGACAATCCTCTCAAGTAAATTGGAAGCATAGGGGAGAAGAGAGATAGGGCGATAGTTAGCAGGAGAGGTAGGGTCAAGATTAGATTTCTTGAGGATGGGAGAGATAAGAGCGTGTTTAAAAGAAGAGGGGACCATGCCAGAGGAGAGTGAGAGGTTGAAGAGGTGAGCGAGGTAAGAGCAGGCCGTGGAGGAGAGAGAGCGAAGGAGGCGAAAGGGGATAGGATCGAGAGGGGAGGTGGAGGGTGGAGAGGATAGAATAAGTGAGCGAACTTCATCACCCGAGGTGAGGCAAAAGGAGCACCAGAGTTGGTTGGTGGGGGGAGGTGAAGGGAAAAGGGGGGAAAGAGAGGGAAGGGTGGAGGAGATGTTAAGTCTGATGGCCTCAATTTTGGAAGAGAAAAAGGTGGCGAAGTCAGAGGCGGAAAGGGAAGGTGGGATGGGAGGGGGGGTGGAGAGAAGAGGGAGTTGAAGGTGGCAAAGAGGCGGCGGGGATTGGAGGACTGAGAAGAAATGAGGGACTTAAAGAAGGATTGTTTGGCAAGGGAGAGGGTGGAGCAGAATGAGGTGAGGATAAATTTAAAGTGAAGGAAGTCAGCCAGGGAACGAGATTTTCTCCAGAGGCATTCTGCAGTGCGAGAGCATTTTTGGAGGAAGCGGGTGAAGTTGGAGTGCCAGGGTTGGGGAATGAGGCGGCATTGGGGGATGGAGGAGGCCGGGGCAACAGCATCAAGGGCAGTAGTGAGGGAGAGGTTGTAGAGAGAGGACGCCTGGTCAGTGCAGGCCAAGGAGGGAATAGGTGAGAGGAGAGTTTCGAGAGAGGAGGAGAAAGCTGTAGTGTCAATAGCATCAAGGTTGCGCCTAGTGAGGGTAGATTTAGGTAGGAGCCTGGGAGGAAGACAGAGTAAAGGAGAGGAGATGGTGGTCAGTGAGTGGGAAGGGAGAGATAGAGAAGTCGGAGAGGTCGCAGTGATGAGAGAAGACGAGGTCTAAGGCGTGGCCAAGACTGTGAGTGGGAGAAGAGGTCCACTGGGTGAGGCCAAGTGAGGTGGAAAGGGTGAGAAGTTTAGTGGTGGCGGGGTCAGGGCAGTTGTCAATGGGGATGTTAAAGTCGCCAAGTATGATGGAGGGAAGGTCAGAGGAAAGGTAGTGAGGGAGCCAGGCAGCGAAGTTGTCAAGGAAGAGGGAGGTAGGGCCAGGGGGACGGTAGATGACAGAGACACAGAGGTGGATGGTGGAGAAGAGATGGATAGAGTGAACTTCAAAGGAGGAGAAAGAGAGGGAAGGTATAGTGGGAATGACCCGAAAGGTGCAGCTAGGGGATAGGAGGAGGCCCACTCCGCCTCCTTGGCGTCCATCAGGTCTGGTGGAGTGGGTGAAGGAGAGACCCCCGTAGGAGAGAGCAGCAGGAGAGACGGTGTCAGAAGAGGAAAGCCAGGTTTCAGTGATGGCGAGGAGGTTAAGAGAGTTGGAGATGAAGAGGTCGTGGATGGAGGGGAGTTTGTTACAGATGGACCTGGAGTTCCAGAGGGCACATGAGAAGGGGAGGGAGGGAAGAGGGGAGATTTGGATAAGATTGTCATGGTTGATGGAGCGAGGCGGAGGGTGTGAGATGGGGCAGTGAGAGTTGGCGCCAAGAGGGTGGCGAAGGGAGAGGATGGGTATGGGAGCCGAGCGGGGCGGCATGGTGAGAGACAGGGAAACGGGAGCAACACAGGTAAAAAGGAGAGGAAAGGGTGTGGCAATTACAAAGAAGCGAGGATAAAACAGTAGATGGGGGACAATAAAAGCAAGTGACCAATTAAACCATCAGGTACATCAATAGTGAGTGTAGCGCAGGACACAACAGAAAGGATAACCAGAGAGTGAAGTGGTAAGAGGAGAGCAAAAACAGTCAGTAAAGCTAGATATAGTGCAATACAATACATTCAACGTAGATTTCAATCAGGAGAAGGCAGAGTGATCACGGCAGCAGGATGTCCAGGAAGGGTGTCCACGTGAGCAGGACTGGGAAGCAAGTCCATAGGAGCTGAGGAGGCCGGTGGTGGGTAGATGGACGAATCCCAGGTGTGCGCCGGGCAGTAACAGAGACCAAATGCAGGGAGAGAGACGTGGAGGACCGTCGGACCGGAGGAGCAGGAGACCGGACCAGGAGACCAAATGCAGGGAGAAAAACATGGAGGACCGGAGGAGCAGGAGGCTGGAGCAGGAGACCGGACGAGGAGACCAAATGCAGGGGGGGAAAACGTGGAGGACCGTCAGACCGGAGACCAGACGACAAGATAAGGATGGAACAGGAGGCGACAGGCCGGAGACTCGGCTATGTGCAGCGTGCAGGAGACACAGGCAGGCAGCGGCGATGTAACTGGAACCAGTCGGGCAGCAGCAAGGCATCCAGAGCAGGGACAGCTGGAGGCGGCAGGACCAGAGAGCGCAGATCGCAGGAGGACCAGAACGGAGACCAGCAGAAGGTAGGCCGAGACCGCGGCCTATAGTAGGTGGAAGTAGCGGCGGCCGGAAGTCACACTCCAACGGAAGTCAGGACGGGAAGACCCGGGTTGAGGCAGCGACACTCTCATCAGGCACATTTCGGCGGAGGACCAGAGTGGAGGAGGTTCACGCAGATGTTGGATGGCCCTCAGAGTAATTGGAGACCAGCTCGATGGAAGGCCGAAGCCGGGCCAGCAGTGGATGGAAGAGGCGGCGGCGGCGGCAGCCGGGAGTCACGAGAGGATAAAGTAATGGATGGCGTCAAGCGAGGTCAGTGAAGAGGCAGCGTGAGGAGGCATCCCAGGTAAGAGATTCGGGCCAGATGGGTGATCCCAGCAGGGCTCCAGCGGGAGCGCTCAGCAGACACGTCTGCACACCTCCGAAGTGCCTTTGTAACAGTTTCGCTGTTCTGTGAAAGACTATGGGATATATTGTCAGTTCCGACAAATTGCTGATTCTCTGTGATTTGTGATCATTTTCTTAAAATGGCAATTTTATTAAAAACAAAACCCCGATGGGTGTTGCTTTTAATAAAATTGTAATTTTAAAAAATGATGGCAAATGGTTTGCTGGAACCACAGCTAAAAAATACACCCCCATGTCTCTAAATTCTGAACTCTTCTGAACCAATGCAAATTAGATTTATTTGTCCCTCTCTGATTCAGGAACACTGAGATTAAAATTTTGCCTCTACTGTGGAGAGTGTGGATACCTGCTCTAAGTTATTGCGAGTGAGAACTCAGAAATTCTCTATTCTTCAGCCCCACAGAAATTAAATTAAATTAATTAAAGAACTTTTAAAAGTGTTTTTTCCTCCCTGAAGTACTATTGTGGAACTACATGTCCCAGCTAGCCCTGGCTGCTGGAACATACGCATAAGGTTACTACGGAACCTTACACCTAATAGAATCAGCCCTTTTGGGAGTTTTTACAGATATCTCCGCTCATTTTCCGTCATGTCCCATAAAGGTGTACAGAGATGATGTTTAGTGGCAACATGTGCTGCTTTGAATCTTCCCCTATGGGGGAGATTCAATTCAGCATGATGTGTCTTTTGAATGTCCACAGACACATTGGGGGGAAATTAAATTCCCCCCGAAGTACCGCCGCGCTAAAACTATTACGGTTATTAAAGTAATAGCATACTTACCAACTTTTTTAAGTTGGTGTCTGGGAGACTCTCTGTAGCAGGTGGGCATGCGGGGGGCGGGGCGCCGAAATCGCGTCATAGGGCTAAATGCCGCGATTCACCGGTTATCGTGGCGTTTGGGATCTAATTCTGCCCACTTTACTAGGAAGTGGGGCACTTCCTAGTGAAGTGGGCAGAATTCGGGAGATTGTCACACTCGCCCGGGAGTCCGGGAGACTCTCGCAAAATGCGGGAGTCTCCCGGACATTCCGGGAGAGTTGGCAAGTATGAGTAATAGTGCGCGTAGTAACCGTTATTACGGAAGTTCTAACACCGGCTTTTGGCTCGCAGCTCAGAGGCCGGGTTAATATTACCTTAATAACGGTAATATCTATAACGTGGCGGTATGTGCCGATTTTATGGCCGTAAATTCCTACCGTAATGGCTGGCAATGTGTGCAGCCAGACATCGCAGTGATGCATGTGCACCACATCACCAGTAATTGATTCTCCCATGTTTTGTTTCTGCATATTTTGTTTGCCAAGTGGGGTATGGCAGATTACCACTTACACTACAACATGTGTAGCTCATAGCTATACTATTATTAATAGTAATAGCCCTGAAACTAAGCGACAGTAGCTAAAACCAAGAAATGCAATAAAGCACATTTTCTAAATTGAAAGTCACTGACTGTAGAAGTGCTCTGCAAATTTAGCGCTGATGCAACAGGATTATTATGTTTTTCTAACATTGTCTGTTACCTAGCTGTTTTTATACGTATAGAAAATATCTTGAAACAATGAGGTTGCATGTTTACTGTAATATTTTTTATGACTGTTAATAAAGCACATTGAAAAAAACTACTGCCTCACTATTCATCATCTATACGCATGTGCCAACACTCCCTAGTAACGCGGTACGTAAAGCACGACTCTCCTTTCATATACCATATTGACGGTTGCGAGCGCGCTCCCGACTCTCCTGCGTCTTTCCCTGATGTTTATCATCGTGTGTGCATGTGAACGCGCACGTCTTCCCTGGTTCCGTTTGGCGTCTATGTGCGCGCTCCCGTCGCTGCCCCCTCCTCGGTGCGCGCTCCCTGCTCTGGGGGTGAAGTCGAGATTGAATGAGGAGTTGGAGAGAAACAGCGACACAGCGGCGCGGCGGCCTCCTCCTCTGATACACACCGGGCGTATCGGCATAGAGTGTGCTAGGCGCAGAGCCCGGCAGTAGGGGAGGAGGGTGTGACGGGAGGAGGGGGGTAGCGCTGTGAGTCTGCCGTATTGTGTGTGTCCCCGGGGTGCTCGGGAAGGTGCTGGACATGGAGGACAAGACGTTCACGAAAGAGCTGGACCAATGGATCGAGCAGCTCAACGATTGCAAACAACTAAACGAGAACCAAGTGCGCACCCTCTGCGAGAAGGTGAATCGTATGCTTGATATCTACATTGACTGATTTATATATATATATATATATATATATATATAATTTCACACACAAACGTTGCAGGGGCCTGGGCAAGTACAGTAAAGGGAATATTCCATGCAATATATATTCTCACATGTCATTCACTGATTGTAGGTTGATTGGTGTTGGATATACATACTACGTTTAAAATACTGCAACATCATGTGCAGGTCAGGTGAAGTGGATGGATGTGTGATTTTAATTAACAAATGTATTTTTTTTTTAATGTTTTATGTTACATTTTGTTCTGTGTGATGTGAATTGTTAGATTATCATTTTATTATGTTTGAATGATGGCATTTATTTTGCCCACATTCATAGGTGCAATATAAAGCAGAACAGTTCCCTAATACACTGTGACAGAGTTAATTACCATATTTTATTTTGTTACACCTGTTTATTGCTGTTCAAGGATATGTAGCAATATGACATTTTTAACATACCATAACAGTATACAATTTTGTCAGCTTCATGATAGGTACAGTGTGTTCATTTTATTATTGCTGCAATCTCTGTAATTGTCTGTTGTAGTTTATTGAGTATCACTGATTGTGTGTACCAACAAACATGAAAGAAAGTTCAATAACTTTTTTTTTTTTATAACAGTAAAGCACATATGGGTTCTTATAATCTATGGGATGTGACCCAATTCATGGATTAACTTGATCATTTTTTGCTAACTGGTTGTGTACTATTAACTGATAAAATGATTTTAATGTTTTGTGCAGGTTCTAATTTTTTTTATTAATACACTTAATTTGACAACCGTAAATATTAATTAAAAATTTAGCAATGAGTTGAAATTCTGACTCAGATATACTTTTATTTGCGAAAAAAACAGATAAAGTACTGCCAGTATGCCATTGTTCTGGCATCCCTAGTGCTAATGAACCATTATTTTAGACCCCACAAGGGGTTGCCTTAAAAATAAAATCAAAGTTAAGAAACTGACCTGCACCAGTGATGCTCAGCTGGTTCTTGACCCCCAGGTTTAGCAAATCTGAACCCAAGAAGTTTTCTCAAACCCCACTTTGCGTCCCAAGCTACAGGATGTTCACCTTTAACTGTAATTTGTAGAATTACTAGTTTGTGTATGTCACTTCTGCAGCTTTATCCAGAATAGTGAAGAATTCTAAAAGCACCAGTGTGATGGTAGCATTGACTGGTGCATAGCAATATATATATATAAAGCAATTTGTTCTAAGAGTATAACCCAAAAAGTTTGTGAAATGTTTGAAATCATTCTCCCATCCCTGTACCTGAATTGTGCGAGAAAGTCCCTTTATATTGTCCCACAAATAAGAATGGACAAATGCATATTTTGTTTGCCAAGTAGGGTATGGAAGATTGCCACCTACACTTCAACATGTGTAGCTCATGGCTCTAAGAGAACCATTGCGAGGCTTGTGACATCAAAAAAGGTCAGCCACTTTGTTAGTAGCAATGCTGACTGGCTTTCTACTGACAAAAATGAACCCTAGTTTGTTTGTGTGGTAGGGAATTTAGAGTGTAAGCTCCAATTGAGCAGGGACTGATGGGAATGATTCAGTATTCTCTGTAAAAATACTATGTTTTACGATAGCACTGTAATTGATTAGAAAAAATAATTCTTGGTTTAGGAGAGTCTATTGTCTGCAGTTTGATTACTTACATATTTTCCATTCTTAGCTATTTAACATTTTGTTATTTACTTTCTTAAAGCTGAATTACCACCTAGGAAAATATAATATTTGGGGTGATTGTATGCTGGGTATAGTTGGGTATGATACCTAGATTACCTGTCAACATAGATCAGCCCATCCCTAAACATTGTTCGTGTGAATCATAAATTTTGTTTGGAAATTGTCGGCTTCTAAATTCTTGGAATATTTGCCCAGACCCACCTCCGTTCCTTTGCAAACCTACACTATTTAGGGGCCTATTTATCATACATAAAATCTCTGGTAATGAGGTTTTCGGGGATTTACAGTAAAAATTGGATTTATGAATCACTGCATCGCTGCTTTGCATCTCTTTTCATTTTACTGAGCCGTCCCCATAACAGTGTATGGTGAGTGCTCACTAACGCTATTTAACAATAGCCGAATATTTTTCAAGTTAATGTATGCCAGCTGAAGCTGGCGTACATTAATATAATTGAAAACTTTCACTGCTGACAGCTCTGCTCCGAAGAGCAGAGCTGCACAGCGCATGTGTGATGGGATCATGTGATCCCTCCCCGTCACATGATTGTCGTCGTCGATCAATGGTGTTTGCACTGCAGCAGCTAAAGATAAGAGGTTATCAGTGCTCATGCCAGATATTTTCGGTCGGCACATGCGCACTATGAATTTCAACAAGACGCTGTGAAGACACTTCAGTTTGGTTCGCACAGTGCAGAGGCTGATAAAAGGTAAGTGATAAACTTCACAGGGCCAGCCGTTTAATGTGACTGCTATCCCTGTTGAAGTTTTTTGATAATTATGAAAGTTAGTTCAATCCTTACCAATACAAGAAGGATTGAAAACTAGCTTTCATATTTTGCGGTGTGTCTTAAATATGCCCCTTAGTATGAATCTCAAGGTCAACGATTGTAAAGTGTCTAGTGGATAGGAAACTGGTACAGTTGGCAGTTTACTGAAGCTAGATACGTACTACAGATTTTTCATCCAATGATGATGCCAATCACAAGATAAACGACCATTTGGTAAGATGTCGCTTTAGTATGTACGCTCCCATGATCATGTTTAAACGTACCAAAGCACATCGTATCGTTTGTCATGAACGCCCAGCCTGTCTCGGATACAGCAATCTGTACAGCTGGCCGTGACTGGCGTCACCTTAGTTACTTAGCAATGAATACACCTTTTCCACCACCACAGAGGATTTATTATGTTGTCCTTATGTTCACCAAAACCACTTATTAATGTTTCACACTTAAATCACATGATTTAAATAGCATGAGCCTCCCTGGGCTTCGTAAGTTCACAGAGAATATGCTAGTTTAAATTTATTTTAATCCGAAAAATGTTTCCAAGGCTTAGTTACAAAATGTCACTACTAGTTAAGACTTGGTGTGTATGTGTGTGTGTGTGAACACAATTAACAAATATGGGACATTTCAGTCTTGATAGAACCCCTCATGAAAATGCACAATGTAATGTCTAAAGCAGAAGATTTTAAACCCTTCTTGCAGGCTCTTCACCCCCACCTTGGTTATTACATTTTCAATTAAGTAAGATTGATTCCCAAAATGACACAAAGCTTTCCTAAGTAAATAATCTGTCATTACAATATGTTTGGGCACCTCAGGGAATCTCTCATCTCTGCTCTGCTGAGTGGCTATATGGTTTACAACATTGGGGCTTCAAATTCCTCCGAGATCCTTATCTATCCCGTGCCTGGCTGGTTTCAAAATACATTGACGCTTGCATAGGTTCAGACTCATGTCACCTAGCAAAGCACACATTGAGATTACATTACAAGGTTACATACAATATACATTGTGATACCTGAATATTAAGGGAAAATAACAATAATACATAATCGTCACAGTTTGATTTGATAAATTTACTAAAAATCACGATCGGCAATGGGACCATGTTGGGCAAATGTGGAAGTACATATGCACTCGTGACCAGCAGTGTAGGCAGATCTCTGTAGAGTATGCAGTCATGATCTTTTCAGCAGATGGTTATGAGTGATGAAGAGCACAGATCTGAAGGTCAATTGTTTAAGTGTGTACATATCTGTATGCTGATTGCTACTTTGGTAAATCGTTACAGAAATCACATTTGCACTAATTTTTTGTGGTGTGTACCCAGCTTAAGGCTTTGGCTGGGCAAATCTCAGGAATCGGCTAGCTGATGCATCTAAAACAATTACTGCTGGGGCCTAACTTTTGTGAGTCATTCCTACTATTAATGTTAATATATGCACATCTTGGCTAGTTCTTTGATGTCTCTTTTGGGAAAATGGGTAAAAATACATAAAAACTAATGCGTCTTTTAGTGATTTATTTTTAACACTTTTTCCATGTGATTTTACCAATATTACTATGGTATTGCACATAATGGCACATGATAAAAAGGTTGTGCTGCATTCTGAAAACTTTAAATGCACTGTCGCAATTTAAGAATTCAGTGATGGGAATGGCGCAATTGACTCCTGATCTGTTTTTAATGTGCTTTTCATGTGTTACCATATAAAAAGGCTATAGGTGTGAACGAACCTGAAAAATCCTGCGTTGTATTGAAGAAATACAAAGTCTACGCACACAGGTAGAGTGCAGAAAGCTCCCTCAGGACTGCAGGGAAGTACATGTCCTGAGGGAGTTTTCTTCATTCTTTGTGTACAGCTTTTCCATTTCTTGTATATAGTTTCTGAGGATTGGTGGAGGCAGAGATAAAGCTAACATATGTACAGGCATCGCTGGCGCCTTGCAATGCCCTTGGCACATCTAATGATCACAACACAATATGCAGGTGAATAAAGGAAGATCATCCTGAAAAATAAGGTTTGAGAAGTGAGGAGAGTAACATGTACAACGATCTGTCACAAAATTGAAACAACTGACAAGCAAAGTGAATAATATTGATTATCCTGCTACAATGGCACCTGTCAAGGGGTGGGATATATTGGGCAGCAGGTGGGATATATAAGTCAGTTATTCAAGTTGATGTGTTGGAAGCAGGAAAAATGGGCAAGTGTAAGAATCTGAGCAACATTCACAAGGGCGAAATTGTGATTACCAGACGACTTTGTCGCTGTATCTCCAAAACAGCAGATCTTGTGGGGGTGTTCCTGATATGCAGTGGTTGGTTAGTTATAACCGAAAATGGTCCATGGAAGGAGAACCGGCAACAGGGTTATGCACTACTAAGGCTCATTGGGGAGCAAAGGCTAGCCTGCCTGATCCAAACTTGCAGAAAAACTACGGTTGCTGAAAAAGTTAATGCGGTTTGTGATAGAAAGGTGTTGGAACATACAGTTCATTGCAGCTTGCTGCATAGCTGCAGAACAGTCAGTGCCCATGTTGACCCCTGTCCACCACTGAAAGCAAGTACAATGGGCATGTAGCGGCCAGAACTGGACCATGGTGCAATGGAAGAAAGTGGCCCGATCTGATGATTCACGTTTTATTTTACATCATGCGTGTGTCATTTACCTATGGAAGAGAGAGCACCAGGATGCACTATGAGATGAAGGCAAGCTGACGGAAGCATTGTGATGCTCTGGGTAATATTCTTCTGGGAAAGCTTGGGTCCTGGCATTCATGTGGATTTTACTTTGACGCCTACCACCTAAGTAAATGTTGCAGACCAAGTACACACCTTCATGGCAATGATATTCCCTGATGGTAGTGGCCTCATTCAGCAGGATAATGTGGCCTGCCACACCGCTAAAAATGTTCAGGAACAGCTTGCGGAACATGACAAAGAGTTCAAAGTGTTGACTTGGCCTCCAAATTCCCCAGATCTCAATCCGATCGAGCATCTGTGGGATGTGCTGGAAAAACAAGCCCAAGCCATGGAGGCCCCACCTCGTATTTTACAGGACTTAAAGGATATGCTGCTAACGTCATGGTGCCAGATGATACCACAAGACACCTTAAGAGGTCTTGTAAAGTCCATGCCTCGACGGGTCAGAGCTGTTTTGGTGGCACAAGGGGACCTATACAATATTAAGCAGGTGGTTTTAATGTTTTCACATCAATGCAGTATTGAGAAGAAAATTGCACTAGTGATCTGAAACAAATAAGGTTTCCCTAATTCAGAAAAACATGTTAAAACAACAAATATTAGATCCAATATAAAATTATTTTATCTCATGGTTCAGACGTGAAAAAGACTTGTATTGCTAAAGTTCAAACATTGATTCTTTGTTTTGTTGTTTTTTTGTAAATGATGTAAATTCTTCCTCACTATATCTCCCATTAAATGTGTACATAAAAATAAAAAAATAAAAATTTCATAGTGCAACCAATTGAAAATTACTACTTTCATCTGAAAATATGATCATTAACAATTGATAGTGCTTTTGTGTTTTGACACATTTGGGTGATTACAAAAAATTGAAAAAAAAAATAAAAATCTGATAACGTAATAGTATTGGAGGTGTTTAAAAATATGGCTTTTGAAATACTTTAAGAGGGATTTATCTGTTTATAGCAAAGTTACTATTACTGGTTACTTCTGTATTCCGTAGAAGCCTCATTGGTTCCTTATTTGTGTATTGCCTTTGGGTAGAGCACTGGGCCAGGAGTATAACGTGTAGCAACCAGATGTACTGGAATGGAAGAAGGGCAAATTATACACAGGATAGTGGGCACTTGATAAATATAATGTTGTTGCTAGAAATTATGCTATGGTATAATGTGAGATTAATGAGTAGATTGTGTTTAGCCCTAATAAATATATATAATATATAAAGAGAGAGAGAGAGATTTTTTTTTACTCTCAGCTTGATACATTTACCCCCAGGTCTCTTTCGATATATTTAACAAATTATATCGTATAAGGATCTCATTAATGCTTATTTGAGAACAAATCAGAAAATGTGGTTATTGATATACAAAATATTTCTCTTCCTTCAATGTGTTTTACTAATCGGCTAATAGGGGATTTATCTTGCTTGAAATATTCTTTACTTAAAATATACTGTGTTGTTTCCAAAGTATTTATAGATTTAGGCAGTTCAGTGAGCTCCATGACAACCCATTTGCCAGATGCATATGCATGCAGTAAAGAGAAGTGTAACAACAATCGGGAATCTGTACAACTGAACAAACATTTTAAAGCTTAATTCTCAGGATAATTTTGTGGGGGGTTTCTTGTCAGATTTAAAAGCTAATGATGGTGATTCTTTTATAACCTATAATTACATCACTATTGTCGGTTTGTGTCCTTTTGTTCTGCCTTCTAGGACTTGAGACCGTTAAGATAGTGGAACCTTTTTTTTATTATTATTATTTTTAAAAATTTTGTTTAAATGTAATATGTATTAAGGCCCCATGACATTGAGTGTGTACTCATTGCAGTGACCAATTATAAGCTGGCTGCACAACATTCCCATTTGACTTGGTAACTTTGTGCTGGAGCAGTGGTACAACAGTCGTTCAGGACCTTACTTTTCCTGAACTGCTGTCCCTTGTCCCATTTCCTTTGGAGATAATTTTTCCTTCTCCCTCATAGGCATGAATAAAATTGCAGCAAGAGGACTTAAAAATTTCAGTGATGCAATCTTTTGAGTTTCGCTTTTTAGTGTTCTCCCCATATAATGTTGCCAGCTGGGGGCAAATGTAATACTTTGCAGTAATGTTGAAAAATGTTCGATGTTATTGCACACACCTGCCAGAACTGGGCATACTGGTGGACAGTGGTGTAACACACACTGCTGGCTATAATGCCTGTTCTAATAGGAGAAACAGTGTTTTTTTTTTTTTTTATTATAATAGGACTCTGTTGAGCTCCAAGAGCCAGGTGGAGCACCGGGAAATAGGTGCTGGGGAGAACACTGGCTTTTGCATCGATAAAGCAGAATTAGTCAATTTATTCTGCCGTGTGATTGGAGTAGGACTGAGAAAACAGCAAAAAAGGTTTGTTGAACAGTTTTGAAAATTTCACTCAACTCTATTGAGAGGGGCAACCAACTGGCTTAGAGTAGAAGAACGCAACCGCAATGAGTTGACTACTTGTTTGCATTTTTAGTCACTAGCACAGCTGGAGACATACTGTTGCACATTACTTCTGCTTGGAACTTTGTGACAGCAGATATGTGATTTGCTTAGAAAGCACAATTATGGTGAATAATGGTGGCCTGGAGCATTACATCTGATAGCAGGCCTGTGCCCATGGTCTGTTAGTATATTGGTATCATCCATGACTAGGGTAACTATTAGTTCACATGTACAGGTACTGTGATTTCACACCACTGTTTGACAATTGAAGCACCAAGGGCGGATACTTGGTGATGCTGATGCAAGGAAATCTTGAGGAGTCTCAGTTTAACACATAGGTGATGACTGTATTACAATGTAATGTATAGGTATTCTTTTATTTTGTTGATGACAGTTTTGTTTTCTTTAGAAGTAAGTAATAGTATAACAACCCAGTATTTGTTTGCTAAAGTAACTGTCACAATATTCAAAATCTTGTTTACTAGGTCACTGGTTGTCACATAGCCTATTTTGTTTTTATACACGAAACTCGCCACAGATTCACATCCCAGAATGTGTTATATACATATCTATTAGCACCAGGCTGAACTAAGATGATAAAGGAAAACCTCCCCAATCTACAAAATGTGAGTTATGATAAGGAAAGGGGGTGTTTTACTTGCCCAATGATGGGGTTAAATCATCAAAGCAAAATAATGTTAGCCAGTAATGGGGTTTTCGGTTCCTTATGTGTGAATACTATCAGCCAGTACACTACAGCTGAGAGCCAAAAGCTGCATTTTTAGGCAAGTTTAAACATTGATCTCTTACTAGGTTACAAAAGTGAATAATTATTGAAAAATGTTGTTTGTCTATTTTTTTTATCCTTTAGAAATTCCTGAAGGCTTGCCTGGCTGCCTGTTGCTCGTCACTGCTGTATATAGTGATAATGTCAAATGTAATAGATTCAGTGGTCGAAGTGGGGGTCTATACGTGGTATGTGGGGGTCTATATGGTGGGATGCCATGCTGCTACTACTACTGCCTTCACTGTAAAGCTATCAAATGCCATTTTTCATACTGCCGCTTCAACATTTCCATACAGCCACTTCTAAATGTCCACTTCGACCACAGGGATTATATTCACGTGTTATGATGGTGTGTAAATACGCTATTATCCTTCAGCATAGACCTTGTGGAAATTTTCTAAAATTTACCTGATCCTGCAGCAATGTGTCCATGGAAATTAAAATTTTGTTAGCAAATATCCTTTTTTTTTTTTTTTTTATGGAATGATAACTGATTTGGGCCTATAATCTGTAACAATAGATTATCTTAATTATCATGAGATGTACTGATACATATTTGTGCATGTACTTTGGTATTTGTAACCATTTACAACAAAGTACAACATCCAGCAGAGGAAATTATTTATTATGTCATTTATATCGCATATATATTACACATGAATATTTGTCATTCATAAAAGTCCCTGCTCCCTGTGGAGCTTACAATCAGCACCATAGGGGAGAACATCAAACACCACACAGATAGGACCCAGATCAGAATTCAATAATATTTTAAAATTTTTATTTTTTATTTATCAAGTTGCTCTTTTAACATTTACCACTGTGTTTGTTTAAAAGGGTTCTGCTCTTATAGTTTTATTTGTCTAATATAAGTATTAACCCCACTGCTGCTGAGATTTTTTTCACCCCTGTGCTGAGTCAATTTTTGTTCTGCTTACATTCTACACGCATAGCTCAGAACTTGTTGTTTTTCAAAAATGCCATTGGTTTCTTTATAACACGGCATGGTGGTAAAATTGTGGAAAAGTCATGTTTTTCATACATCTACAAAATAGATAACGTTTCTTGTTGAACACCTCAAGGGCTTATGGATGGGGAAAAATAAACTACAACCTTCCAAAGTGTTTAATTTGTAAAATAAACATTTTCATTTATACTGCCTCTGAATATGCTGAGGGCAAGCATTCGCCTCTTTTAAATGAGTACCCCCATGTCTGTAGGAGTCAGGATGAGGGAGATGTTTTAGAGTCTATCTTCCCACCTCATTGCTGGGCTCCAGCGGACAAAGAAAATACTCAATGATCCAGTGGTTTGGTTAGCATTTTCATTCTCTTTTAAATCCTATGTACAGCTGAGGGGGGATTTGGCCTTCACAGTAATAGAGTATGTATAGAAGTGAAGGTGTCAATGGATGACCTTATTTAAAAAAATCAAAAAACATATTTTTAGGACTTTAACTCCTTTTTTCTTTTGATGGTGCATGTAAGCCTGCTAGCAGAGTTTGCTTGTGAGTTACCTTTGTTTTTTTCTTCCTTAATCCAATAATCCATATATTTCCTCCCAGAGGCTTTACTGGGGTGTGATAATTGTCTTGTGATACAATATTTTGAGTTGTGGCAAGATGTTACTAGGGCCACTGTCTCCTTAATACCTACTTTGTAGTATTTCCAGTTCTTTACAAACCTGGCTGACTCAACTTTCTTATGGCCTGCACAGAAGGATAACTATATCTAGCATATGCATAGCTCTGTGCTAGGCATAATTAAGGAAAGAAAATTGTTGGCTAAAGTTCCTTTGATTCATTGTCATTCTTTAAATATGCAGGACCAAAATATTTTGCAGAGTAAATTTGAACAAACTTTCACAACAATACAAGAAACTTTAAAAAGGTGACAAATCAATGCATTCAGTGTAATGTTTACTTTTAAGGGCAGAACCCTGACCCACTTCTCTGTTCTCATCCACTGGACGTTTAACACGGGTTATAAAACAGATTAAACTTTGCAATTATAATGCACCAACAATAAACCAATAAATGTTTTTCTATAAACCTATAAATAAGGTGCTTGGGATCTTGTGGGCATTATGCAACCACATAAGGAAACAAAACGCCCCCCCCCTTTTTTTTTTTTCTCTTTTTACTTGGCTCTGCCATCCAAGTAATGAAATACGGAAACCTGAAGTTGAAGAAGAAAAATAAAATGAAAAGCCATGTAGGCTTCTGCCACAGGTGTGTGATGGTGTTTCCTTATTGAGATTCCATTGGTACTTGTTTTGTTGCTCTCTGAAAGTGGGATGACTTCCTACTATAGAGTTAGATTTATCAATTTAAATATTTTGCACCGTTGCATAGTATTCTACTGCTAGGGAACGCCCTACTAAGTTGATGGTTGCTCATGAAAGTGCAAAATGGAGACACAAATAAAAGCTCTACCCCAATTTATCTCCATTTCCATTTTATCATAAAATACTCTGTTTATCCTAACTGGGGGGTATTGTCCTTTTGTCTGTTTTATTTTTTGTTGGTTGAAATCCACCTAGGAATGTGTTTTCTAGTGCGAAGTAAAACTGAATGGTGCAAAAGACATCTGTTGAAAGTTTAGGTAGACAATTGGTTTCCAGCATCGATGAGCATGTAGAAAAATAAGTCCTTTTACAGAAAGGGTAATCCTCTGGCTAAACTGAGAAGCCCCAGTCCACCTTATGTACCCCTGGAATTTAAATCTGATCCCGCAATACAAAATCTCCTTTATATATAGACGTGCTCATGCACCTAGCCTGAAAAAAAAATAAAAAATGCTTGATCCACCGAGCTCCTCGTATCAGAAGATGTAAGATTTTGCATGCCTGTAGACATTACTATTTTCCACATTCAAAATCTGTTGCATTGCATGAAATCGGGCACAAATGGGATGTGCATTTTCCCCTATTTAGCTTTGTTTCGCTCTTCTATTTTCTGTGATTTTACTTGTTTCATTCAATTGAGATACTTGATATGTAACTGATGCGATGGCATGCCCCCAAAGTGCTAATGCTATGCGTACGCAATCTTTTTTTTTTTTTTTTTTAATTTCAACGCTAGTGGTAGGATATAATTCTAATTTTAATGATTTCTGTGTTACAGTTGGGTTTGCAACTCCTGCTTTGGTTTAGTAACTATTGTACTTCGTGAAATACGTTAACGTTTGAGCTGTTTCTTTCACCCGGCATTCAGCGCACAACTAAGGGGGTGTGACCATGCAGGCCAAATTTCAGCTGCCATATTAGAATGGCAATAGAGCAGCACACTCCCATGACTATATATTGAATATATATTCAAATATATATATATATATATATATATATATATATATATATATATATATATATATATATATATATATTGAAGTGCTTCTTTACTTTGTGTTCAAATTTACAATATGATCTTGAAATATAAGTTATTAATAAGTATATTATGTTTACAAAAATAAGCTTGTCGCCGTTCCTTCATACCACATGCTAAAATAGACTCCTGTAAGAGAACATTTCCGTTCGGGGTCAGTCCACTTTCTGTAGCCACTGACATTTGCTCACACCAGTGGTTCCCAAACTTTTGAAGTTCGCGGCACCCTTAGAGTCTCCATAATTTTTTCAAGGCACCCCTCCAAAATAATTGCTCAAAAAGTTAATCAGATTGACCTAATAAGTCTGATTTGCTTTGCCTAGACTTGATGATTACATTTATTTGGGCTTGTGGCATGTAGTTATATTATATTCATTCTGAAAAGAGGATTACTTTCTTGTTAGTCTTAGCCACTTTAAATAAGTTTCTCAGCATACTTTAGATATTTGCTCATGTCTGTTTAAATTTATATTTTTTTGTGAAGACTGTCAGTAACCACAATGCCTAGCATTTATATTGAGACTTTAAGATGTACTTATTTTTAAATGTACATATCTGAACAATTCTGTTTAAAAAGTATGAGCATGTTCTCAAAATCATCATTTTTGTATTTGTTTTAAAACATTTGTGTTTAATAATTTTTTTATATTTTCACTTAAAGCAGCGTTCACTGACCAAGTGCTTTCTCGTAGTGGAGTCCTGGGGACTGCATGCTGAAACAGATTTTCCAGGACTACTCCATTCCTGTAATATTGGACCCCATAAATCTTTCTTGATAACCACTTTAAAATGGGTGTGGAGTGGTGAGCAAGTAGGAAGACCTATAAGAATCTGCTATCCCTTTACTTTGCAGTATTGTGGCCGTTACTATTGTCATCAATAAATATTATTCAATGCGATCAGCGTGGTTCCAAAACACAAGAGATTTAATAGCAAAAAGTATAATCAGGTATTGCCAAGTATAACTGATACATACACAGCGCACTGGATCCAGGAACAGCCTTCAATTCTGAAGTCTGTGTTGGCAAAGAGACTGTTGCTGTCCCAGTAATCAGTTTATATATAGTTTGGTTTGAAAAAAACAGTAATGATGTCACAATGTATACAAGGATAACACTAAGAAAGTTCTTCATTGGTTCAGGGTTTGAGAAAGTCCAGTACAATGAAGGCCATAGGTCAGTTCAAAAGATTGTTCTCCAAAGGTGGGAGCGACAACAGCTGCATACGTGTCTTCCTGACAAAAATATGGTTTAAACTAAACCATTAACAGAGTACTTTTGGGAACTATTCTTATACTAATCATAACTAGCAATCACTTCTCTGACACTGGATTCCTGCTGGTAAAATGAGGATTAATGTAAGACCAAACACCATACATTTCTTAGGAACCTTTAATGTAAATTTATTTTTGTATAAATCTCTAATTCTTAATAATAAAAGAATGAACTCTATTAAATGTGAACTATCAACAAATGTAGATGTGAATGTAAGTGTATTTGCTTTGTTTTCCTGTGCGAATGCACATTTACCCTGGTATGACATGGCGTACTAATTGCAATTGCATGAAAAACTATTACAATAAATATTTTATTCATTTGGAACAACTTCATCCAATTATTCGACTTCAATGACAGCATTACACAACCCCAAGTTTTTCGTTCCAGGGCTGTGAGGAGGAATGAGAAATCCCTAAGAAAAATGGCTACATCGATCAGCCCCTAGAGCCAGTTTGAGCGGGGAACTGGTTATTGATCCCTCTTTAGTTCTATGTGATTTTATCCACACCAGACTTTACTACCCCTTGCTGTTAACATACATGCAAATGGATGAGAAATAAGAAAGTATAGTCATAACTACATATTTGTTGCAGGGTTTTACATATTTGTGTAAATTCTGCCCATCCATAATGGTCCCACCAAGTTTGCCAAAAATCACTGAATTCTTCATTATTTGTTTTTCAGAAACCATTGTAAAGTTTACTGTAGATTTAACCAAAATATACAGTGAGGGCGATATCCATCTAGAAGAGTGATCAGCAACCTGATATACTTAAGAGCCGCACGTGCAGCTATCTAGCCCTCAAAAGCATTGCACATTACTCTCAATCTCAGAAATAAGTTAAAACAAAACATTTAGTCAAAGAAAGAGGTACCACATGTCCTTAAAATAGACCCCATAGAACTTGGATTGCCCATTCTTGTTCAGGTCTAAGGCTCTCTGTGAATCATCAACATTATTTATATAGTGCCAGCAAATTCCATAGCCCTTTACAATTGGGGATAAACACAATAATATACAATACTTGGTAATATGGACAAAGAGGTTAGAAGGCCCTGCTCGAATCTGTTATTCTGTATTACCTGCTTCCCATTTCTTTTCTGTAACTTCACCTTTTATGTTGAGGAAAATAGAAATATAGATATATAGACCCCATAGGCCACTCAAACCTAAACACCACTAGGGAGCACAATGCCCATTCTCTTAATCCCCCCCCCCCCCCCCCCCCCAATATACCCGTTCAAATCCCAGTGGCTTCCCCACTCACTTATTTTATAAGAGCTAGTGTAATGGGTGAAACTTGGTGGGGCATATAGAGGGGACTGGAGCTGCCATTTATATGAGTTGAGTTTCTGTGGGTAGGTTATTAATATATTATAAAGCACAACTAAGTGTACAGAGTACCTTGCACATTTACAAAATGAAACAATACATGATAAATAAATATACAATGCACAAATAGCTATGAGTTGAGTACATAACAAATTATCCAAAAAATAGGTATAAATCAGAACAGTAAGAATACATGGGCGCAGACAGGCAGAATAATAAATACATGACATATAGATAACAGATGCTAAAACCAGCTGGTTTTAAGCTGGCTGAAGAGAAAAATCTGGAGTAAGTCCTCTACTGTTTAGCAACTTTTGTCCAAAAGTGATGTAGCTAAATGCATCCCCCTGAAGCACGCTCATGCAGGTGACAGAAATAAAAGCTATAACTTAACTAGAAGTACTTATTCCATGTGCAAAACTTTTAAATAATTAGTTATTCACTTATTTAGAATATGTCTCCACAAAGCATTTATTAAGGCGTTGTTAACGTGTTGAACGGCAGAAATTGTTAGACGGTCAGGCCTTGCTTGGACCACCACAGAAGAATGGGGAGCTATTCGTTCGCAATGGAAAATGAATTGGTATGAATTGCCATTAAGAGGTGAAGAAGTTGACACTAGAATTGGAGAGGGGTGTACAATTGGTATTTTAAAAGACAATGTGTGCGTATATCCGTTGTAAGATAAAGGTGACTGTATTGATTATGTAGCAATCAGTTGTACTATTCTATGAAACCAAAGAAGTTTTACTCCCACAGCATTTACTAAAGTGAGATGAGCAGTTGAGGCAGCCTAGTTTAAAATGGAGAGGATCCAGAGTTCTATACATCTGTTTCTAGCTTTCTTAGATTATTTAAAGCTCCATGAAAAGTTAGACATTTTATTTTGGCAATCAGTTTTCTCTATGCAGGAAGGGTACAGAGCACACAATTGAATAAAAGCTTTGTTAAATTTAGTGCTTTAATTATGTAAATACATTAGTTATAGAAAGTATCCATAGTCTTGGTTTGCTTTTCACCCAAATGTTTGGTTAGCTGCTGGACCACCCATTTACATCCACTTCAAAATTCTGCTGCAAATGCAGTATCATGGCAACAGTTATAACACAGGGCTTGAAAAACGCATTATTAGGACAACGCTACACAAAAAAATAATTTGACCTAATTAAAGTTATGCCAAGCATTGCTTAGTGATACTCCTTTTCTTAACATTTGTTCTCTGCATTTATGTACACAATATATAGTAAAGCAGTTTATACTGCACAACCTGCTCATCCACAGACCACATAATATGCTATAGTAATGTGTGTACTGTAACTCACATGGGAGTAGAGGGTAGCAATGTCTTCCCGTGTTCTAACAAATATCAGCCAATTTCAATATATACTATACAGTGACTGTTACAGGGACATTTTAGCTTCTGGTCTAGGTTTGTTTTTCAGAAATGTAGTTAGACTGTAAGCTTTTTTTGGTCAGGAACAGCTTTTTTTATGTGTCTTCAATGCTGTCAATACATTTAACTTCACAATACTGTATCACTGTTAAAGCCACCTGTGGCCATGCTATGTAATCGATAACATGTATATATGATTATAATACTTACATACTCTTTCGGAATGTCCGAGAGACTTAGGAGTTTCTGGGTTTTGTCCCTGGAGAATAGTTCATCCTGCCAGAGCCTGCCCACTTCCCTAGTAAAAGGTGGGGCCTTGACATTTAGTCATTTATACCCCCACCGCCCATTTCTCAGTGCAATGAATTAAGCATTGTGTGGTTGTGTCGGCGTAATTGTGTCATGCCGTCCCGCCTGCACGCTTTACCCCCTGGATCTCAAGACCAGCATCTCCTGGAGGGGGCCTTCAAAAGTTGGTAATCATGATGACAATGTTTTGCTTTATTATTCATATTCCATTGATAAAATTGTTTTTAATAGTAATCTTTATCACCTTTTTTTTTTTTTTTTTTTTTTTAAAAGCAAGTGCATTTATTTACAATGAAACTAATTTATAATCTACAGGCAAAAGAAATCCTTACTAAAGAGTCGAATGTGCAGGATGTACGATGCCCTGTCACTGTATGCGGGGATGTCCACGGCCAATTTCACGATCTCATGGAACTCTTCAGAATTGGGGGGAAATCCCCAGACACTAACTACCTGTTCATGGGAGACTATGTGGATAGAGGCTATTACTCCGTGGAGACCGTGACTCTTCTTGTAGCTTTAAAGGTAAAAATCAGTTTGGTGTTATTTACAGTTGTGACCTATTGCCATCTCCCCCCCCAATTACCTGCCATAACTATAACAGCCTAGAGGATTTTCACTTTGAGTTTATAGAGACGTGGGATTGAAGCTAGCGGATTATTCCCTATCTGTCATTTGTCCTGTCGTGCCTTTGACACCCCGACACTGTCCTCATTTTCAGACATCTCCACCCATAACCTATTTTTCACATTTCTTCAATTGAAAGACTTTACAAAGCTCACTTTTACAAAAATATTTTTAAAATGTTTTGGGAAAATCCAGAGCACTGCACCAGAGATGGTTAACTGAAAGTAAACACAAATGAGAGATATAGACACACACACACACACACACACACGCACGCAGCGGTATGGGAAATATGTGTGAATGGTTTTACAATCAAAGCAGTAGGAGAACTGACGGTATGCAATACCACCGTATACCTGACCACTGTGTGTGTGTGTACATATATGTGTAATTCTATTTTTTGTTTTTTCTTCTTCTTCCTCCATTTAAGGTCCGTTACCCAGAGCGCATCACAATTCTGAGGGGGAATCATGAGAGTCGACAAATCACTCAAGTCTATGGTTTCTACGATGAGTGCCTACGAAAGTATGGAAATGCAAATGTATGGAAGTATTTCACAGATCTCTTTGACTACTTACCATTAACAGCTTTAGTTGATGGCCAGGTATGTATATATTATAATATGCTCTCTAACATCTCTAAGAACTTTTCCTGTTTGAATATGAAAATAGATTTGTCCTCTTTGTGAGGTATTTGATAATCAGCTTGAAAAATTAATTATTGGTGAGCGTTTCAAGGCCTTGTTGACACTACAGCTCTGAAAGGCACAGTTTGAACACTTAAAATTGAGCAGGTATCAACATTTTTCATGCACCGTGTGTGCTGGCATCTGTATCAGTTTTCTGGTGCCTGCTTCATTTTCAGGATGTTGTGTAACAGTTGGTGCAGTCACCTGTACAAAAGCAATTTAGCACTGTGATGGGAACACACATATTGTACTTTACCCATATATTAAGGTATTGGCTACAAATAAACAATCTGCTGAGGGGTCCTTCAATATATTTGATGTGACTTAAATACCCCCCCCCCCCCCCCCCCCCCTTCCCCACACACACACACTTTGTGTTTGAGGTTATAAAACAAAGGCAGAAGTGAATCCAGCACTCCAGATATCTCCCAAAGAGACCAGACAGAACCTTTAGTCAGGGTAATGTAAAACGAACACTTATATTGGAGT